>NW_022280056.1:2728917-2806241 GCF_004355925.1 Anarrhichthys ocellatus
TGTGTGTGTGTGTGTGTGTGTGTGTGTGTGTGTGTGTGTGTGTGCGTGTGTGTGTGCATGCATTTAGAATCAATGCCAGGGGGGGTGCAGGGTTCACACAGTCGGACCAACTGAAACACACACACACTCGTTCAAGAGGTGCACACTTTTAGCAGAGCAGCATCTGCAGAGATTAAAAGTAGGCGAACTCGTCTTACTCTCTTCATCCACCTCCTCTTAACTCGCCTACACTCTTCACGAAATGAGTGTAAAGGATTCGAGGCAGCCGGAGAATAAGCAGTGGGAGATCAAAATTGATCAGCTGACACTTGTCTTTGTGCTGCGATTTGTTTGGAGGAGACGCACGTATGCTTTGCGATGGATCATAGATGATCTGTAGGTGTGTGTGTGTGTGTGTGTGAGAGAGAGACGGAGGAAGCTTTCTTACTTTACGACATCTTTCTTACCTACTTTCATGCGACAGTAAACACTTCAGCACTGTAGTTTACGATCTTTTCATCGTTGGTTAATGTGATGGCTTTTATGTGACCAACACTTCAAAATACAAAGATATTCAGTCTGCAATCACATAAAACAGAGAAAAGCAGTATTTTCTGATCGAATAAGCAGGAATTTTCCTTCATAAATGAGATTAATCAATTATAGAAGATGCTGATGCTTCATTTTCTGACGATCAGCTAGATTACCTTTAGATGACCTCTCAACACATGCTAAACCTTACAGATTGTCCACTAAACCGAAGTTGTCATTTGTGTCGGTAACAAGTACGGGTTAAATTAAGAGATGCGTCTTTGCTCGGCCTCGTTTCTCTCCGCGGTGGAACTTGAATCTCCGGATGTGCACAGTTTGTCCCTTCCATGGAGAAGAGAAGCGAGATGCGAGGGTGGAATTGGTCGTGAAGAGAGAGTAGACGATGAGGAGCTGTGGCAGTATTTCTGAGCGCTCCGTCTTACGCTTGAAGTGAGGTTTTCCCTTTGATGTATTCTCTCTTTCCTGTAAACTTACATTGGAGCGACATGAATACTTGACCTCTGACGTCGGCTCCCTGTGTGTTCACCACACACGTGTTCAAGTTATATTTCAAATCTATCAGAAAAGGCAATCTTCTTGAAAAATTGTTTTTCTTTAGCCGCCACACACGCGCGCTGTTCTTATTAATGTATGCGCCTAAAAAAGACAGGCCTTCATCTCGCTATTTCACTCTTCTGCCCGGGAAAACTTTGTGTCCGTGAACCCACACAAGGATTTGTTTTCTATAAGCTGCTCAACATTATGCCACATAAAGAAGATCAATGTCGTCATCTCAATTTCTAGTGTCTAAAACGCCTCAAAGCTGAATCAACCTTTCTTAAAGTGGAAATTATTCGAATTTAGATTATTTGTTTAGCTAAAACCTTTTTGGTCTCAAAATAATCCAATATGATAAACTAAGACCGACTTAATACAGCAAAACACACAAATCCCCAATATTTTCAAATCAACAAGATGCTGTACTTGGTTTGTTTAAATGAAAACATTTTGTTTTTACAAACTCAATCATGTCTTTTCGTCCTGTTCGCCATTACTCATGAAATATGAGGACCAGCTATTTATTTGTGATGATCAGAGAGAATACATGAAGACGTTAAGTGCAGTAAAGTGTGTGTCTTGACTTGCTGCCAGTCAGCAGAATGTTATTTCCCCCCCATTGGTGATGCAGGATGACCGTCAACTAAATGTACCATTGAATGAGTTACCTGCCCGTCTGCATCACATCCTGTTTGAACATGAGACAGCATTAAATCGCAGCATTGTGTAATTATGTGATTTATTTCTAAAACCTGCTATAACTGATTTATTTTTTAATAAAGTAAAGATACATGTGTGTGAACGTTTACGTATCGTCACCTTTAAGTTGATATGGCACACAAACAGCAGTTACAAAGCGACATCATCGTTCATTTGGAGCTGTGTTTCTGGTCCAATACTCTCGCGTAGCTCCGGTTTTGGTCTCCACCAGCTCCTGAGGGAAATATCTGGCTCATTTAGCTGCTAAGTGCTCCACTATGTTCACTAGCTAGTCAGCTGTGTCTTTCTGCTGTTTGGTGCTTGTCATGTTCAGTGGGTTTTTGATTTTCTTGCTGAAAAACAGCAGAAGACGACGCGGTGAGAGCAGTGAGAGTGAAACAAAACGGTAAATTTGCTGCCGGACGGCTGAACAATGATCTGAAACTCACCGACAAAGATACATCAAGCCGAGGAGAGCTGCAGATTCGGGTGCTAATTATCTGTAGGTTTGTTTCTACAAGAGACCTTTCACATTGTTTTCACATTATGTGATACATGGTTGCAGTATATCAAGGATCTTTAGCAAATCTATCTGCAGTTAAATCTTGTTATAATAACGCTGGTGCTTTAACGTATGGAAAATTATAAATGTTTATGTCTGTATGGATTGTGTCACCGGGGGAAATCAGATTAGGTGGCAGTGAGGACTGAGACAGAATCATTACACCAGTCATTAGTAATGATCCGTCAGTTAAAAGCAGCTATTGGCCGATGGCTTCAGGTGGGGATTGAGCCGTGGCTCTCGGCCTCCTTCGTTCATTTCCCCGGGCTCAGTGACAGCTTTATGTCCCGATGATCCACAGCGGGGCCACGCTGAGGTCAGTAGGAGGGCACCTGGGCATCATAGGTTTTTAGAGGATCCCTGCTGACGCTGAGGGAGACTGGATTTGTGGAGCTTGAAGTAGTTTGTGTGTGACGACACGAAGGCAAAGCTGTAGCTGGAGGCGCCGTCTACAGATGGAGAAAATGGATCGTTTGCGCACATCTGCTCCAACTGGCCAGAGGGTGAGCAGCAGGTCAGAGACCGAAAATACCCAGACGTCAGCTGGAGAGGAGAATGGTGGGGAGAGTGTTGCATTTTTAAGGGGCTAGTAAGGAAGGGATGCAAATAAGAGCAGAGCAAATCTGAGAGAGACAAAAGGAGTGGGAGAACATGCCGTGAGTGGCTGACAAGCTTTAAGGCAGGAACTGGAAATATCTCAAAAGCGCCCAGCGAAGCATGAAGAGCTCGGAGAGAAAAGGTGGCCGAAAAAAGAAAAAAAAGGACATAATGGAGGAAGGTTTAGCTTTTGAAAAGTTACAAACAGAATAACTCGAGGTCATTTTGGTGTCAGAGACAATCATGCTGGAGTGAGACAGACAGTAGATGGACTGATAAAGTATTGTGCTTGTTTGTTTGTTTGTTTGTTTGTTTGTTTGGGGGGGGGGGGGGGTCCGACTCTTTGTCAAGCTGTCCGTCTTCCCTGAGTTCTCTTCTGAGATTAATGTCCCACCGTTGAATCCTGGACTCCCTCCTGTCAAACGCATGCTGCAAAGCCTATTTATAAGCAGACGCCCGCTCACAATCCCTAATGAGTCTCTGGGAGACAAATGGATTTGGAGGACACCTTACAGAAACCCCGGCTTCCTCCACTCTGCTCCCTCTCCTCCCATCATTCATTAAGCTTTCTCTCCGTCTCCTGTGTCCAAACATCCTCTTGTCCCACTTCTTCCTGCTCCTCCTCCAGTTTTCACCTGCTTTTTCAACACTTCGTTGAAACCATACATTTGTCTCCTCTTCACCGACCTCTTTCTGCCAAACTCTGTATTCCCATTTTTTCTCTCTGGCTTTCTCAGTGTCATCCACCTCTATTCTTAGCTGCCTTTTTGTCTCTCAGTCTGTCAATCTCCATCTCTCTCTCTCTGTCTCTCAGCTAGTTGTGAGTCAGTGCTGGTTTCCACTGGATTAGCCATCGGGCGGCTCTGCCAAGTGCTCTGGGCCTCTGGGACAGAACACTTAACAATTGTCAAATTTTAGTTTCATTTTTAGTTTCATTCCAGCCGGTGGCCAGAGGAAAAGGAGCAACAATCACTAATGAAGACATTTGTTGATGTCTGTGTTTATATTAAACGGGGCTATATTCTCACTTGTCTCCCCAAAGGAGTCCTGCTTCAGCTCCAAAGGCGTGGTAGCCAGTCTATTTCTGGTAGAGGCAGCTTTCCAGTGGATGTGATTGGCAGCATGAGGCCTGAAGGCTGAAGGAAAGCATCCAATCAGATCGCCTCTAGGGCTCATCATGAATGCCATTTTAGCTATATGGTCGATGTTAATTGGTGCCCTGGGTATCGCTGACCGGGAAATGTTGGCATATCTGCATAAGAGCCCCGTGGCTATTGTTCCCATCAGACCATACAGGTATGTGACTAATATTAAACCAGCAGGAGATTGTTGATCGTAGCATTTAGCGTTTACAAGTGATACATTAATTATGGCATCAAAAAGTGCATTTTGATCAAACCTTTCCTGAATGCTTTTATGGTTAAATCAACCGAGATAAAAGGGAACGCTTCTGCTAAATGTTTGCTGATTTCCTGACATCACTTCAGTGAAAAACAAAGCAGAGTAACCAAAGCGCCCGGGTGGCATTTTAACTCTTTTTATTGGATTGAACGATTTTGACTGCCTCAGCTTCGATGTGGCGGTAGCAACATTCGCTAATCCTCGTGCTGCTGTGGTTAAGCCGCTCGGGAGTGAGCCAAGACGATCAAGGTTACTCTGGAAGGTGACAGAAACTTTCCTAAGTTTCACCAAGCAAAACTGCAATTTACAGCAAGAAGCTCTTTTGGTACGCTTCTAGGTTTCATTTTCCTCTCAACGCATTCATTTCCATTTAACTTGTCCAAGCCTGACCTGCGGTTGGCACCTCTCCTCTGTGGGTGGAGCGGAGCGTCCGCCTGCTCGGTTGTTTGTAACACCGGGCCTGTCGGGAGGCTGTCTGTTTGTTGCAGTGGGCGCCGTGTTGTGTTGGCAGTGACAGCTTGTTAACGTCTAACTCGTCATCTCCTCCTTTCTCTTTCGTGCCAACTGGCTGCTCCACAGACACTCATGCATCCATCTATATGGCTGCCCCGCCCCCCCCCCCCCCCCCCCCCGAATGAGGCGCTCCAAACACATGTAAGCGCCGATGGAGACAAGAGATAGAGAGATAGGGAAAGAGGCATGACAGGGAGGAGGAGAACGCAGGGTTGAGCTGATTCCTTTGATGCATGTGCACAAAGATCAATGGACGCGTGATGAGTGAATGGAAAACCCTGCATCCAAACACAGCCTACACACATGATACATCACTGCATGGCCGTTAGTGTCTGGACATCGAGGTGTACAGCAGCCAACGATACATGAGAGGCAGAGATATGATGGATTGATGGATGAGCGGGATGCACAAGAGTCAAGATTATACGATAAATGCAGCACGAGACATTTCAAAAGAACAGGACATGATTGGGGGGAATGCAAGCATACTGTAAGTGAAACTGAGTAACAGCAATACCAGATGCAGAAAATGAAATTATATATCATGGGAAACAAATCAAGCAAAGCATACTTGATTGAATATTTTCATTATCCATGTTTCCCAACAATAGGACATAATATACTCTCTGTTTTCAGAGGTTGGCATTCTGACCCTCAGAGGGTGAAGTGAAAGTCTCTCAGGTGGTGTTTTCGTGTCCTCTCCTCTGTAACGGAGACAAACAGGCAGCAGAGGATGATAGGAAATTGCGAGGCAGAAGGTGGAAGGTGTTTTTCCCGAGCTCCTCCTCGGCCCACTTTGTGATATCCTCTGGGGACGGGTGAAACAAGCAATTACTCTAACACCCCACTAGGGACTGCTGTGTGCCGTTCATCTCCTCACTCATTCTGGGATCATCAAGAGGCGTCGCAGAAACCTCCCAAACAGGCTGGAATGCTAGATTTGGGATTTCATCTCTCATCCGTGGCACAGTTTTCATTTGACTTCAAATACAGATGGCGTCTTTGTATTTGTGACTCTGTTTTCAACATGTACACGCTCTGATCTATCTCTCCTCTTAGATCAGGGTTTAGCCGTTAAAAGAAAATGATTTCAAAAAGATGAAAGACGGGAGTTTTAATTTAGATTTCTGTTAACTTCACAGCCCTCCACAGTAGTTTCCTGCGAGGCATCTCTAGGAAAATCCACCACCGACCTCCCATCCTCTGATTCTCAATCCGTCCTCCCTCTGATGCCAGTTGACAGGAAGCAGTTTGTTCTGTGACACATGACCATCAGCATCATAACACACATCTGTGCCATGTTGACTCGACAACTCGTAAACTCCGCCGCCTGCTTCTGCCACATCTGTCACTGGCCGTGTCTCTCACCATCGCGCTTGTGCAACCTTACATGACTGCATGCTTGTCTGACAAATGTGTGTGTGTGTGTGTGTGTGTGTGTGTGTGTGTGTGTGTGTGTGTTGGGTTGCGAAACAGCTGACCTGTTGCCAAGGCGACCTATCTGCAGTAGCAGCTCCTGTCATACTCAGCTAAACTAATGTCTGGCTGCTTCGATTGATTCCTTTTCTTTATTTCTTTTCCAGTTTCTTGGAGGTCATTTTTTTTGGCCTCCTTCTCTTTTAATTAAAAAAAGGTTCTGTTAGTAGAGTTAGAATTACACAAAGAGGAACATTGCTACCGTCATTATTTAAAGAGAATCAGCATTTCTGTGAGTAAGTGTCTCCCTTTCCAGGTAGCAAACAAGAGAGGATGATTGTATGAACAAATCTTATTTTGAAAGGTTAGAAAGCCGTTTACTGACGAGGACAACTAGTGTTGTAATCAAGACCCCCTAGACCTAGACCAAGTCCTGCCCAAGACCAGAGTACCGAGACTGAGTCAAGAAGACTTTGACCACCAAGAATAGTGCAAGTCCCGCATGGCATGACACACTTGCGATAAAATGTAGAACATGCAAAGCATAGACAATCCTCAAAATGTATGTAAAAGATCCACATTGTGTATGTGTATATATATCCATCCATCCATCCATCCATTATCTGCCGCCGCGCGTCCTACTCAGGGTCACAGGGGGGCGGGAGCCGATCCCGGTTGACCTTTGGGTGAAGGCCGGATGGATCCTGGACAGGTCGCCAAGCTATCACAGGGCCGACACGTACTGACAACCACTCACGCTGACATTCACTCCTACGGGCAATTTAGAGTCAACAAACTGAGCTGCATGTCTTTGGACCGTGGGAGGAGACTGGAGAACTGGGGGAAAAAAAAAAAACCCCACACTGACACAGAGAGAACATCCTCCACAAAAACAATAAATAAATAAAAAAAATATTCAATCGGCATTGCAGAGGAATTTAGTGATTTCCTCGCAGTCGTGGTCTTGACCAGACTTGAAATAAAATCCTCTTTGTCTGAGACAGAGACAAGACCGATCCAAGTATGCTTAAGAAGATGCTTTTAGCACTTCAAGCTTGTTCTGAGGTTAATTCATTGTCTCTGTCTTCACCAAGTATCACCCCCATTTGTGCTCTTCAGTTTAACCTCTGCCCCCCCCTCCCCTTGAGGTTCTCCTGCTTGGCCTTTGTTTGCAGGGCCTCACCTGGTGCTGCACAGGTTTCAGTCCTATTAGTCTTCCGCACGAGATGACGTCACCCGCTACTGAACACTTCAGAAGTCGACTATCGAGGCTAGTGCTTGTATTTAACATCATTTTTAGTACAATGACACTTGCGGATGTTAGAACCCCATTAAATGACAATGCTGCTGAGTGAAATGCAGCCAAATCGTGTGCCAGCTGGGCTTTTGTCGCAGCCGAACTCGAAACTCATTTTTCTCCGTTTCACTGGCCACAGTCGCTTCTGTTTGGCTGGTGGAGCCGAACGCGTCCTCTCTTTAACGATCCCCTCGTCTTTCGGCACCCCTCCATCGTTCTTGCCTACATCTGTTCTGGTAAATCATTTAATCAGCCGGTGTAAGTGATGAATGAGATGAACGAGTTTGTAGTGTGATTCACCACTTTGATTGATAACCCGTGGCCGAGGCC
Organism: Anarrhichthys ocellatus; assembly: GCF_004355925.1. NCBI lineage: Eukaryota > Metazoa > Chordata > Actinopteri > Perciformes > Anarhichadidae > Anarrhichthys > Anarrhichthys ocellatus. Next base: position 2,736,801 of record NW_022280056.1, read on the forward strand.
TAACTAATCCGACAACAGATGTGTTCCCGTGGGAGAGTGCTCGTTAGGTTAGCCCGTTGGCTCTGTCTGCAATGAGAATGGCAGCATGCTAATGCGACGAGAGGCTTGGCAGCAGGTCTGCTGGGAGAGAAAAGGCAACAAACTACATGTCAGAGCCAGCTCAGTAATCCTGCCCCGTAAAAGAAGTAACCTGAACTGTGCTGCTCCACCAGCAGCTGAGATCCCCTTATTTAACCGGCAGCGGTGACGAGATTTACTGCAAATTACACATCATTACACGATCGTTAGGAAACCTTAGGCTCCCAGTCTTAGCAGCACAAATCGGGCTTTTGGCTTTCCCTCCGCTGAAATGATATTAAAATAATAATAATCTTGTTTTGGTGCTTACGTGTTTAATTAGACACGAGAACAAGAACAAAGAAAAAACATTAGATGCCATTTGCAATTACCTTGCATTTCTACCGCAGCGCTGTTTGTCTCTTGGTGGAACGTGACAATCAATCAGGTTAATTCAATATCAGGTCTTTAGCGAGCTTTTACACATTAAGATTGTTTGTACCCTCACATCTTAAAAGCTCACACTTCAGTTGTAACGGTTAAACACCTTATCATAACAGTTGTTTTGTGTGCGCCACCGTAAACCTATTTATAAAGTTGTTTGACTTTTTAACAGCTCTAACTCTGGTCATTTATTTATTCTATTATCCGCCTTGTCTGATCATCGCAGTAAAAAAAAGAGATGATTTCCATCCTGTGCGCGAGCCTTGATTTATTTAATGTTAGGTCTCTTTTATTTCACACCTCTTCTCATTATGTACCTACTGGTTTTGCCTCAAGGGGGCATTTTAAGAGATTTAAAACTTGAAGGGTGGTTGCTGCAGTGTCGTTAAAAAGTCATCCCGGCTCTCACTCTCCTACATTCAGTTTAGAAGTTTTGGCACTTCTGCTTTCCTACAGACAGTCTTGGCAGCATGCCTTCAGAATGCTGTTGTATAATCAGCCTGATGCTGTCAGGGTGTTGTCCTCTGGAGGAAAGAAACCGTAAGAGGCTCTGACCTGTCCGGACTCGGCTTAATGAACCTCCAGTCGGTGATGCACAGTAACAAGAAATACTCTCTTACTCTGTAAATAGGCTCCCCAGAAACTGTTGTTGTTTCCAATTACTTTTCATTACATTTTAAAAGAAAAAATATTTATTTTATTCATTTAACTTGTATGTCTACAGGGCAGGTTGGTTTAGTATGTATGTTCTTTTAGAGCAATGCCCTGTTAACAGCTTAATAAAATAACAGCAACGAAGGCGGACAGACACATTAATAAAGCAGGACTCAGACAGTATACAATGCATTCTTCATGTTCTCTGTGCTTTAATGCCACATGTACCGTAGATCAGTAGAATCATGTGAAACCATTTATATGACTGTGTATGCGGGCACAAGACAAATACAAACGTGGGACCGAGACATGAAACCACAGCTCCATAGCTCCACAGTGCTACCTGTGGTACCTGTGGTACCTGTGGTACCTTTGAAGCTGCGCTGATGGATGTTTTTCTACCGGCCTCTTGGGGGCGGAATAATAACAAGCTGACAGAAACACAAGCCTGACATTCATTTTATAGAGTTCTAAAGCCAAATGTGTAATCAAACAATTACCTATTTTCACACAAAGGACACAAGGAGAAATATTAATATTAATTTAGAGCAACAAAAATAAAAATGCTAATGTTGAGACTGAACCATAACCGTAAATCTGTGTGAACTAAAAGAAGCTGTGCAGAGCTGGGTGATAAATCTCTGGGTTCAACACTGCGAGCGACCCCTTTCACATTACGTCTAATCATTTGATTCATTGTTAAACATATAGATAAAACATATAGCATAGTGCAACTTTAAGTAGGCATTGCAATTCTCCAGTGTGGATTCCAGCCATAACACAGCCCTACTGCACACACACACACACACACACACACACACACACACACACGCGCACACACACACTCACACACTCAAAGCAGAGAAACAGGAATCGTGAAAAGATTCATAACTTCCTTTCCGCCCTCTTCCTCAGGCGCAGCCCCCCCTCTTCATAATAACCCGGCTCATCTCATGAATATGCAGTCGCTCCGTGTATCAGCTCAGATAGAGAGGACTTCTTAAATCTCCCATTTAAGATTTTCTTTGCTGCTTAAGCTACTCCACCAAATTTCACCCCATCACTCATATTGCAGTCAGTGGGTGCTTTGCTGATTTTTATGCGCCAATGTTTATCTGGATGTCTCTGTGTGTGTGTGTGTGTGTGTGTTGTAAATATTACAGGGCCTATGGGACAGATAATGACCTATTAGACCGGAGTGATTTAGTATGGAGTCCTTGGCAGCCATCACAGGGGTCTATTACCAGCGAGCGACCTCCTCACGAGTGTTTTTCTGCACGCTTTTCTATTTTTGTATTTATCAGCCGTGGCTCGTCCTCAGTACAGTAGCTTTAATGCAGCTAGAAGGCCTTTAATGTGCGCTCCTTTCCTTTCAAGTATAGGGCTCTCCATGTGGCTCATGCGTGTTCTGAGGGAGATGTGTGAGCAAGATAAAAGAACAGCCGGCAGAATCTGATTAGACGAGAGTTTTCGTCCACCTGCCTCTCACAGAGTTGGCCTGTTTGCATGATAAGCGGTCGCTGATAACCCCTCAGGAGAGTCTGTCTCTGTCCCTCATGTCTCCCTCCTCTACTCTCTTTCTTTAAAAGGAAGAACTTAACTTGTTTGCTCATCTTCAGTAATTATTCAATTAAAAATAACAGGTGCTACTTGTGTACTTGAGAGATGGACTGTTATGTTATTCACTGCATGCTTTTTGTTGTTGGTCTAATTGGAGGCTCCTATCCTATTATAAATGGAAAAATGTAGCAAGGGAAATAAACAGCATTTTTTTGTATTTGACTAATTAAAAATACAGCATTGATAATTACAAAATAGTTTTAAATCAAGACAAATGCCCCTATTTATAAACCCCAGTCCATGGTTGTCATAGTTCAGTGTTCAGTGTGTTCATTTGTGAGGAAAAACAGTTGGATGGTGACGATTGTTCTTTTTATTCTTTGTCTTGTTGCTGCGTTCATCTCTTGGCTCGCTGGCCCGGCTGTGAGCTGCTCAGCTGAATCCATTGAGATTAGCTTGAAAGCTCACCGGGCACATCTCCGCCGAATTCAACATGTACAGATAGATGTTTGTGTGTTTTGCCGTCTCAATATTGTGGTTTCTTTATGTTATGTTGTGAGTATGGGGGGGGGGGGGGGGCTGTTTCTTCAGCATTGCTTCGGTTGATCTGAGTCCACTGTGTTACAGTAATACTGCAGACTAAAGGACGGTTATGTAGAGTCAGCTGCCTTGAGCTGGAGGTCCTGGATTTGAGCTCTTGTTCCATGAGGCTGATCTTTAACTAACACGTGGGCGGGGTCAGACAGGGAGAGACATTTCCAGCATTTGTGATCAATAAGGTGTCATAACAAAACATCAAATATTTGATTGCTCTGCACATTTGTGCGCTGCCTCGCGGTCCGTGTGGCAGAAGACCAAGCGTATTACTTTGCCCCGTCGGTGGTTGTGTTGTCAGCAACAGCCTTGTCAACAGTGATGTCGTGGTGACTCAGGCCTGACGGCTGCATTTGTCATTCTTACTCACAGTGTGAAACACCCACACCTTAGTTTATGGGCTTTGATATTAGCAATATTTGGTTTGAACTGAAACTAAATGAGAAAGAATCTAAACTCTTAAACCACCATCACCATGAGAACCTCAGTGTTCATTTTAAGTTATTCGGTTTCATTCTTTATCCATAGGTTATCTCTTGTGGGCTACTTAATGGCTCAGCTTGAAACCATTTTTCTCATATTTTTGCATGGATTAGTGCATTTAAGATTACTTCTATATTCAAAGTCAGAGCATAGTTTTCCAGGGTTGTCTGTGTATTTTCCTGGTTTTTTAATGGTTTCCATTCACTGTCATCTGGTGTACAACTACTTCCAGAGACATCCACCATACGGAAAATACAATCTGCTTTTATTTTGGTCAACGTTTGATCATTTTTTCAGGCAGAGAACAATACAAACTGATTTGTATTACATGATGAAATGACACAAGATGTTGACAACAATGACTCCACTTATATGTGGTTTAGATAAATAATCTAAAGCGTGTGAAAACACTGGTACGGTGGAGCTTTAGACAATGGGAAAAACAATGAGGGTTGATTTATGCTGCACTGCATCCCCCCCCCCCCTGCAGTGCAGCTCTTTGACTGAGGCATCTGCCACCTGTGACGACCAGTCAGCGCTGCGCCCCGCGGAGATCACAGGTCAACTGTGTGAAGAAGCTCTGTATGCAGGCAGCCATGACGTCAACAAACGTCTTATTCTCCGTCTACCGTCTCTTAAACTCTTATTACCTCCGCCTGTCTCCACCTAGCATCTCATTGACGGCAGCGTCCGCCTCCCCAGTGAGGTAAACTGAGCAGCACTGATGTAACGAGATGTGGCTCGAGGGTCTTCTTCACACCCAGTGTGCTGTAATGTGCTGAATGACCTGGTAATTAAGAGGCTCTCTCACCTGCTGCTCGATCGCTGTTATTCCAGGAAAAGATGTCAAACAAAGAATGTGCATTACTGTACGCCTGCTACCTCCACCCCCCCCCCCTTTTCTGTCACATTTATATATCATCTCTTGCATTTATCCTCCAGTTGAAAACACACATTTGTGTTTCCAGCTACAGACGGCCCCAGAGATGTTGCCGTGGAGCCGCGGCGCGCTCGATTTGTCTGAGTGCGTGCCTTTTGTGTATTACCAGGTGCTTTGCTGGATCCACATTGCTGCTGCGATTTTAACTTGGCTGCCTACACAGTATTCCCCAGCGCCTCCCAGGGAAACCACGCTTAGGGGGGTCGGGAGGGTGAGGAGAGAGAGAGGCAGATGATGGATAGACAGAGGAGAGCAGCAGGTGAATAGATGGGCACTTCACTCCTTGTTGTGCACGGTTTACTGATCAAGAAAGCGACAGATTGCAGTTGTCTCCGTCAGTTTTTTAGGTGAGGCAGCCTGATGCCGTCTCACTGTCTTGCCCCGTTACTGCGTCCAGCAGCACAGACACGTTGGCGTTGACCTTTCTCTGCCCGGCCGTCAGTTTCACCCCTTTTAACTCTCCTCTCCCGGCACAGCGGTGCCTGGAAGCTCTCGCAGATTACCTTAATGGAGAGTGCACATGCCTGCTGGTTTGTCTTTTTACCCGGAGCCTCACTGTTTTAAGTGGAGAGCAAGCTCAACGCAGCGAGATAAGAGAGATGGAAACAAAAAGTTCCTCTTTCAAGTTCGGAGTCGCTCTTCTACCAGCTATTCATTGAAATCCGAACGTCTACTATTTGCACTATTCAATTTCAAGGTTTGCGTGACAGCTCGCAGTCAGTGAGACGGGAGCCACTTACCAGTCCTCTTTGCAGGATTAGTAATTATGTAGCAGGGGAAGTCGTTGTAGCTACAACAGCCGGCACACGAGCTGGTTTCAGTGTGTTAACTTCACCGTCTCTTCATGTGGCTTTTGGGTGATGATTTAAGCTCTTGAACTAGTTGGGTCTTGAGTTGTGACCTGCAGGCCTGATTGGTGTTTTTTTTTCAGAAGTTTACATTTAATCCTGCCTCATCCTTCTGGTTATTTGTTTTAACTGTTCCCAACGGAGCTTATAGAGTCGCAACAGCTGAAGGCCTCACAGATTGACTTATTTCCTGTAGCCTGTAGCCTTTAATAGACGTACCGGATTAGCAGTTTGCTGCACTTCTCCTCGATTATTTTTACCTCCTTCCCTCCTTCCTCCCTGGTTAATATTCAGCCGGTCTATCCGCCCTGTGCTGTCACGGCCGGCATCCCACAAGGAGCCCTGCCGTGCTTGCGGTAAATTAGGCTGTGTATCGGAGGGAAGAGCCGTGCCTGGCCTTCCCAAACCATCTGCATAACGGCAGAACTTCTGGGGAGGACGCCGCACGATCAGGGAAACTAAATAACATGGGATGATAAAAATATTCACAAGAAGAACGAGGATAGATGTCTGAATGCTTGGTTTAATTATAATAACCAGTTATTAAACGATACATTTCAAATATAGAAGTATTGAGTGATGAGGAAGAGTCTAAAAGAGCTGTGCGACACGAATAGCAGTAAATTACATAAAAACAAGAAAACAGTTACATATTGACACACAACATGATATTTTACATTTCATTTTAAACTCTCAACCTTCAGACATCAATGCTTCGTCTCTACCAGCTGAGCTACCCGGACTCAGTATTATTATACTGCTGTCAAATTATTTTACAATACAAGTTTTCCTTTCTTTAGGAATCTGGTGGCGTTCATTAATATGAAGTTTGTCTGCTGAAATGAAAATGTCTTGCCGTCATCTAGATCATTTAAATCAGCACAGCTGAAGAGCAAACACACTTCAAAGTTGTCTTGACACGTCGAGGACGGAGCGTTCTGTTTCACCGAGTTTCTTAAACTGGCAATTTCTTTTTTCGATTTATTTCCTTCTTGTTTATTTATTCACCGATGCCACTTGCTTCCCCTGATGGCTGACGGTTCACAGTCGAGACTATTCAAAACACAGCGGGAGAAGACCTTGTGCTGCTCGGCAAGTGCAGAGAGGTGAGACAGGCAGCATTCAGAGAGCCACACTTCAAACTGTAAGGAACACTTCACAGACATAAAGCCCTCAAAAAGTACTTCACCCAAAGTTTTACCAGTTTCTACTGAAACAGTTAGCCAAGTAAATGATTACTCAATCAATATAAAATGATTAAACTATTTAGATAATGAAGGAAACATCTCATTTCACGTTTTTCTTTGTCATATATATTTATCCATTTTGGACAGAAAGCATTTGCATCCTCTCAAGTACATGTTTTATTTCAGACACAGCATTAATAGTTGTGACTCATGTCGCCCCGAGGTGCAGCTGCATATGTGTTTAAGTATGGAGTGAAAGCTGTGAATTTAGATTTAGCTATTAAAGAATGTTTGCATATGTGCAGTCGGCAGCTTTCTTACGGTTCTGCGAGACTTGAAGCCTCTCTTACACCCCCCGACTCCCTCTGACCCACTTGTTTAACATGCTCGAAATATAAAGCTACGCACGCCTGCCTCTTCCAAATCCATCAAAGCAAACCCGATCCACTTTCCTGCTCACCTCCTGATTCTCCATACCAAATGTCCATGCATACGATTTGCAGCAACTTATCTTCCCGAGTTGAAAGTCCAGTTGATCAGGTGACTGTAAAGGGAAATAAATCCCCACCTTTCCCTCTGTGTGCTCCAGGATGTGACTGTGATGATGCAGAATATTATTATGGATGTGTGACGATAGTTGTTGTGGGTGAGTTGGCAAACACCTCACGTCACGGACTAAATTTTCCTCCGTGTATAAATAACCGACTGAAGGCGGCAGAGACTGGTGACTCAAACAAAGTGAAAAGTTGAGAACGTGGCTCGGTGGAATGCAGCACGGATCTTTATAACTGTGAGAGAGAATGTCTGTTGATTGCGATATAAGAAATAGATGCAAAAATCCATTTGTCTGTGAACCAGCCTCCCCTGGTGGACGGAGATTTTCGGCTTAATGTGCTTTGCATAAACCCAGAGAAACAGCACGTGGAGTTGGCCTGTGTGATCTGAGCGTATTGGTCGTTGGAGGGGTGGGGGTTGTTCGTTTTTTTTTTTTTACCTCGCTTGTTTGTCTTGTCTTATCTCTCAAGGCCCACAGTAGCGGACTCCCTTTTATTTCGGCAGGTTAATGCTCTGGACTGTGCTCTCTATCTTGGCAGTGCAGCACAGGTCTCGTTGGCCGGGGCTCACACATCTCATCGCTTCTGATTGCGGCCTCCCGTTGTCACCCAGGTCTTCTGTTATTTCCTTGACCAACGTGCATCTTTTCCTGGAGGTTCTTAGTCTCTGTAGTTGCTGCAGACCCAGACTCGCTGACAGACATCGCTTTCTTCCTGTGATAGAGCGGTCACCAGGAACCCACCCCATCAAGGCTCCTTTATGTAAGTTCAAATGATGCTGGCGTCGCGTGGGCTCGCACAGATTGTTTTGGCTGTCAGGGTTATTGTCTGCCAGCTTATGTGGAAATATATTGGCTGCGAATGACGAAAGCGGAGACGATAAACTTGTTCCCATTTTCTGTTCTCGCTCTTCTGCCCACACAACGTTTACTCCTGCAGTGATCAAGATGACGGCTTTGCATACAGCTTCGGAGAGTATATCCACAGACTGCAGTTTGGAAAGTTTTTAGGCTCTATTCCAAAGAGATGCTGATCTTTATAAAAAAGTTTCTTTTGGCAAGCCATGGAGTTGTATATCATTTCAACTTCTGTCAGGCCCTTAACCTTCTGCAGTTGATGAATATAAATGTATAAATATATTTTCATTCTCTTCTCAGCTTTATGTTTATCTGGAGGCAGCGTAGCCTACTCAGCTTTTCGCGTGTCGTGGATGCTCAGTCACAGTAATAAGCCTTAGTCTATAGGCCTATAGCTTTGTCAGCCATTTGTAATGGGGCCCTTGAGTCAGGTCCTTGTTAGCTGATGCACAATAACCTCCCGCCTAATGAAGTGTAAATCTGGGAGGCTGCGACGGGGGCCAGATGAACACGGCCGGCAGCCTTGATGTGCAGCGGAGAGCTCAATGCTAATGCTATTAGCCAGGAGGTCAGTCCATTTCACATCACCCCGTGCTCAGTTTATCAGCGCTTCATAATGGGGCTGGATGTAAGGGCACGGTGTTGAAACGGTTGATCGCACTCTGAGTGCGCTATCCTCTCCAGCGGATGGATAGAATGAGAGACGGGTTCACAACAGTAGTGCCGTTTGATAGTTGGATTAACGGCCGGACCTTCTGCCCTGAACAGGCTTCTTCTGTGTTGAAGTTTGTCCACTGGAGAGCGTCGCAGCTCCGTCGGGCCTCCGTCTGGCCGCTCTTCCTCCGCGTTCATTAACAGTCCATTTGTTGCTCCGGCCCTGAGGAGCCGTCCTCTGCTGCTTACTCACTCAGCTCCTCCTAATGCTGCTGATGAGCCTTTAATGTACAGATGGTCCGCTTCATGCAGCTCTATTAAGCCTCAGCACTTTTTATACTTTTAGTTTCACCAGGTTTTTTATTGTATCCATCTCTGATGTTATTGGTTTTTCTACGTGCTTAAAGTTCATATTGAATTAATAAGCTATTTGGTCAAATATGAAGGACTGTCTTGTGATTTCTGTGTAAAAAGCATGATATTCAATATTCATTTATCATCCCGCAGGTTATAGTAGGACACTATTAGTATTCATAGCAAACCATCTCCCCGTATGTTAACCCTTATCAAACATCATAATGCATAAATAATGCATTAACTGATTGTAATTCAGAGAAAGTGCTCCTGTCTCACGATAGCTCTTTTCTGATGGTCATGTGAAGTGTCCTGGCGTGTTTGCTTGCACATCTGTGCACAAACACACAAATTAACCCTTCGCATGTTTCTCTTCTAGCCAACTCCGGGGCCTGTTTCCCTAAGCAAGGTAACTCACCGGGCGAATGGCTCCCTGCTCTTTTCATCGCACTTTGAGTTCATTCATTTTTTCCAGTCACATTTTATTTTTATATTCTTTTTTGTGCACCCATACATTCTCCTACCGGCTGTGTCCGTCTCCCTTCCTGTTCGCCGTCATCCTCGGGCTGTGTCGCCCGTCAGTCAGAGCGCCGATAAAAGGCCAACGGCCGTCAGAGTGATGCTCCTCCTTAAAGGATGGACAGCAGAATCAGTAGAGTCCAGACAAGAGACAGTGAGAATATGTAGAGAAAGTGTCAGAGGGTGTCGGGGGATGGAGGGAAAGCTCAGATAGCTGAACAGGAGGAGCGGGTGAGAAAGAGCGAGAACCAGGGACAAACATGAAGGAAGTGTTCCTGACTGACTTTCAATCACCACAAATTTCAGTATTTAGTTTTTCTCTGTTTCCTAAGAAAACAACGAAAGCCACTTAAGACAACAAGCATATCACAATGGAATATCCGGCAAGACAAACGTTTGAGCCTCTTCCTTTGATCTATCGGAGAAGCTTTTTATTTTTCTTCCCTTCAGAACTTGAAATCAATAATTCTGCAGGGAACTGCTTCGTCCTGGTGGCAAATCTAACATCCCATTTCTCTCTCTCTTGCTCTGTCTCTCTCCTGTCCACTCGCATTCCCTCTGCTCCGTTTGTTTCCACCTGTGTGTGCCTGCTCTGTGCGTGTGTGTACGTCTCCACCCTGAAATCTTTCTGCACGCGTGTGTGTGTGTGTGTGTGTGTGTGTGGGGATTCACCTCTTTTTCTTTTCCACCCCCTTCCTTCTTTTCTTCCTTTCCTTTATCCTCCCTTCCGCTCTTCTGTCCTCGTCCCTCAGATGCCGAGCGTGGTGGCGGTCACATGATCTCGACAGATGACTTGGAGTATCCGCGAGAGTACCGGACTCTGGGCAACAGCGCTCGGCGCTTCTCCAACGTGGGCCTGGTGCACACGTCGGAGCACCGCCACACCGTGAGCGCCGCCCAGAGCCTGGAGGCCCTGACCAACCTGCACAAGGTGGACATGGAACGCAAGAGGGACGCCTTCATGGACCACCTGAAGAGCAAGTACCAGCAGCAGCAGCAGCTGCAGCATCCGCATCACAGCCCGCACCACAACCCGCCATCTCCCTCGCCCTCCCACGCCAGCATGAGGGGCACGTCAGAGCGGTCTGCACGAGAACAGGTACGCAGTTCACCGCCTCATGAGGGATTTATTGTCCTTCAAAGGAATTGTGTCTGATAATATTTATCAATACATTTCATGTGTCTGTTTTTCATTTGGAGATACGTGACTCGTTTGGCGTTCGGTACGCGTTTCTTTTGGCGATCAAACTGGTCAATGTTGTCATTTTGGGGACAGAAAATAGTCTGCATACGTAGAGAGAAAAATAACACTTAATAGTTTGGGTCCAGTCAGGCAACAAAAAGTCTCTTGTCGGGTAACTTTCAGAGTGAGAGCAGCACAAAGCTTCACATTGTGCTCATTGAAATAATTGAGAGACGGAGAGAATAAGTGAGGGACGTCCGTCAGGAGGTCTTTGTGTTATTAGAGTGTCGAGCTTTTCTTTGTTTCACTGCTGCCAGGACCTGCAGAACGTCACAATGCTGTTGAGGTGTGAAGGAAGACGAGAAGTCACACACATCAACGTATTAAATGCAAATGCAGTTATCTGAACTTATCAAAAAAAAACTGTTCAATTCAACGTGACGTGACAGAAACGCACACCAGGAGACAGGACAGAATGAAAGGGAGCGAGGGTGAGGGAGCGAGGGCGGGTGAAAGGCAGGTGGAGTCCGTAGTTGCCGTGGCAACCTCTTTCCATAAATGGCAAGTAGGGATATCGCGTTGCAAAGGTCAGGTTGTGTAGAGAAGCAGGAACTGCACGATGATGAAGACCGAAGGGAGAGAGGAATAACGAGGCAGACTGTTAAAAAATATATATCCAGGAGACTGGACAGACCCTGAAGTGACGGGGTGTCTTCTCTGCACGGAAGGAGGGGAGGGGGGGGGGGCGCAGAGCCCAGGATTTCTTGTCATCTCGTGGATGTGCAGAGCGTGGACGGCGAGGGAGGCGGGGGGGAGGGAGGAGCTGGAGAGGAGCGCAGCAGCCAGTCAAGCAGCCCGCTGCTCAATTAGCCAGCACCAGCAAGAGCCAGCCACCCATCTGCGAAGGAGTTAATCGGCTGGTGTTGTAATGAATTAAATAAAGAGTTTCCGCCGCATGTGCTACTGGAGAGCAAGAGAGAGAGAGAGACAGAGAAAGGGAAAGAGAGGTAGACTGAGCGAGGGAGAGGGGAGGGAGGGTTAGAGAAGCATAGTGAGGGAGAGACGGGTAAAAACACGATGAGGATACGCTGCACCTGACGGACAGCCTGGGATGACCGGAGTGGTGGACAGGTGCACTGCAGGTGAGACGGGACTGGAAGCTTGAAACTGGTAGCTGGATGCTGTTGTAGAGAGGTGTGTGTGTGTGTGTGTGTGTGTGTGTGGGGGGGGGGGGGATAAGGACATGCCAGCTGGGATTACATTCCACGCCTGTTGTGTTTATTGTGGTTGTTGTGGTGACGGCGTGCATATGCAGCAGGCTAGACGAAGGCTGAGTGGACGACACTGTAAACTGTACACAGATTATTTTTGTGCGTCCGGCTGAGCGTTAATTTGCTGTGCAGACGAGTGTAGGTTTTTTAGAGAGAGAGAAAAGGGCGAGAGGCTGCGGTAACGTTTGAGATGGCAATCTAGACCAGAGGATTGAAGGGGGGAGAGAGAGAGAGAGAGAGAAAGAGAGAGAGAGAGAGAGAGAGTAAGAATGGTTGTGGTGAGGAAAGGGGGGGCGGGGGTGCAGAGAGGATGACGACATGAGAAAGAGACGGGAGGTGGAGGAGGGGTGGAGTGAGTGCAGCCTGCTTTACATGCCGGTCAGGTAACGCAGCGCTACACTCTGTGAGGCTACGTCCTTCACTGTGCACACACACACACACACACACACACACACACACACACACACACGTGCCTGTGTGTAAATACAGGGGAGTCTGTATCGCATTTTTGCCCCTCAGCCCAAAGTTTAATCTGACATCTCAATACATACTCCAGGAACACTGTGTCATTTGAGATCAAAGCATATTTAATACCACAGGATTTTAATGATGACTAGATTCATTTGAGCCAAGAGTTTCATCCGGGAGGTAGCCTGTCAACGATTGACAGTAGAAAACCATGTCTTGAATATAAAGTCTGCACAGAAGAAATGGATTCAATTCAATCGTATTTATTTGTACAGCCCAAAATCACAAATCTGCCTCAAAGAGGGTTTTACAATCTGTACATCCTCTGTCCCAGGACCCTCGCATCACAACAGGAAAAACTCCCCCAAAAAACACTTCAATGGCAGAAATAAAAGCAGAAACCTTTGGGAGAGCAACAGAGGAGGGATCCCTCTCTCAGGATGGACAGAAGTGTGAAAGATGTCATGTGTACATGACAGAATTACAGCACAGTCAATGCATATGATATAAATGATTCATAGAGTGAGAGTAGAAAGCAGAATAATGATTGAAAATTGAAAAGGGACGGTTGCAGTGGTGACTGCCAGGATGAAGGGTTGTTAAGCTGCAGTCAAATAGGCTCTCTGGAGTTTATGCTCACACCCTCTCAGTGCCGTATTTGCGACTCAAAGTCCAAGTTCAGTGTATCTGCGGTTGTCAGCGGAGCAACGGTTAAAGCACCACGAGGCGGTGAAGAATGAATGTGTTTACTTTACTTGTGAGTGAGCCTCATTAAAGCAACAAACAAGAGAAACACTGGCAGAGGCAGACACACCAGACCACAAATCACCTCCGCACCATTAAAGCCAGCCCTCAGTCATTTAGCTTTGTGGGGAAAAATACAATTATTAACGATGTCTGAACAAGTGAACAGCAATTATTTATGACGCGCCGATGGAGCTGCTGAGCCGCTGTCAGTTCAGCAGCTTTTCAAGGACAACGCTTTACTGGCTAATGACACAGAATGATCGGGTAGTCAAGGCCAACTCGAGTCCAACCTCCTGTATGTTATCCCTGAAAGTGAACCACTTTACTACCATGACCTCTCACCCCTGAGTCTTACCGAGAACTAGCTTTGTGACCCTCAGAGGAGGTGAAGATTTACCTGCATAAAAACTTTCTATGAAGACAAACAGCTTCGCTTTAAACTACGTGATAATATAGTTTTTTTAGAGCATTATATTTTAATTTAATTTTTTTAAAGGTGTTTTTTGTTTTAACCCATGATGGAGAGTTTAATCCTTTAATCCTCCCGACATTAAATTAATTAATACGACATTAAAAAAAAAGTAGATAACAACTAGCTAGGAGACAGAAATTCTCCTCAGCGTCACATCAAAGACGTGTCTTTAATAATAATTGCTTTGACATATTTTGGTAGAAATGTATATGCTATGGGGGAAAAAAGAAGCGTGGGTGGAGATTATGCTCCATATCGTTTTGAGTGTCCCACTAGGCAGATATATGCACTGTGTTTCTTTTTTATTATAAACAGCACGGCCACATTAAAATGCCTGAGAATAGCTTCTAAATTTCAGAATGAAGGTTAGAACATTCACTTGGCTCGGTTTTATATCCCAGATAGATGACTTGTAATGGGTTTCATTATGTTGCTGCTATTGTTCCCATCTACTAGTGTTATTATACACCAACTACATTGTGTCCCATTTCCATCTTATCGCTCCACTAATACCACCGCTATTAACTCCAAGCAGGTTTTAAGTACGTAGTGCGTTCACACTGGAAAGGTGACTGAGTTTGACTCAAAGATGCAAGTATGCAGATTTAATCTGCTTGATTCTTGAGCGGGCTGTCGCGTTGCATTCGTTTAAAGACGCGGTGAGCAGCACATTAGCAGAGCAGCAGCTTCAGTGCTTTGTTTGGTGAGTTCTCACTGCAAAAGTGACAAATAAAGTAAACTTAAAACGGTGCAGGAAGTAAATTTAAAAAGGAGGAGCTGCTTGTAGATGGGAGGTAAAGCAGCTTCAGGAACAGAAAGTAAACACTGCATATTTGGAAAACCCTTTTTGACGTGTCTTTTTGAAGTCTAACCGGCAGTGTCATCCTGTTAGTATAAAACGGTTAAATATGTTGATTTCTTGTATAGTTTGGGGCGTCTGTGGCTCGGGGGAAAGAGCGGGTCGTCCTTTAATCACAAGGTTGTCGGTTTGATCCCCGGCTCCTGTCGTCCGCACGGAGACACTGAACCTCACGTTGCTCGCCGGGCGCCCAAAATACTTAGGATGGGTTAAATGCAATGTTCAACGTTCATGTATATATGTGATGAAAAAATAAAGTTTACGTTGTTTCTTACTAACTGCAAAACAGTATACTTTAAAAGGCGGCGCACACATTTATATACAGTAAGTATTTAGTGTAGAATTGGGACACGGCTACCATAAAGTTTGGAGTTTTATTGGCGGTGTCATTTCAAAGTCAAAGTTTGATTCAAATTTGTACAAAACCGCACTTCTTGCGTACCCACTGCCAATTGTTTTGTATATAGTACTTGCAGAATACTATTAGCGTGTAGTATGGAATTGGGACACAGCGCTAGGCTTTATAAAATCTGTGTTAGACCAAATGTTACTTAATCATGGGTCTTTGGATTCGTGTAACTATAACACTTGATAATGTATCAAATCCAAGCAAGCAAGTTGCACCACAGTACATTAAGAGAAGAGAGTCAGAGAGCGAGAGAAGAGCGTAAAGTGAAAGAGACCGTCAACGAATGGCATCGGGGCCAAATGAGGGGACATTAAGTGAAAGATCAGATCACAATAAAGTAATAATCGGCTGAAAACGCTCCCTCTGATGCTCCTGTTTACTGAAGTAATCGAGGCTTTTCTAGAGACAGTGTTAAAATGGAAAGCTGATGATGAAAAACCTCCAACTATCATAAATCAAAACTTGCCTGTCACTTTTTTTCCCTCCGTGCACCAGGAAGATAATGTGGTTCCTGCAGAAGGGACTGAAAATTGCCTGCAGATAAGAATAAGAACTAGAATAAGAGTTTGGATTAGAATTAAAATTCATGAACTCTGCCCAATCTTTTTTTAATTTCTCATGTCATTTTTTGCCTCGGCCTGGTTTTGACTGTGGGGTAATTCTGTTTTAATGGAAAGCTCACATCCCGAGGCACCTTTTCCTACATGACCGGGCAGCAGGGAGGGCAGAACGGACACGAGGGATTCAGCGTGGGCTGCTGGGAATTCAAAATGAAAAGTAGAATGACGGGTGGATGGAGAGTGACGCAGACAGCAGCGAGCGAGGAGGAGACAGAGCGGCGGCTTGCCTTTTGGTGGAGAAGTCTGGGAGAGAGGCCAACATCGGAACAACAGAGTGGGCGGCTGTTTGATTCAATTTCACTCTTTTCATTTCCTCCCCCTTCACCAGTTAGGGGCCAACAGCGCAATCTTGTTTCAGGTGCGCTGTAACCCGACGCCTGCAGAACACAGCCCCCTTCCTACATTACCACCAATCACACGTAATGATTGTGGTTTAGATTCGATGGTGCTGTCCACAATTTTAACGGATTTCATAGATTGCCTGTCAGAAAACGGAACACGCGACAAGAAAACGGTTTAGGAAATGCAACAGATTTTGCTTTTTGGGGAGGATGCATTCACACTCTTATCCCCTCTCCAGTCCTGCTTGTTTAAAGCACCATTATTTATTATTTTTGTTTCGACCAGTATGAGAGAAGAATCTAACTTTTCTCTTTCTGTCTCCCTCGCTTCCCTCTTTTGTCCTTCATGAACTTCACAGCAACAGCCCAACTACTGGAGCTTTAAGGTCAGTGCTGCGTGTCTAAGTGTCCCTGTGTGTTTGTCAGTCTCCTGTCCATCGTGTGTGTGTGTGTGTGTGTGTGTTTGTGTTCTGTGGGATTACGTCAGACTCCTTGGGCATCACCAGCCTATCTCCTTGGTCCTCTTATGCAACACCCAGATCACTTAGCATCTCTCTGCTCTTCTGGCAGTATGTGTGTGTGCACGTGTTATTGTGTGTGTGTGTGTGTGTGTGTGTGTGTGCGTGCGCTTGCAGAGGTGTCGGGGGGTGGCGACAGTTTAAACTTCTCCAGCACCATTTAATCTGCAGAAGACGTCTCGGGATTTATGATACCTCAGGCAGCTGGCATTAATGGCTAGAAGCCATGTGACCTTGCTGAAGTATTACTCAGACTGACTGAGACATTAAGAAGACATTTCAGACGTGCCGCTGAGGCATTACTGAAATAATACAAAGACATTAGCTCAGAGGCTTGAGTCATGGCTGGGCTGCAGAGGGTGTGTTATCCACAGGTTGCAGACAGGAAACATGGGCAGAGAGAGCAGCTTCAAGATGTATTGCAAGTTTTAATCTCGTATGCTGGATTTAAAGAGTCGAGCCCATTTGTTGGCCGGTGTTTCCCTTTGTTGTGGCATTACACTTCACAAAGGCAGACAGGGGGGTGTGTTATCTAAACGGAGCACGTTAAAGAACATATCGATGTGTGTGTGTGTGTGTGTGTGTGTGTGTGTGTGTGTGTGTGTGAGGGAAGAGTCCAGGGCTTATCTGTGGCGTAGTCTTCTGAATCCCTGCTTACAATATCATTTGGACAGGTTGTAAATGTCACTGAATATCAATAGCCACATCCCCTGACCCATGGGGAAGGCGAAGTAATTCATCCCCGACTCCCTCAATTACTTAAACTTCCAACAAGAGGTCAGACAACTAGAATTTAGAGCCTAGTCCATCACATAAATCTGTTACACGACACGACCGAATGATTTAACGCCGCAGGACTTTCAGGTGGTTTGCTCAACTTTGTGGGTATCTTAGTATAAAAAACATCAAACTAACTAATTCTGATTGTTGATGAAAGAATCGGATCTGAAACGTCTAAACGCTGAATTTGCTGCAAACTAACGATTATTTTCATTGTCAAATCATCTGTGGATTCTTTTCTCAATAATTGTAATTTTTTTAAAATAATGAAGAAATCAGAATTTCTTAGAGACGACTTTTTGCTTCAGACATTTTGTTTTCTGTGATCAGCAGTCAGCAACAATATAGAACAGAGAAAAGACTGAAAAGAGTTGCCTATTCATTTTTTGATGATAAACTAATCAATTAATTGTTGTAGCTCTATAAAAAGTGTAAATGTTTCTTATCTTCTGAGTACAGGAAGTTGCTTTTTGTGAATCAAGTGAGGCAGTTCAATGACTGAACAGTGAGAGTTTATTTATTGGCTCCTCGAGGTGCTGCAGCGTATTAAACTGTAGAATGAAACAACCAAAGTGGTCCAAGTGGAAACAGATCTGAAGCTCTTTGCTTTCAACACAACACGGTCGTCGCCACCTTTTACGTTCACGTCTCATCCGCTTCATTTCGCAGTAAAGCTTGTGAAAGCCTCGTCCTACTCCCTCATCCCACCGGCTCTGATCTAAGCTCGACTCTCTGGATTCACCTGCCTACCCTAAATAAACCCGAGATGAAGCTATTACACTCATCTTCAGCTGTATGTATATCAAGGATGTAATCAAATGATTATTATAAACATAAGCTGCAGGTGTTGGACATGGAATAACGAACGGTTAAATATGTATCCTAAAAGAAATTGTCTGTTGATCCCTGCCATGTCCATCAGCTACTCTTTCTGTATTTTCTATCAGAGAAAAACGAGAATCACTTCCAGCAATCTCAGCCACCATCTCCCCTCTGGAAGAGAGGGCCAGTCTGCTCCCTCTCCTTCTGAGCAAATCGCTTCACATCGACGCAAAACTCACAGCAATTTGGCAAAGCAATTTGTTCCGTGCATTGATGACTCCAGGTATTATAAAGAGACGGGACCCTAGAGGGGTTGCGGATTATGTGTCCGGGCAGAAGATTGGCCTGAGAGCTGGAGACGATGGAGAGAAATAATGATAGTGGAGGAAGAGCGAGTAGAGACAATTGGATTGGAGAGAGGGATCGATTTTAAGGAGCTGTTTTCTCTCTCCCTTTTTCTAAAAGTGAGAGCTGTGAACTTCTTTCGTGTGGAAAAAGAGCCGGTTAAGAAGGAGAAAAGTGCAGACAGCAATCATGGCACCTGGATGCGGCTTTGCCTTCTGCCACTAGAGACTGAGGCGAAGGCAGATCTGTTGACGTAAAGCAGCTCAGCAAGAACCAGAAGTGAGCTGAGGGACAAATGAGGGACGGGATTAAAAAGGAAGGAGAGGAAGACGGATAACTCAAAGCACAGAGAGACACCAGGAAGAGAAAGACATGATTAGAAGGAGCTGGAGGTAAAAACAGTAGAAGAGATGCGGTTAAGGTGTGAGGATTGTGATCTTAACTATTTCACACCTGTCACTCAAGGAGTCAAACGCCTCATTGTCATTTCACACGCATCACGCCTGTCTCTGACATTTCTAGTTAATGTATATCATACACAAGTCCATCAGAATGGCATATCACTTAACAAGGAGATTACTACATGTCCATCTGGTCTCTCTGTCTGTCTGTCGGCATCAAAGTTCAATTTAATATGACAGCAGTCTTAAATGTTAACATTAAATAGCAATAATAAAAACAAGCTCACTACAGTTTCCAACAGCCCGATTCTAAAATAAGGGCGGGGAATTCATCGCTAAACCTTATCTGTACACTTTACAAAATACTCACTTCTTTAACATTTAACCGGCATCTCCACACTGTTCCATTACTCTGGATACGATGTGTTTAACTGGTCCTCCAGTTATTCCTTTGCATCTTTCACCAAAACATACTGTGTGGGTGAACTACAAATCAATTTTTAAGTTGACATTCATATTAAATATGTGAAAAAATCACATCTTGCGCAAGGTTAAGAGGTTTGCAGACTGTGTAAAATAACATCGAAGTGTCAGAGTTGGATGAGTTGTGCTCTCCCAAACATAAAAAATACATACCATCACTTGACCTGAATCCAGAATGTCCCTGTGTGTGTGTGTGCGTGCGTGTGAAACAAGAAACATGGTGGGAGGTTGCACTGAGTTTAATGCGGTTTGTAGCCTAAGGACTGTTGTCAAGCTTTCCACTCCATTCACGTCTGTTCCGTGTAAGATCATCCTGTTCCCGACTCGTTCCTCTCCTCTGACGTGCCCTTATAACAGTGTAGAGTTCTCCACAGTAATTGAGTGCTGTTGAAAAAGTCTGGATCTCTCTCTGAAAGAAAAGGGTGAGGTGGAGGGAGGGCAGGAGGGGAGGCATCGAGGGAGGATTGTGGAGCAACATAACCAGATTCCCTCAAATGGAACTCCATCACGTATAACACTGACATGTCTAGCAGGACCAGATGCATGACCAGATGGTGTGTTCGCACATCATATTTACAATGCAAAACGAGATATTTTCGGTTTTCATGTCACATAAACCACCAATATTGAAGTCAGTGTTTACAGCCTGTTGTAACGCGGCGAGCTGACGTAGAGCATACATAACGACAGCTGCTGTAAGCTTACGCACATGCATACATTGTGTGTTTCATCGTCTTGTTCAGCAGCACATTCGTAGTCGGGAGAATACAACTTTACTCGTTTACTTTCCCTTCACTGTTTCTTTTTCAGCTGGTACAGAAATTTGAGCCTGCAAACACCGAGAGACCTGAGCTCAGTCATGCAGCACCGTATTCTCAATTCCCTTTTCCTTTTCTTGGAAAGCTCCTACTAGGTTGTTCCGCCTTGAAGTAAAATTCCTGCATACGATAGTAGAATGACTCAAGATTTCGAAACGGAGCTGCTCTGCGTCTCCCCTCTCAGCCATACAGGGGAAAAATATGAGCAGAGTCTCTCCGAAGAAATCTTTGACATGTTTCAGGCGTGGTGGTCTTTTCAGCCATGCCCATTCACACTGAAAGCTGCTGTTGCATTTCTGTGCCAAATATATCTCAGGGTGTAAACATGGTTAGGCACCCGGTTCCACTACAGAGCCGGTTCCAAGTTGGTTAAATATCTGCAATTTGTTGAGTCAACTGCCTTTTTTTGTTAGCATTGAGAAGGTGATATGTAGCCTTCTGACGACTATGTAGAAGAAAAAGGTTTAAGTTTATTCAGGAATAATTAAACATTTAAGGAGATGTGCTCATCTGCTAACTGAGAGCTAGATCCCTCTCATGTCTGTACAGTAAATATGAGGCTCACGCTAGCAGCTGGTTAGCTTAGCTTGGAAAGCATGGAAGTACATTAGCTTGGTTCTGTCCGGAGGTAACAAAACCTCTAAAGCGAACTGATGGACGTGATGCATCTTGGTTGTTTAATCCCCAAAAAACTGTGTATAAATGAAAATATGATGTTTTACGGTGGGTCTGACTATTTCTTGGTTGGGACCAGTAACTTCCTGGAGACTCAGCTTTTTATTTACTTTACAGACATGAGAGTGGTGTCAATCTTGTCTTCTTACTCTAAATAAATATAAATAAAAGAAAGAGAATAGGCGTATTTGCCAAAGTTTCCAAATCTTCCTTTAAATATGAAGTTAACTGACTTTTGCTTCCTAAAATGAGTGAAATATAGGCAGACTTAAAAGAAGGGATTCAAAGAGAATCTAATTAATTTACAAGAAAAGACTATCGAACCCTAACCTTACTAAGTACAGTCCTGTGTCCAACCCCCTACACTCTTCAAACCGCCTCTGTAGCGTGACACCCTGCAGTACGTGCTGCTGTGTGCTGTGTTGTTGTTCCGTGTGGTCACAGTTTAGATAAATGAGCCTATTAGAAAACAAGGTGGGGGTTATCTGTCAGCATCACCGTCCCCCTGCGTGCACAGACA
This sequence comes from Anarrhichthys ocellatus, assembly GCF_004355925.1. Classification (NCBI taxonomy): domain Eukaryota; kingdom Metazoa; phylum Chordata; class Actinopteri; order Perciformes; family Anarhichadidae; genus Anarrhichthys; species Anarrhichthys ocellatus. Next base: position 2,758,238 of record NW_022280056.1, read on the forward strand.
CAGTCTGCCGCCACCATCACCGGACACCACCACTATCATCCTCTGTGTGTGTGAGTGTGTGTGTGTGACTGAATTATGTATGATGGTGACAGAAGGGAGCGCACGTTATAAAAAGGATGGTTCAGCGTCTCAGTCATGATAGTGGTTTGTTTCTTGCCCTGTAAACAAACGTGTGAAAGCATAGCAGTTAATTTAAAGTGGTGGTAGTTAGATGTCGCCACGGCTCGTTTAGTTTAGTCGGCTGCAGTGCAGCTAAAATTACTGGATCAATTGATTGATCGAAGGTAGATTAGCAACACTCATTTAACTCGCTGATAAATTAGTCACATGATTAATTGGTACCGATTTATCAAACCACCATGCTAGTCGCTCTGTGAGGCTCTACGTAGGCACAGTGATGCTCTGAGCTAAATGCTAACGTCAGCATGCTAACATTCTCACAATGGCAACATGCTGGTGTTAAGCATGTGCAACGTTTACCATGTTCGCCATCTTAGCTTAGCTAATAACCATGCTAATGTGTGTTAGTTAACGCTGAACACAAAGTAAAGTTGAGGCTTGATGGGGATGGTGTTAGTTTTTATCAAGTACTTCTTGTTTTGGACACATTTAACCGTGAATGTCTGCACAAAATGTCAAGGCAATCCATCTAACAGTTGTTGAGATATTGTAGTGTTGCATTGACCAACTGACGGACTGACATCGCCATCCAGAGAGCTGAAAATATCATTTGCTGGTTTCAGTTTGTCCAGTGTGACAATTTGCTGCTTTTCTCTGATTTATTCTAAACTGAATAACTTCTGGGTTCGCACTGATGGTCAAATAATCAATTTGAAGATGCCTACTGAGTTATTTTTGTCAAATTAACAAAATCCTTAATGTTTGTGTAGTTCTGCTGAGAACAGAGGTGGCCGTCTGTGTAGCTGCTGTCTCACATTAATGAAAGCCGCAGTAGATCCATGCTGCAGTTTGACTCAGAGAAGGTAGAGAAGGAAATCCTTGGAAAGAAGGAGAAAACTGTTGTGCTCATGGTGCACGGAGGAGGAGGAGGAGGAGAGCGGCACAGCTACTGTACTGTGGCTAAGGATGTGTCTGCCTCTGCCATCCAAACAACCAGCAGACAGCATTCTGGGAGCTCATTACAGAAGCCTCTGAGCTGGAGGAGATGCTACAGCGGTGGGGGGGATCAGGGAGCCAGTTCAGTGAGCTCAGCCCCAGCTGCACTAACAGTCTTTCAGCGAGGGACGCTTGGGCATAGGCCAGCAGGATAAACCAACAGTGACAGCGCGGGATTTGCCTGAGCTTCTCCTCCCATCCCACAAGCATTCATTTAAAGTTGGGAGCGGCACGGGGACAGGAGTTGGGATGCGGGAGGTGTGCAAAGTGCAGCAAACATGACATAACTTATGCTGAGCTGGGGGAGCACAGTTTTCCGGCTTAATTTTGCTCCTTAGCCACCATAGGTGATCCATAAAGGCTGGTGCCCTGGAGTGCCGAGCCATTTGAGAACAATTGTGCTTTTCTGCTGCAGCATTCAGCTGATGTCTTGTACTGTGACGCGGCTAATTCTTAGTGAATGGTTGGTAGCTAATTCATTGTCAAGGCCTCGTTAATCTCGTTATGTGGTTGATTGTGTGGTGTCTCATTGTGTGCTCACTGTCTCTTTTTTTCCGCACAGTCCTACTCCATCTGTCCAATCCATTCTCTCCGCCTTGATTCCACCTTTCAGTAAATAATTGTGTCTCCCCCCCATGTGTCTTCAACCCGCTGCAGAGCCGCAGTCCACGGCATTCCCAGTCCACCCAGTCTGGGCTCGCCGACCAGGCCGCCAAGCTCTCCTTCGCCTCGGCCGAATCCCTGGAGACCATGTCAGAAGCCGACATCCCCATCGGGTTCAACCGGATGAACCGATTTCGCCAGAGCCTGCCGCTTTCCCGCTCTGCCAGCCAGAATAAGCTACGATCTCCAGGTTAAGATTTGAAGCTTTGCTGGCCGTCACAACATGCTGGTTGGACTGGAGGCAGATTTACAGCTGTGAAGCTGGTGGTGTGCTTACTCAGAGCGGGACAAAGTGATCTACTCTGCTGCTGAAAACGGAAGAGTAGTGATTCCTCAGACAACAAACCTTTTTTTAGTTTAGACACAATGAGCTTGAAAGTGTAGTTTATTATATTCACCATGGAATTATTAAAGCATACTATTTTGTGTAGATAGCTATTTGTTTATCTAACATTTGTGCTACTGTGAGAGTACAGGTTCGACAACAGGTTTACTACAAAAGGGCCGATTAGTGAAAGCCTGGTCCAGATCCAGGAGTGGTGTTACGTTAAGTGAGATTTAAAAAAAGTGACCGTGACAGATCGAGGTCATTTCTTGAATGAGGAGTTGAGACAGAAGGAGATCTCTCCTCTCCATGTCTCTTTACTAACCTCTTTGTTTTCTTCTTTCCTCAACTCGTCTGCAATATCCTCTGCTTCCTCTGCTTTGACTTTTAATCACTGGTCTTTCTTTGCTTTGTTTGTTCTTTTTGTTTGTCCCTCGGGTGTATGAAGATGAATATTCAGGTTAGTCAGGTGTCAGACTCATCTTTACCTATAAAATCAAAGGGTTGCAGCATCTGACAAGTGGGCTATTTTGGGGTAATTTGATATCAATTGTTGCAATTTTATTATGGATAGGAAGTAAAAGTTATATTTTAAGAAAAAGAAAAAAAACCTACCTTACCTTAAACGTGCACCACAGCTATGAATCCTCACACAGCTACCACAGTCCTTTTCTCTGTCGGTGCTTATTGACGCTGACATCTGATGAAAATCATCATTATCTGGATGTCATAAACCAAAACACAGAACATCTTTATCATAATTAGCACGACTATATCTCTAAAAATGACAACAATAAAAATAAAATACTACAAGATTTGACAGAATTGCTTTTCCATCCGCCAAACCCGTCGCCGTTTGACTCAACCGTCTCTCCCGTATCGCTCTCTTCTAGGCGTGCTGTTCCTGCAGTACGGAGACGAGACGCGTCGCGTTCACATCACCCACGAGCTGAGCAGCCTGGACACGCTGCACGCTCTCATCGTGCACATGTTCCCCCAGAAGTTGACAGCAGGTATGCTGAAGTCACCCAACACGGCCATCCTGATAAAGGACGAGGCGCGCAACGTCTTCTACGAGCTGGAGGACGTCCGGGACATCCAGGACCGCAGCATCATCAAGATTTTCCGCAAAGAGCCCATCTACGCTTCCTACCCTGCTGCTGCACACCTGGCTAACGGAGACCTGAGGGTGAGGAGGGGGGAGCTGGGGGAGTGGGGAGGTGAAGAGGTCAAACAGGGTTATTTTAGAGAGAGACAAAGCTGTCTGATCCGACAACTGAGCTGCCCAGCGAGAACCGCTATAATGCTCTGCCTGCACATAAAGAGCGGCGGTGTGTTTCTCTGGCACGGTAATGGCGTATTTTATATTTCAATGGTAACTTTGACAGGCCGTTGTGTATGTGGGTTAGTCATTTAACAGGTATTCCTCCTGGAAATGTATTTCTTATCTTCAAGTAGGCCATCTGTTGCTGTGCAGACACCGGAGAACAATGTTCCTCTGTGAAATGAGCATATTTTAACATCCGAAGCTATTTCTGCTTCAGTGAAGATCAAGGAAGCCTGAGGGAGACCTTTTTTTTCTAATTATTTCATACAAAACCGTGCTTACCATCTGCATTATATTCACACAATACTGAGAATATAACCGCAATTAGCCATGCAAACAGGCAGCGTAAAACGATGCGTTTATGGTGTGTGCATGTGCTGTATGTTTTATGTGTTCGTGCATGTTTACGGTGTGTGTCTGAGGATACAAGAAAGGGAAAAGGAAAGAAAAGAGGTAGAGAGACAGCTGACCAGCACCATCTACATAATCTACATTTTAATACTCCCACAAACAGTTTAAAACCAGCAAATCTTAACGGCATGAATTTAAGCAACACATTTAATTTGGCAAAACTGAGAATCATCAGAGTTAATTATCATCATTTTACAGTAAGTGTGAGATGCACAGTCCATCTCTTCTTCATGACTGTTGGAGACTAAACGCAGGCTGCATCTTAACCAGCAGCTTGCCGTTCATTTGCTCCTGTGCACGTTGTGTCCGGTGTTGTCTTGTGGAGCAACTTTTATCTATTTGCCTGTTTAAGTTGTGTCCATAAAGTTTGGGCGAACCCCCTCATATGGCTTTGTAAATATATAGGATGTATTTGTACCTGAGCATAACAGCTCAGTGTCAGAAACTCCAAGCTCCGGTTTTTTCTGTGTATTACATGATGCCGCATGCTAGTTAGCTAGAAACACGGATGAGTTGAGCAAAAACGTTAGTTATGTGACGAAATCGCAACAAGATGAAAACAGATGCAGAGGAGGGTTGAAAAAGCATCAGTTTTTGTTTAAGGACGTTATGATGAAAGGCAGGTAATAGCTACGCCCACAAATATATATATATATATATATATATATATATTCAGTTGTTGAGTGTGAATGAATAGCTTTGTCTCTCTCACCACTCTGTTTCATAGAATAAAAACATGGATTTGAGATTGGACTCAATACCCGCTTGTAGTAATATAATGAGGCCTTCAAAAGACAAAGGAATTATTAATTTTCACCAAAATTAACTTTTTTTTAAATACAATTTTTTAATTATGGGAACCATCTGCTTGTTTTTCTTAGCGCATGCTGCCATGTTAAATATTTTACGTGAAGAGAACTCCTGACTATGATCTACGGGAGCTCAGGGAAGCGTTGGCAGCTCCTCGATAACCTAATTTAAAGTGAAAATCTATTTTCAAACATCATCGTAAACGGTGAATTCAAATTAATTGATGAAATCAAACTATTGACAATCAAATAGGAATGTGTGACCGACTGAACACTTTTAATTTTGTTCAGTAACAGTTCTCTTTGCTTCGGCGTTGATGTCATTTATTTAACAAAACAACAAGAAATACTTTTTTAGAGAATACGTTCTGCAGTTGGATTTATAATTGGTCTTCTGAGAAACTTCATCATCATCATGCGGCGACTCATCCGTACGTGTCCATGGTAACACTCATCCCTGCTCGTTTCAGAGGGAGATGGTGTACTCCTCTCGCGACTCCTCCCCAACCCACCGCATCAACACCCTCCCCTCCTCCACGGCCTCGGCATCCTCCGGCTCCCCGTCGCGCTCGCGCCTCTCCTACAGCGGCGGCGGCCGTCCTCCGTCCTTCACGGGGTCCCACTCCCAGCACGAGCAGCCCCGGCATGCCCACCATCCTCCGGCCGGCCACGGGGCCAACGCGGGCCTGTCTCCCTCGCCCAGCGCCATCCTGGAGCGCCGCGACGTCAAGCCTGACGAAGAAGTTTCTGCAAAAAATATGGCGCTGATGAAGAGCGAGGGGCTGTACGCAGATCCCTACAGCCTGATGCACGAGGGCCGCCTCAGCATCGCCTCCACCCAGTCGCTAGCTGCCATCGGAGACCCCTTTAGCTTCCCCGTTACCAGTGGCCTGTACCGCCGAGGCTCCGTGCGCTCCCTCAGCACCTACTCAGCCGCTGCTCTTCAAGGGGACCTGGAGGACTCCCTCTACAAGCCTGGAGGTTCGCTCTACTCTGACACGTACTCCTCGGCCACACTGGGAATGGGTTTTCGCATGCCGCCCTCATCCCCGCAGAAAATCCCTGACATGCAGATGAGGGACAGGGAGTCGTATTCCAGCTCACCCAGCAGAGCCTCACCTGTCAGGCAGAGCTTCCGCAAGGACTCGGCCTCCTCCTCCGTGTTTGTGGAGAGCCCAAAGTCGAGGCCCAGCTCCAGCTCAGAGCCTCTGTGTCTGACAGCCGGGCCTGGGGAGGGCGGCAGGGCCACGCCTGGCTTTGGTTCCTCGATGTCTGGACAGGACCCCGACAGCAGCAGGTCAGTACGAGTCTGTGTGGGGAATTTCATTAAGGTGTGTTGTACCGTTTAAAGACGGACCTCATCAGCTTCTGGGCGACATGAACACAATATCATCTGCTTAATGCGGGAAATGTTTCTTTATTTGTGTTTTCTCTGTTTGGTTCTCACCAGTTTCAAACCACACTCGATCCTAATTCGGAGGATCACGAATTTCAAATGTCTTGAATTATTATACTTTTGATGGATGTTTTCTCTTAAACTGTGATTGTGACTTACTTGATTACAATTTTAAACCAAGTTTACAGGTAATTTTAAAGCTGTATTGCTCACTCTACAGCGCTGTGTGTCGCACATCTACGTGTTCATCGGCCTTTGTGCCGTCAGTGTTTAGTGATCGATCTGTGACAATTACATTTGCAGGGATCATCGTCTGGAGCGCATGGAGGCAATGGAGAAGCAGATAGCCAGCCTTACTGGCCTGGTCCAGAGTGTGCTGACCAGAGCACCAGACAGTGACAGCACGTAAGACCCTCCATTATACCCCATGAACCCTCAAAAACTCACAGACACAGCTTCACTTCAGACACATGGGCGGCATTATCGACAGGAGCGGCAGCAGGCTATTATCAGAGCCATTACGTTGTGTGAGGACGGAGCACTAAACATTAGCTACAGGGCACAGTGCTATTGATTTATGCCTTGATACATAGAGATGTGAAACAAAGGTTTTCAGTAGGTTTTGAGTTTACACCTGGAACAGTGTTATCGTGGCACTCCGGCCTCACGAACACAATAGAGGGCCCGTGAACAAGAAGATAACTTGTTAGCGTCCAGTAGTGGTGCTGTTAGCGTTAGCACTGTAATTGCCTTGCCCTGTGGCCGTTGATCCCTTAGATGCGGCCTGCTGCGTCTCTGCATGATGGCGGGCTGCCCTCCGGACCAAGGGATGGAGTTCTCACGGCCATTACCTTTCTCTTCCAGCGAGAAGACCGAAACCAACAGTGACGGCTCCGCCACTGGAAGTGAGTACAGCAGCGGGATTGGGGCCTGTGTTCGCAAACCTGCCTTCTTGTTGCTCACTCCACTGATCATTTTTCTTTCATTTTACCTGAAAACAATGCACCGCAATTTAAAGGGGATGATGGACACAAACGAGCAGTGATGGGGACCTCCTGGTTTATAGGATTTATAGATCTATATGACTCTCTCACAATGGGAAGCTGGAAGCTGCAGTTAAGAATTGTGGAGTTGGTTATTTTAAGGGCGTGGTTTGGTTCATGTGGTCCAAACCAGGAGAAAACTATTCTGCATAGTTGCCTTGTAGTTCTGGTCCAGTTTGCATTCACACTGCCTTTTAACTGGGGAACTAATCGCTGTAAATATGAAGTTAAACAGACTGACCGGTAACTAATTGATTTGACTGATCAGATTCTGGTGAATTCCTTTCATATCATGCTAAAATCTCGTTAACCGCACCAGAGTTCGATTGGCAGCTTTCACACACCGGCCCAAATGAACCGAATTTAACATGCAAAAAACACCAGAGTTTGTTTTAACTGATTCAAACTGGTTTCCACCTCATACATCACTCCCTTCTGTTTTTCCTCTTTCACGTTTTTTTTTCTCCAGAAGAGTTTCATTCCAAAGGACTCATTCACCTTTTAAATAAGAGACGGCTGGTCAAATCCACTTTATAGACTTGTTCAAGTTAGAGGCCATCGAGACTTTAAAGCAACAGTCCGGTGCACTAGAGAGACACTTGAGAATTGTCCTCCTCAGTCGGATAAGTATTTAATGAATTTCACCATTATGGGGTAGTTTTTAGCTCACTAAGCGAAAATACAGGAAGCAGGGGGGAATGCTGGTGAGGCTCTGACGAACGTGAAAATATGAAACATAGAGGTGATAAGATTTGTGTTTAGAAGGTTTATTTCTCTTCTTACTATCTATGTGGTGGATGCATAGATAGTGAATTTAATGTTTATTTATCAAACTATCCGACTTTAATTTAAAAATATATATTTTTCAGCATAAAATATTTTAAATACTGATAGGAATTGTGTAGCTCATACATACTGAAGCATTTCAGAGACAGATATAATTCCTCTCATTCCTGCTTCTGTCCCGCGTAGTTAATGTTGTAGCAGTTTTGGCACAAACAAAGCTTTTTGAAGGCAGACCTTCACAGGTTCGGGGCAAGGACGCAGTAGTCTTTGAAGCGGCCTCACACGTTGATACACCGCCAACACACTCAGAGTCATTTTCTCTGGTGTAAGTCTGTAAAGATTCTCTCCAGGATCATCATTCTGTAAATATGAACTTTTAAGACTTTCCTCTGACTCTCTGTCAGCCTCTCATTCATTTCTCGGTAACCGGTTCACTCTTTCTATATTCCAGCTGGACGGCTGAAGCAGAAAGGTAGTTGCCATCTCCTCCTCTATCGCCCTTTTTTAATTTCTCCTCTCAGACATCTCTCATGGCTCTCTGCCCTCTGTATGGGTGTGTGGTGTAGCTGGGTAGCTGGCGGTGTCTATCCTCAAGTTTTCCTCCTGGCTGGTTTCCCAGAGAACAGATTCCCCCCCCCCCTCCTCCTCCTCCTCCTCCTCCTCCTCCCTCGCCCTGTCTCTGTCTCTACTTTTTGAATTTCTGCTTGGCTTTTCCTTTGGGAATTTCAAAAAAGTTGTAAATGTGTATGAGAGTGTGTGTGTGTGTGTGCGTGTGTTCAGGGGGCATACACAGAGTGTGTGTGTGTGTGTGTGTGTGTGTGTGTGTGTGTGTGTGTGTGTGTGTGTGAGAATAACTGAGGAGTCAATGGCCATACTCGCAAAGCCCTGTGTGAAGATAAGAGCATGGTTATCCCCCTGTGTGTCACTACTGAACAGACTAATTGCACTTCTATATGGCTTACTAATAGCATGAGCTCTCATTTCTCCCAGTGGGCTATGAGAGTTTTGTGAAAATGGTGCTTTTTTAGCATTCACACACTGTATTTGTTCCAGTGTGTGCCCAGATTTTCTATTGACGTACATTTCTTTGGGCCCGTATGCTGTGTGTGTGTTTGTGTGTGTGTGTGTGTGTGTGTGTGTGTGTGTTTGTTCTGTGTGTCGCACTGCGTGACTGAAAATCTCACGGGAGCACAGCCCAGCAAACTAATCAATTTGTTTCCCGACGACCTCCCGGTGACGCTCTGTGTCCCGCTCTGTGATTGGCAGCTCACACGCCGTCGGCTCCTCTGGCTCTGATGCCGCCGCCGCCTTCCAACACGACGCCGGTGAACAGCGCCGGGCGCCTGCAGATGCAGCTCCACCTGCACGGTCTGCAGCAGAACACCACCGACCTGCGCAAACAGCTCAGCCAGCTGCGCAAAATACAGGTACAAAGTATATCCAGAAAATCTGTTTTTTTAATGTTTCTTAAAGAGCCTGATCTCCCAAATAACAATAAATATTATTTACTATTGGTGGCATCTATCCATCAATATAGTTTTAGTTTCACTTCAAATATTTCTTTGATATTCTAGTTCATAATTTGTCTCCCTTTCCTTGTTGTTCGTTTATCTTTTGATATAGTTTTTATTCTGGTGAATCCTCATTCAATACAATCATTGTTTATTAGTCTGAGTCCCTCATACCTCACTGTTGACATGCAAGTCATGCAGAGTATAAGACCACATTAACACTTTCCATGTGGTTTGCTTTTGTTCCACAGTTGGTTAAATTAGTCCTCAATATTAGAATTCTTCTTTCTATGATGTCGAATGTATACTGTAAAGTATTTCAACACACATGTTGTGTACGCAGCATCGCTGGCTCTGATATTTATTTGATCTTCTCTTCAATACTACACCTACAGTAAATAACACCTGCAGGTTCACATAACTGTACTGCATGACACATCGAGGTCATTGTACCCTTTGAGGATTTATGATAAAATAGAACGAGTAGAAGATAAAAGCTCCGTTCACACGGCATGGTATTCTACAGAAATACAAAATGTCATGACCGATTCAGAATCCGATTAAATGTCACGAAGTTAACGGAAATGTGGCGACGCTGTCCTCATTTATTCCATCTATCTGTGATGCCGGCGATGCCATGGTTACAGCAGGAAGAGATGGCGAGTTAATCGCTCTCAGCGGCAGAGAAGAAGAGAAAGGAGACGTAACGGGAGTGACAGATGATGGCCACGCAGTGCTTTTACTTGTTCCCTGACAGCAGTCACACGAGCTTCTTGAAATGGCTCAGCAGTGAGAGAGAGAGGGACAAACAATGGAAGCGGTGCTTGTATCCACAGAGGACAGTTTTGCTGTGTACCTGTATGTGTACCACTACGTGTACCTGTATGTGTACGTGTACCTGTATGTGTACCTCTACGTGTACCTGTATGTGTACGTGTACCTCTACGTGTACCTGTATGTGTACCTCTACGTGTACCTGTATGTGTACCTCTACGTGTACCTGTATGTGTTACCTCTGCACCTGGACCTGTATAGATGCCCCATGGCGATGAATTTTACATGCTGCTCATGAATTATTCAGAGACGGTGTGCAGGAGAGACAGGCAACCGGGAGAGAGGGAGCTCAATGGATTTATTTTTCTGTATATATTAATTTTTTTTGAAAATATATTATCATACTCCCTGTGTTTGGCTTGTTTCCCCAGTTCCAGTTGGTGGAACTGGGGAGTACCGGGTCATTTTAAATGTTGGTGATATCGGTGTCCCGTCTAACCTCCTGGAACATAAGGCCGATCAATTATTCATTTTTCTTGCTTACCAGGTGTTTTTCATCGCAGGGAGTTGTATTACATGCAGTCGTCCTGTAGAATATTCCATTCAGAACACGGAGAGGGAGCTGAGTTCACGCTCACTGATTCTGTCCATAGACAGCCTTCGTTCTCCTCAGGGCAGCCCCGGCTTTCTGTGTTCGGAGAAACATTATAGGCTCTCTCACACACGCACACACACACACACACACACACACACACACACACACACACACACACACACGCCACAGAGGGAACTAAATGCTAGCAGTGCTTTTAAGCCTAAAGACTCACAAAGCAGTCTGATGCCAGGGTTGCTGGATGATACAAAAGCAGTCAGAGCAAAATGTTCTTGTGGCAGAGAAGGTTGCAGAGTAGAAACAAGAGGCCACAGCCTTCCCTCAGCTACAGTCACTGTACATCACTGAGGGCTGTTTTGAAAAGCCTCAGGCGACTACGATTCTCCTCTTCGTTGTCCCGTTATCATGCTGCGATGATAGCCGATTTCATTAAAGTATTCTCACGAGGCTAGCGAGGATAACATTGATAAAATAGTCTAAATAGTCGCAGAGTGAACGAAGAAAGAGCACTATGTAATCTCTAACATTGTGTTTGAATGTGTGTGCGCGCGTGTGCAGATGGAGAACCAAAATTCGGTGCGAACTCTGCTGAAGCGGACAGAAGCGGAGCTGAAAGTGCGCGTGGCCGACGCCCTGAGGAAGCAGGAGGACCCCCTGCAGAGACAGCGCCTCCTGGTGGAGGAGGAGAGACTCAAGTACCTCAACGAGGAGGAGCTCATCATCCAGCAGCTCCAGTCAGTGACAGGATGATAATGTCTTTAGCTTTCTTAATAAATAATAATTCAAACATTAGTTATCAAAAGAAACATATACGCGCTTGAATTGAGCAGAATATACACGTAAGTTGACAGTTTAAGAGTCTTATCACATATTTCATAATTGCTTCAAACGTGACAAAGTTCACATCTGTTTCGTAATTAGATGGCTCGCAGAGTGACGCCGCGATAGGATGAAATTGTAACTGTAATTAAGCCTGGCGTAGAGCAAGATGCTTATTAAGATCTGAGGTACGAGACGGTCCGCAACTATTTGAAGTGACTGCAAAACCAGAGTCGAGAGCTACCTTGAGATTTAATTATCAGATGACTTGCATCTGTCTCACATGTGGAAATGTTCTGCTGGTAATAAGTCCTGGGTCTCACTTCCTGGATCTCACTCTGAGTGGCGTTTTGATTGCGGACTAATTGGTTGAACTGTTAGTCAATCTCTGCTAATCAGTGTCGGTTATTCAGCCTGGCTAATGGCCAATTTATTGTTTGGTTAATTATACATGGAGCTTTCATCCATTACATAACTTAAGGCGGAATTATATGACTTGAGGCGGAGCAGAACAGACACACGCTCACACATCAGAGCTGAACAAACTCACGTTTGTACAGATTCTCTATTCTAAAAGTTTTGAGCACCCGTCCACACTCCTCCAGTTCAGCTGTCCAGAACTGTTGCTCTCCCTGCCAGTTGATGGACAGTTTATTGGCTTTACTGAAACTCCTAACGGCATAATCCTCAGATAGATATTCAGTAAAATCTTTAAGTGTAGCAGAGGAATCCCTGGTGTTCAGCCTTCTGTCTGTTCGATTTCAGCGACCTGGAGAAGTCAGTGGAGGAGATCCAGAAGGAGTCGTCTGTCAACCACAAGCTGGTGACGGTGCAGGAGCTGGAGGAGAAGGCCACTCTTCTGAGAAAGCTGGGAGAAACACTCACAGAGCTGAAAAGTGAGTCATGCTGGCACATTTCACGTTCTGTGCAAAACAGAAAACAGTCTTTTACTCAGACAGTTTATAAAGCGCTGATTATCTTTTAGTCACCCACAGCCAGCATGTCGAATAATTAATCAGTCTCAGATGGCTCATTGTCTTAATGAACTAGCTGACCATTTACAGCAGTTCAAACATGTTTCATTTGATTAACACAAAGGGCTTTTGACAAGTGGGGTTGACTTGTTTTTGGGGCGACGGTTGGTTTCATGTGTTACTTCTCTTCTTGCTCCTGCAGATCAGTTCCCAGGCCTGCAGAGTAAGATGCGGGTGGTGCTGAGGGTCGAGGTGGAGGCCGTCAAATTCCTGAAAGAAGAGCCGCACAGGCTCGATTCCCTTTTAAAACGCTGCAAGAGTATAACCGACACCCTCGCCACCATGCGCAAGTATGAACCTGCTCAGTACCTTCATGTGCCAGACTTAAAGAAGCTGAATGTAGAAACAATTCTTAAAAACTTTTCCATCTTTAAGTCAATGTGCGAACAGATTTTAAGTAATCCGATAAATACTGATGGAGGTGCTTTTGTGCGATGCATTCTCACATGGTGACACTTATAGTGAAATATGTCCGACATTAGCTGACACGAAAACGCACCCATTTATAATTTGCAGAAGGCTTTTCCATTTGTACCTCGGCCAAAGAGACGATGTTTTCACCCCTCTTTGTTTGTGAGTCAGCAGAACATTATGGATTTTCTAAAAACGTGGTGGACAGACGGGCCTCGGACCGAGGACAAATTGATTAGATATTGCTGTTGAATCGGATTAGATATTTCCGCCATTAAACATTTATTGTTTTCAGCCAAAGCTCTTAAAACTAGCAGAGACAGAGAGATGATTTACAGTCATAATGCACGTGTTAGTCCTGAAGGGTGCATTCAAGCATCGAGTATTAGAGTGACCACCTGACTTTATGGGTAACACCCTGATGAAGACTCTTTTCAGCCACATGAATAAATACCTTTAAAATGTGCCCTTCAGCATTCTGTCGTCTATGTCCTAATCAGCCGTGTGTCCAAAAAAGCACTGCACTTTCTGCTTTAATTAACCTCACTGATCAAAAGAGCTTCTCAAATTCATTTTTCTCTCATATTTGTGGATGAAAGAGAGAATTGGCACATGTTTTGAAAAAGAAATTTGGCATTCAGCAGCAATTGTTTTGACTTCAAGTCATGGATTATTCATGTTTCTGTTTGTGTTACATTTCAAAGAGTTGTTTAATGAATTCATCTTCCGTGTCTTACCAGACAAGCCAATGACGGGGTGTGGAAGAAGCAGGAGGACTTCTCTAGTCCTTCATCAAAGCACAACAATGACTTGCGAAAGTTTTCAGACTTCGACATCTCCACCAGCCCACAGCTCACCATCAATGATCTTGGGGGAGGCAACAGCCTGTCCAACTGGAGCCCCCACTCCAGCCTCAGCCGAGGCCACGGGTCCCTGTCCGGTCCTCACAAGGACAATCATCCTCCTGTTCCCCACAAGGGCAAAGCCCTGGAGGAGCTGGAACGCCGGGCTTTAGCTGACAAAGCTTTATCCGTGGAGGTCCGACTGGTAGGAATTATTTCTTCTGTTTTTCACCAGAGTCTACATTAAAAAAAATCACATCACAACACCAGTCCTGCAACATTGTCTGTGCGTTTATAAAGTGTTTAAATCAGTCTCTGCACTCCACAGGCAGCAGAGCGGGACTGGGAGGAGAAGCGAGCCAGTCTGACCCAGTACAGCGCCCAGGACATCAACCGGTTGCTGGAGGAGACCCAGGCCGAGTTATTGAAAGCTATTCCGGACCTGGACTTCGCCGCCAAGCAGATCAAGCCCTCCTCCAACACACCATCCTCCCAGATCCTCCAAAGCGGGGTAGGAACCCCAGACCACCGCGTCAGCAAGCCCCAGCACAAGCTGTCCGGGAAAGAGGGAGGATCCAGGCGTGGCTCTGGTGAGATGGAGAGTTCAGTCTGCATCATTATTACTCGACATTCAATATCGAGTAAAGCAGGTTTTACACACCACACGTATTATAATGCCTACAAATGCCTCACAGCTTGTTGTAAAATGTACGAGTCCTTTCTCAAGATGCCCGAAATACTTCTTTTTTTTTTGCAGATGAGCTGACAGTACCACGATATCGCACAGAGAAACCCTCCAAGTCTCCTCCTCCTCCTCCACCTCGACGCAGCTTCCCGTCTTCTCCAAGCATCACCAGCCGCAGCGGAGAGCCCCTCATTCCTGGAAAAAGTATAAAGGTAAGACGGAGAGAATTCACAAGCACACGGTTGTGAAATGTATGTGCATCACATGAAGAAAGGATTGTGCAAACAAATGTTTGTTGTTCGAGCTAAGCTATTGTTTTAGGAATAATTCTTGTGAGATCCAAACACTGTGTGCTTGTCTATAAAAAGTTGAAGCTGCAGGCTTGGGACTCTGGCTTCAGATATGTTCAAAGCCTTTTTCTTGTATTTGCAATTGTAGAAGTCTGAATCTGAGGAGGCCGAAAGCCAGAAGCTGCACGTAAAACTGAGGAGGACCGTGTCTGAAAACCCCCGTCCTGCATCTACACCCCCCACACTTGCCTCTGGGGACAAGGAGGAAGGAGAGGAGGAAAGAATTGCTGCCGAATTAGAGGTAAACTAAAACATGGGCTGTGTATTATGTTGACTGTAACCTCAATTGGTTGTTGTTTAATGACTTGGAAAACTGCGCTCTTTTTTATTATTTGTTACGTCCACAATCTGCCACTGGTTTCAAGCGCTCACACATACTCACAAGCAGACATGCTCACCATCGTTTACCACATGTTCAAGCAGCAGGTGCCATATGTCCTCCCTGCCCCTGGCACCGGGAGAGCCCAAAGATCACATACTGCTCAGTCACACACATCGTCACCCAGGGCCCACGGATCACAGACAGATGGACCCTGATGGCTGCTTGGACCGTGTTTGAGATGGCCTGCCTGAAATTTGATGGAGCACAGAGTCAACAAAACCAGATTTTGGTTATTCAGTGGCTGCTGTGTTTGTGTCCTACGATTTAATACCGCTTTCAAACCTCCCTCTTGCCTCCCCAGCTGTTTGAGAGAGCCCCACTCAGGCTCGCTCTCCCCCTTTCCCTCCCCCTCCCCCTGTCTGTTAGCCCTCGCAGCAGGAAAAGTGTACCCCCCTGCAGACCGGACCTGTGGCCCTCTGAGGCCCCAGGCACTGAGGTAAAACACTCTGGCTGACCCTGAGTGCTGTGGATTGCTGCCCTCTGTCAACCTTTTTTGTCCTTTTCACCCCTCGTCCACACACAGAAACCACCGGCCACGGCTCAGCCTCAAGCCACATCCACTCCTCCTATCTCTTCAAACTAAACAGAAAGTCTCACCTCAGCAGATACTGTTGCTCTTAATGTGTACTCATGCTGTGAATACATCAAAGCAAGGTTTTATTTCCACACAAGCCTGCCGTTTTGTAATTGCATTACGCGTCTCAAACGGTTGAGGAGAGACTGAATAACCATGTTTAACCAACCACCGTGTGTGATCATTTGCACACACACAACTTGAAGTTAAGTAGCATTAATCATTTTTGGTCATTTTGGGACATTAAAATATTAAAAGCCGACTGATATACATTCATCAGCTTATAAAGTTGTCAGGTTAGCAGACGGCTGCATACTTACACATCCAGCAGGCGAGGAGCAACATTTGCATTAATTTGAGGGCTAACTTCCTCACCACCTCATGACTTAGATTATTACACGTGACTTGATCTTCCCTAACACCTGAAGTATCTTAAATGTGCTTAACTGGAAATATATCTGCTTGTGTTTCTGCTACAGGAAGCTAAAAAGTTCAGCTTAAATAGTTACTGTGGATAGAAAACTTGGGTGGGGATTTTTCTGTGATTTTGGCATCTTTTTAAAGTTTAACATCTTTCTTTATTTTATTTAATGTGGAAATGACGAATATTGATTAATGCAGGTTTAACTTTGCATAGAATATAAAGAACCACAGTGTTATTAAGTTATCAAGAGCACTTTGGACACAAACTTGTATACACATTGAGTTCCTTTGTATGATGTCAATGCCTTTCACAACCACATGAGGGACGCTGTGTGTTGTGTGTGTGTTTTTCTGCAGTGGGTTTACAGTGGATCTTGTGGTGTTTTTTGTGTTAGACCAGCAGTGGAAACTTACTGGACTGCTCCACACTTAAAAGAGAGAGCTGCATTTTTTATTGTACATTTTCATATTTTTATTTTAAATTATGTCTTTATGCTTTTGCACTGTGTTTACTATTATGCACCAATCGCCAATTCCTTGCATGTGCAAACATACTTGGAAACCGTTTCTGATTCTGATTCACAGGCAGCACATCAGAAGCAACAGTAGGAGCCCACACATGTTAAACTGATGCTTATGTTCACAGGACGTTATCGAGACAAACATTACATACCAGCTGCTAAAATCGCTCCCTCTTCTATCTTTTGGTTGTCTGAGTTTGCAGTGATCTCACGCAGCAAGTTGTTGGATTGTACTGCAGCTAAGTCCAGTTCAGTGTGTTTAAATGTAAACCTCAAGTGCTTTCCTCATTTGTAGGGAAGCCGCTTGTCTCCCGTCCCCAACGTCGTGTTGACAGAGTGTTTGCCAGCGTCGCCCACTGCCTCAGAGGATCCTGTCAGAGATACAGCAAATGAGCCTGTAGACGAGAGTCCATCACGAGATTGGACCGCTCATCACACCGCCTACCAGACTAGATTTTCAAAAGAAAGGGATTCCTCTGGAAGCCCTCCTCAGCGAGAGCGCTGTTTTAAGGAGGAAGTGGAGTTAAAACTGGAAGTTGTCCTGCTCTTGACAGAGCTGGAGGTCAGGGTGGTGTCTCCCGTTGAGGTCCAGGAGCTCAGCATGACTTTAGGACAAGCTCTGCAGACCCTGATTATCTCACCGCACACTAATGAAGTCCCTGAGGTCCAGCTGAGAGGCCGGCCTCTCCTCGTGCTCCTCAGAGAGGGGAAAACAGTCAGGGATGCCTACAGGCTGCTGCATTGCCTTTTGGACTCATCCAAGCCGGTGCCCAAACCCAGAATGAAATCCCCCCTCCGCTCGGGCCAGCAGAGCTCTCTGGTGGAGGCTCTGAGGAGAGGGATGGAGACGGGGGATAGAGTGCTGACACTTCACCACAACGCCGAAATCAAAATTCCTGAGGCGCAGCAGAAATCGGCAAACGTGAAGTCCAGTGGGTCAGATCTCTCTGTGGACAGTCCATCCAACCGGAGCCAGAGGAAAGTGAGAGATGACATCCGGTGCAGCGCCTACAGGCGGATGGACAGCTTGGAGGAAACTATCCGTGAGCTGGAGAACACCTTGATAGAGATCAGTGGCCATCCAACTGCAGAGCAGCTCTACACCGAGACGGCCGCAGAAAGCACTCCCGTACAGGTGACGGGTGGTCCGACCTCGGAGACCAAGAAGCCACCGGTTCCACCCAAGCCGTCCTCTTTCAGCCCGGCATCGATCCAGGTTCATTGCTTTCGCCTGCTGTGCAGATTCCTGCTCTGAAGCAGCATGCTCTGTCTTCTGTCTTCGCTGCTTCTCTCTGGGTGTCTGTTGGAACTTGACTTTCTATCTTCTGATGTCTGCTCCCTGACAAAATCGGCATTTAATTTTGTGAAATCGAAAATATGTGATAGGGGACAGACAACAGACTTCCTCTGTACTTGTCTGCTCTGCGATCAGTGCTGGAGATGCTTTCCTGCTGAGCCCAGAGCTGTTCATTGTTTCTCTATCGATCTGTCCTGACATCTGTTTTCTGTCTGTAAAGAATCAAGCCACCTTTTGTGACACCAAAATAAGACGAATGCATAGATAATACAAGTATCTTAATTTTGTTCTCTTTTTTTCCTCCTCTCTACATGTTCACTCGATCTTCTCATCTTTGTTTTGTCTTGTTATCGAGTCTCAGAAATGGTTTTAAACATAATAATGTTCAAGGTACATCAGCAGTATTTAAACAAGCTTAAATGTATATTTATGTATTGCGTCACATTATACACACCAAAGGTTACATAGTGAATTTGTGTTTCCAGAACAAAGAGTAACTTAACTATGAATCTTACTACCCAGGAACCTGTATGAAGACAGAACACCGGAGCCAAATATCACTTCTAATGCACCTCTCGTTAATATCTAATGACCACGTGTTGCCTTCTTTCGATTCGCTTCCAGTTGAGCGTAGCACAACAAAAGATTCGCGATAATCAAAAGACTTGTGTGAGCTGCCACATAGCGGCGAGGTGTGTTGACAGTAGTATTCCCTGTTGCTGTGAACGCCTCCCACTCAGGGCAGGGATGCGATAATTGACAGTCGCACTGTCACGGCGAGTTCCAGCCCTTCTGATGTGGAGACGGGGAGCGTTCCCGTAGGCACGGCTGAGCATTACAGTGTCTTCACACATTATTTCATCACTCCAACTTCACCCGCCTTCAACATTTCAACACTCTTCCTACTCTTGTCCGACGTTTACTAACCAAATTCCCGCTGACAAGTGATCCCCTCTCAAGCCCCATTACGGTTGAGTTTTTAATCAGCACTTTAAATAAAACATGGGAGATGCTGAATATTTTATGTCCGCATTTCAAAATTCAACAGGAGAAAAGGCTCAGAAGGAAGACAGCCAGCTCTCTTTGTCTTTAACTACCGTGGCAGAGACAGATCGGCTATCTGATGCCACTACACTTCTTCTTTTATTAGTTTTTCTTTCAGCTAATGTCTCTGTGTGCAGAAGAGGCACAGTAGGGGTGGGGATTCGACTGAATGTGTGTTTGTTTTTGTGCGTATTGGAGAGCAACTCAGCGGGAAAGATCATTTAGCGCGCTGCCTCGTGGATCCTGCGGTGAGGCCCGGGCTACGCAACGTCAGTTTTGATGCTGCGTTTCTATATTCTCGTCTTTGTCATTTTCTTCTCATGGATGGTGAAACTCTGTGAAGCGGATTGTTCAGTCGCATCGGCTACAAGCTCTGATCTAAAAAACCTCGTTGGTCACAGGGGAGAGGCTCGCTTGCTGGAATCAAACACTGTACGGAGCTGATGTGTGTCTGATGTGTGCGTGATGCGTAAACTAAAGGCGCTGAAGAGGAGAAGTGAAATGTATGAATATGTACTGTGTGGCCAAGGTCTGATTCACATGCCTCTCCTCTCATTTCAGGGGGGGAATAGTTCAAGCGTTAAGCTCCTCCACTCCTCAGCTGCCTCCAAACTGAAGCACCTGCAGCAGAACAGCACAGACAAGACTAAAAGTGGCAGGAGAGAGGACTTCCTGAAGATCCAGGGCCAGCACCAGGTATTTCCCTTATATTTAGCTCCGTCGAGGCCAAAGCACGCTTGATCCAGCAGCGCGTCAGCAGACTGACACGGTATCTTTCAGACACACTCGGTATCGGTCGCCTTATGAGGCGGTGGCAGCCGAGGCCGTAACCGTTTTTCAGGAATTTTTAAAGAAGTCTTGCACAGAAGATCATACGAGTGAAGATGATGAAAAATAGCGTTTTGCTTTTGCCCTCTATCTGAAACTGGGGCAAAGAGAGGAAATGATCCGTGCCTGCTATAAATCAAGATAGATGGGAGAGAGAGGTTGTTTTTTTACATATACTAGCAAATTCGGTGACCTTGTTCTTGATATAGAAACATGCTTTGTTGTAAAGGTGGTGGCACCTTCACACACCTTCAGGTCTCCTGAAAAGCCATGCAAGCCCGTCTGTCTGTTGCACACCAGATCAAGCATGCATTGGCCTTCACCATCACGCTCCACCTCCACTCAGTCCTCCTCTTGCTCCACACAACTACTTCACGTTCCCACAATGCTCCACTAAGAGCTGACGTTTCACATCATGTGTAATATTTAATATATCTGCTTTCTCGTGAACGCATCATCTCATAAACGCTGACAGGGAATTTCTCCAGATTTGGCACAAACGTCCACATGGACTCAAGGTTTCTGGCCATAACCTGGGAACTCATATGCTAATTATGACAATTTCACACAGAGGTCGTGCAGGATAAAATGATAAAGTGACAGTTTGGACAGACATGGATGTAAACTGAGACGGGCGTTATTTCTAGCCATTTTTGAAAGACTATGGCGATGAATATTTAAATTTAAAACCAGTTTAGCTGAAGGTCGTTAATTCTTTGATGGCACAGTCTCATTGTTGTGACAGTCTCATTATCAGAGTTTGTGGAAATAGATCAAAGAGTCCTCTGCAGGATTTCTGTCCCACAGAGAGACACGACGTGTGTCAGACAGGTGACACTGGTGAAGGATACGCGCTTCAATTAAATACACTTTTCATCTCTGGAAATCTTAAACCCTCTCTAATTATAGTATCTACAGCAATTAAAACAAGTTGTAACATAAAACACCTCTACTTAGCATTGTGCATCATCATGACAGACCTGTTTAAGTCGTGGATTCTGTTCATTCGGTCTAGAAATCAGCCCGGTCACCTTCAAAAATGCTGAGTTGAAGTCCGGAGCCTATTATATTTAATTATAACGGGCACTAGAAATGTTAAACGACTGAAGTTTAATATCAGGAGAACTTGAAAACTCCCTGATGAAGCCTCTTTCTATACATGCGTTGTTGTACATTTGCCTGATAGCTGGCTCAACACATTTTTTTGATTCGTTTTAATTCGCCAGCATCTCGGTCGTAATAAATAAGGTGAAGGGCTGGACATAAAGACGCTTGATGGCCTCCGAAGGCGAGGAAATTGAACTATTGAAGCATGTCGGTCCACTATAGCCAAAAGAAGATTTTTGCACCACGCCTGTGCACTGGGGGGAAAAAGCTTAATGTCAGTGTAATTTGAAAAATAACAGGAGCGGTGGAGTGAACCTAAACCTCCATACCCCACTGAATTTGACAGAGCATTCAGACTCAAATTCAGTCTTGGAGATTGCAGAGAAATGAACGCGTTAGGCGGAGAGGGAGAGATTGGAGAGATGGGAACGTAATGAAGCTTTGGTCTCCTCAGACTGAGAGAAGATTGGGAGGAATCTCTGCACTGCCGTGCAATAATCGCCCCTTGAGTCACTGGCAATCACTGATTATTCAATATGAAGAGGACAGCTCTCTCTTTTCCCCACCATTAAGCCCTTCATGTTTCCTCTCCTTTATGTCTCTTTCCGTCTTCCATTTTCTTTACTCTGCATCGCTGCCCGTGTCTCCTCTTCACTGTTCCCCCGTCAGTCGCTCTCATTCCCTGTGACTTGAACGTAGAGTGGATTCCTACACTTGTCTAATGAAAGCAAAATTACTCCCTATGTTTCATAATGACACTCGTTGCTGTATGCGTGAAAAGCGCCGTGCTCAAAGGGACAGTGGGCACTCAAAGCTAATTGTCAGCGTGGGAAGTCGGTACCGAGCCGCTTAGTTTAGCCGTTTAATGACGGAAAGAAACAAAGAACCAGCTGACTCAAAAAAACAAACACAAGAGAGTAAACAGTCAGCTGTGGCAGCGCTCACAATAACTGCATTTTGTGGCATTTTGAAGTACGAGGTGCAGCGAGAAGTTGAGAGGTCAAGTAGTCCACTGTTAGTGCACCAGTAGGAGGTTTGGAGAGCACAGACCATTCGTTAGGAAAGAGGAGGACTCAAAGAGGAGGACTCAAAGAGGACTCAAAGAGGAGGACTCGTTTCTAGAATCTACTGCAGACGCACAATTCGACATTGTCAAATAATTGATATTAAATAAAAGTGTAACAGAGAAATTGGCTTGTTTTTAAAAGGACATCTTGAAATTGTTAAAATGAACGATGAAATGACGTCACATAATAATGAGTTCAGTTTAACTTATATCTTGAATTATGTAACTAATTATTTTCTTAATAATATATTTCACATATATTTTCATGGTTATTTCATAATAACTTTATTCATTTATTATTGAACTCTTTGGGGTTCAAATATACTTGAAGTGTGACCTCTGTTGAGCGTGCCGTGTACTGTCGCATGAGAGCGGTTGAAAAGGCCAACACAAATATTTCAGCACTCTATTCAAACCTTAATGAAGCACGATGCCGAGAATCTAGCGTCGTGTTTTTTCGTTTCCACGAGCTGTTGCTTTGGAAATCGCTCCCGTCTTTAATGTCAGACCAAGAAAACAGCGCAGATCCTTCCTGACTATTGAGCTCACAGACAGAAAACAGCTAAATATGTCTCATAAATCATTTAAAATTCAGTATGATGAAACAGCTGAGCATGGACCATGCTGGAGAAAGCCCCACTGATTATCATCTCTTCATCTCATTTGTATTCAGCTTTAAACAGCTAATTAAGAATGTTTTGCCGAATGTTCACTTCACCTGGTGTGTTTTTTAACCCGTCACTGACATTGTGCTCGTGATCTCTTTGAAGAGAAACTCTAATTATGGCAAAAAACCTAAAATATCAGCATTCTTCATTCTTTTTCAAGCCGGTTATTGTTCCAGAATAAATTTGTTCCGAATGTGTCAAAACAGCCACAGTCACCGTCACGTGTCGTTCAAGGATCCACATATTTATGCCTTATTGTTGAGCTGTAATCTATAAACTATCCACCTCAGTGCTTCCCCTCGCCCTCATTTCTCCTCCAAACTCACACCTGCTGAACACACTTGTGACTGAATCTGTTGTTCTGACAATCAGACGTGGGTGACCTCTCCGCTCGCCCCACAGATGAAGGTAATGGTGTCTCTTCTCTTAAACCTTTCCCGGACATAATTCCCTCAATGTGACCCCAAAACATTCACCCAACATTGTTCCCATCTGTGTTTTCTCTTTTGTTTCCTCTGGTCACATGATCACTGACATTTCTAGGGCATTTTGAACCACTTCAGGCTCTCTCTGTGGTCCTTATTCCCAGCTCATAGATCTAAATGTATAAACACCTTCAGCATCAGTGGCTTTATCAACACGATGACGGAGACATTTCCTAGCAGTTCCGATGAAAGGCAGCCGGTGCACATTAACATGTGATGAAAGCCAGCTGGAGGAACAGTTAAACATTTTAAGACATCACTGTGTACCATCTGCAATCAGCCAAAACAAGATGCACTGGCACCATTTTGGAGTTTAATGTGTGTCCTGCGTTTAGCAATGCCAATTCCGAATTACGTTTTTTTTTCCCTCATCAAGATATGTGGACTGAATGAACATAGTGCCATTCATTTTATGGTAATTTGGGATTTTGGCATAGCAGCTTTAGCTTTAGCACCAGGGGTGGCCAATCAGATTCCAGGGGTTAAGCCTTGTCACACTAGTTTACTTTATCATCAGAGACAAAAAGCAGCATTAAAGGGATAGTTTGGATGTTTTGAAGTGAGATTGTATGAGGTACTTATTCATAGTCAGTGTATTATTTACAGTAGATTCGGAGATACCGACAAGAGTAGCAGCACAGGAGCAAAGCAATGTCCTGCTGTGGACGGGGGGGTAGCAGCAAAATGTGTTTTAGCCTCCTAAAAACAATAAACTACGTTTTGCTGCTGCCTCCGTCCACAGCGGTACATGTCTTTACTCCTGTGCTGGTACTCCTGTCTGTTTGGGCGCGTGTTGATTGCCAACTACTGTGAATAATACGCTGACTATGGATAAGTACCTCATACACCACTTCAAAACATCCCAACTGGCCCTCTAATGCTGAAGTCTTTTGTCAGTTCATGCTCCGATGCTATCTGTGTGTGTGTGTGTGTTAATTGCGGGAGTTTAAATTAACAGAGCCTCTGTGGTGGTGCTCAGGCTGCCTGCTCGCTAAAGCTTTACTCAGATATGTAACCCATCAATCCAGGCATGAGGATCCTTCAAATCAATGTGCTGAACAACAGACAGTTCAAAGACACAATTCCTCCCCGTTTGCTTTGGCACAGATCAAGGTGGGCACGACAGTGTGAGTCACTTTCACGCCACGAAACCACTATTTCCATTTCCCGTTTGACCCTCTCATTACTGCTGGCGGTGAAACAGGCCAGTTAAATGTGCTGGCCGTGAGGCCGGGGGTTTTGTGAAGACCTATCCTGGGAGGCTGTGGTTTGGCAGGCAGCTCCGGTGTGAGTGAGATGAAGAGCGGCCACTCTGCTGCACTCACAGACCAGAAATAAATGTGTCGGCCAGGCTTGAGAGGAGTTCCTCAAGCAGAAGGAACAGTCCCGCTCTCTGGGGACGGTTGGCAGCACAGGCCTCTGGAACTGCTACAGAGCAGGTGAAAGCCTCCCAGCGGTGGCCGTCTAGACCGGCACACCTGCTCTCCTTTCATACAGAACTAAACCCCATAGTCCCTAAACAAACGCCTTTTTAAAACTTTTGCAGCCACTGCAAAAACTCTCCTGTCGCTTCTTATGAAAAGCTCAAATAAAAACTTCCCTAAAGTGTAAAATACTTAATAATAAAAAGCTAAGTTTGGCTCTTTCTCGCTCTTATCTCAACACTCTGGTGTATTTTACTTCATCTGACCCCTGCAGATAAAACCTACAAACTGTTTTTGACAGATGCATTCACCTGAACTCCACCTGCAAAAGAGAGACAAATACATGCTGTGTGAAATGTGTTCCCCACCAGTTTCATCCTGCTGGAACAGTGCCACCTAGTGGCTCGTTCCAGCATTACATGAAGGGACTGTGATGCTGCCCGTCGGTCCGAATATTTTGCATTTTTTTTTTAATGAGTAAAAGTCATTAAAACGTGTCAAAATAAAAGTTGGTCAACACCAGTGTGATCTACATTGTCACGTAGTGTTGCACCGCATCACAAACGGTGTGTTTATCAGTGGTCTGGTCATCATGTGTGGAAGGCAGCCGGTCTCACGGCCTGCACCACACATGCTGATATCAACCTGAATAACGATCTCCTGTGTTTGTCTCTTGTTCTGTTCCCCCCCCCCCCCCCCCCACCCCTCCACTACCCGTTTCTTCCGGCATTCGTTCCTGTGATCAACCTCACCCACCCCGTGTGAACCCGTGCCGCCCTGCAACCCCCCCACCCCACCCCACCCCCCCACCCCACCCCACCGTCCTGCCCTGCTACTGTGACCCTGCAGCAGTGAGCGACCTGTCCGTGTCCAGCCTCTTTAGCGTCCTTCTCCTCCTGTCCGCCTGAGAGAGCGACACACATCCATCTGCCCCCCCCCCCCCCCACCCTTTTTTTTTTACTTTGATCAGCTTCTTTCACATCTCCAGTGTTTACTCCAAAGTCTACACTGAACCCCAGCCTGTATGCATGTGTGCGTGTGTGCGTGCGCGTGTGTGTGTGTGTGCAAGCAGGCATGCACGGGCATGTTTGACGGTGATGGTAAGGGAAAGTGCTGCGGGGGGGGGGGAGGACAGTGCCCAGCCAATTTGAAGACTTAAATTTTTCATGGTTTTCCCTTTGATCCCTGAAAACCTCCACCCCCCCTTCCTCCCCCTCTTCTGTGTCCCCGCTCTATCTGAAGGCCTTGGGGAGCAACAGCAGCATTGAGCCATACCTCTCTGGTATCAAAACGGGACTTCTCTCAGGCCGAGTGACCTCACCTGCAGCAGCGTTCGCCCCCGGCCTGAGGAAGTACCCCCAGGAGGGAGCGAAGCCCTCCCTCACACCCTCCTCCAGCCAAGCGAAGGCCCTGCTGGTGAGCCTGTCAGCCTCCGGTCTGAGCGCCGAGGCCCTGCTCCTCTCCTCCACCCTCCGCCATCGCCGCCTTCTACGTGAGCAGCAGCGAGCCTCCTCCTTGCCCCTGCCCCGCAGCCGGTCCTCCCCCACTACTCCCACTGCTTCCTCCCCCTCATCTTCCTCTTCACCCACCACCCCGACTCCTTCCCTGTCTCCCTCCTCTCCCACATCTTGGGGTTCCCTCGCCCTCTCCCCTGCTGCGGCTCCCAAACCCAGCAGTTGTAGCTCCAGCCTCAACAGCTGCAAGGAGGGTGGCGGCGAGCATGTGAATACGGACCTCGCCTCTGGCAACTCTCGGTAATGAAGAGGAGGAGGAGGAGGAGGAGGACGACATGGGAGACTTCAAACACCATCACATCATGAACCATAAAGAGAAAACAACTGCATTATGGGAAATTCCAGCGTTGTTTGGTGTCCTATTTTCTTTCAGGACTTTTTTGTCTTCTTTATTTCTCCTCTCTCTACTTTTGGCCTCTCTCCAGTATGTTTTCATATTTTCATGGCAAGAACAACCGCACTGTAAACGGAGTCACGAGTTTCCTGCTCTGATCCGGGTCCTCTGCAGCTCTCCCACGCCGTCGTACTGCCAGTTTGCCAGATAGTGAGTGCACAAACGGGGCTCCCCCTCCTACCAGCTGCCTGCTGCAAGCTGATGTGGTCTGGATGGATTTACGGGCAGTAGCAGTCTCATATAGACCCTCACTCACTGGGGTTCTTAGTGGAGTAGACATCATTTCTAGACTGTGACTTTTATCATAGAAAATAGAGCTGCAATAATCACCAAGTGAGTCCAGTAGTTGTGTGTGTTCAGGATAATATTGCTCTCACTTACCCGCATCACCTGGCAGAATGTGCTCAGAAAAAAACTAAAAAAAACCTAAAGTAGATCAAGGTGATGATTGTGGTTTCACACTGTTTTGTGTTAAAAGGGCATTTGTGGCTTTTCTGGCATCGCCTGTGTTTTGAACTCTGAACTGGTGCTATATTTTCCCCTCCGTCTGTACACACTGTGTAAAGAGTTTACATGATTGTCCTCACTCCCCAGACTTTGACCTGCGCTTTGTTTAACGTGTACATTCCACCGTCTGACTTTGATTTCTCGACGCGCTGTTTGAATATTTATATGCCTCCCTACAGAATGAAGTCCTTGCATCGAAGACGACGAACGATTATGAGGAAATGTTCGACTTAAAAGTGTATTCACAAAAGCACATTGTAGGGAGCAGTGTTATAACAGCACATTTCTATTTATAATGGAAGCAGGAGGCACAGAAACAGGAGGGAAGAATGCGAGCGGTGAATTGTATAGACGTGTTGAATTTCTCTATATGTGTATTAACTAGTTAATTATGACAATCAGGATGTTTCCGCAGTAGCGTCTAACAGGTTGCTCTGACGTTTTAAGCACCTGACATCACAAACCTTCCCAAAGACTCGAGCACACACACACACACACACACACACAAAATCTATCACACATTCTGCACAGGCTCGACTAGTTTTTTTGTTTTTTTGTTTCAGCAAATGTGTGATTTTGAAGTGTGTTGCCCCGCTGATAGAAATAGAGCACTCTGGTAGAAACGTGCCACGTCCACCGCTGGTCTACAGAGCGACGGATCAAGTGGTTTCTTTTGAACTTCAAGGTTAGTCTGATGGGAAGCAGCTTCCAAAGTATTTAGCAATTTGCAGGTCTTATTGTAAAACATAAAACCTTATTTGAACAAGAACAAATATATATATATATATATATCTTTCACTGCAGTGAACTGATTGCACTTCTACGGCACTGTTTCAACCCTGTTGCATCGTTTGAAAGAGGAAGAAAAGTTAATCAGCACATATTCAGACACAGCTTGACTCTTGAAGGGCCTGAGATGAGAATATGGAAATATAAAAAGTAAGCACAGTTTCCTCACAAAGACTTGACCCTTCCCCCTAATCTTGATCTTGTGAATCTGCCTAAATTTGATGAGCACAAAGCTACAAAAACACCCCTCCATATTTAAAATCTGTACGTTATATCCCCAACATTGCTGTTGCCTCATTTGGTTTTATTACCTGCATGTTGAAACTAATGAATGTGAGGCCTTTGGTGTGCATCGATGACGGGAGTTGTCACTATTTATAGCACATCAGAGGCCCGTCAGTGATTCCCTAAGTGTAAACCCGACACAAGGAACCATTTTGAAGCTCCCTGTCCTGTGTTATTGCCTTAAGGCTGCCCACTGGGGAGGTGATGAGGTTGAACGGACGGTCATAGAATGACTGTGAAATGTGAAATGGATTCTTCGTGGCATTGAGATTAAAACATGTGCAAAAGGGGATTGTGTCAAAGAGGAGGCAGCTTGAGGAGAGGGGATTAGTTTGGGGACATGTGTTTGAAGGCTCCTTTAATAAGGCCGGCTTTGACTTGCCCCGTCTCCATCGAGAGTGCTTGTGATATAAAAGACCCGAAGAGATGAGAGGAAGGGTCTGACAGTCTGAGTGCCGTTAAGCGGCTGTTCTTTCCCTGCCCCTCTCACTTTGCTTTGTCTTTGGTGTGAGGAGCATGTGAGATAAAGAAAGTCAGTTGAGGTTATCCTAGGACAAAGTTTAACAGGCCTCAATATGAACAGTAACAGTGTGCAATATGTAATTAGCACTATCACACATTTTGCAAACGCAGTGCTCTTTGCCTTTGTGGTACTCCGGCCTGTTTGTCTGCAAGGACCTGCAGCCATGTTTGTTTTTATCCCAGTGCCTCAAAGACTTTGTTTCTGTGAGGAATCCCCGGTTGATCTCTGTGTTACAGTATTAGATCAGCAGCAGTGACAGAAGAACACTTTTACCCAAAGAAAGAGGCTACGCCAATTGGCTTGTTCCTATTTTTCGCAGAAAAAAATTCAAAAAAACTTGAAAGACAGTCAGTGTGTGTGTCCGGCTGCAGCGGTGACGTTTGACCGAACACTCCCGGAGCTCGAACAATGTGCAAACCTGCGAGCTCGCAAGCGCAGCGATTTGAAGCCGCGCCCCCGGGTGCTCTGTGGCTCCGCCAGGCAGGTTCAAGCCCCGGGTTTCATATTGAGTGAAGTCAAATGAAAGAAATTCACTTACTCATGCTGTTTCACACTCAAATCCATAAAACTCTCCCGAGTTAAATTTGCTGCATTTGCATCTGGTGAGCGTTGGGGAGGAAGTGTTCACGCTTGGCTGCTTTCCCCGAGTAAAGCGTGAGATGAAACCTCCCGGAGTCGCGTGACCGCGTGCTCTGGATTGATTAGTGTTGGTGGGCTGTGGTTCCAACATGGCCGGAGGCCCCGGGGGCGATCAGAAACGCTCATGCACACTTGAAACGAAACATAGAAGTATACATATATAAATATATCTAAGTGAGATGTTTGTGTATGATATTATAACTGTGAAGAAAAGTGTGATATATATATAGGCCTAGATTAAATTATATACTGTAAAATGTCATCATCTCTTCAGTTTTATATATTAGTCACCATTTTGTACAGATGTTTTCTTTTTTAATTCATTCAGAGAGATATTACATTTCACACTGAGATTATTTATTCATACGCAGAACATTTTTATATTTGTTTAAAAGCATCTGTATAGATAACAGTTAGCCTCTGTAATATACGCTGAAGTTCATTTTTAAATTCTAGGGTTTTCTTTACGAACGCCGAGTTAGATTTTATGTAAGTTAGGTTCTTTTGAAAAGCTTGTCCCTGAAATTGCTCGTTCAGCTCTTCTGCACCTTTGCCTCCTTATGTGAAGGGTCACTATTGAGGTGTGAGGGGCTGGACCAGTGCCTGTGCTTAGGGGCTTATTTTGCTACTGTCTTTTTGATTTGGGGGGTTGTTTTCTGTACCTGTGGTCTTGTGTTTTTTTTTTGGGTTCCGCCCCCATCCTGTGTTTGTGGTTCAGCTGGTTGAGTTGGAGACGTTCAGAGACACAGATGTTGTGGTAACTACAGTGAAAGGTGAGTTTATAGACCCTAAAGGCTTCACATGGAGCCTTGCTGCTTTGACCAGAAGTACGTTACATGGCTTTAATTGTCCTCCTCCTGTGTCATGTTTGCATGTGAACAGGAGCGGTGTGAATGTGGATGTGGATGCTCCGTGCAAAACAAAACATTCAGAGACAACCGGCTCTTCATCGTTACAACCGGTGGAAGAACATTTAGTTGCACTGAGTGGCTTTAAGTCGCAGTTAAGCTAAACCGCAGAAGTTGTTAGAACCACCAAGACGGACCAATGAGGGAATCACGTGTTGAGTTGTGTGAATTCAAAGTTGTATCTCTTCCTTTGCCTTTTTATTTTTCAGTAACAAACCTACATTCTGTAGTATGTATATGAGATTTTTACATGAATGTGTGGATGTTCAAAAACCTTGGCATCAAAAAGTAGAAAAACTAAATTGACTTGTAAATAGGCCGAGTCATTCCTAGCGAGTTCAACGAATTATTTCCAAAAGAAGATGTTTTATTAATAAACTATGACGATGGGTACAAAGGTATATACAAAACAATGCATGTATAGTCTCCAGCAATCGCACGGTGCAGTCGAGAAAAAAAAAAAAAAAAAGTCGTCTACGTGTTTTCTCAAAAAAAAAATGAAGAGAAAAGCGGTTCTACGTTCGGGGGTTTTACAAACATGAAGAATGAGATATTATTTTGATATCTGTGACGCGGGCATGTTCAGTCTTACTGTGATGTCATGTGACGATGAGGATGACGAGGGTGGCCCAGAGTGTTGGATGTCGTGAGGGATTCTTGAACGCTTGAACGCACCCCAACCAGAGACGACGGTGTGCTCTTTCCACAGAGTGATTCTCCCATGTGTAGAGTAGTGTGATATAAGAACAAAAATAATACAGAAAATAGATCTATAATATAATGACATATAAATTCAAAAGCCTACTGGTACTGGAGATATTAATTTATCAGTGTGGATGCCATGATATTCTGTGAGAAATGTGTGTGTTTTTCCCGTGAGAAGACGGTTGGCAGTTGAACCTGCCTTCTTTTGTACATACTTTGCTGTGATTGTGTGTCCAATAAAGTGCAGCTCTCTTGTACAGTGGCGGCGTCTGATCTTGATTTATAAAGACCTGTTCATGTTGTCAGGGAATGAGTGTTGGGTTTTGTTTTAGCAACAGAAACTGTGGATGCAAACTGTGGATGTTGCATCGCGAGTCAGATCAAAGCTCTCACACAAATACACGAGGTCTGTTTGGAAATAAAGTCATGATTTTGGTTTAATTACTAGGATACAACAGCACGAATTCAAAGCATCCGAAGTCGTTAGGCGCCACAAGAATACGTTGTTTTTGGCAAAGTTTGTAATCAAATTGGCTGTAGCATTAAAAAATAACAAATAGTTCCAACTTCAAATTCTATTTACACAACAAATACACACTGCCACATGGTTAATTGTATATATTGGATATACTGTATATACAGCACATTTAAAGCGGGTTATTCTGTGGTTCCAGTTACGCTTTTAAAAAGTCGTGGAACTGAAGTGCCTCAAGTGTCCTGGCGCTGGGCTGGCCGTCGACCATCTGTTCGCCTGTACGGTGTGTTCCTCAAATCTAAAGGCAGAGCAAAGACGGCAGCTTTTCAACAGTACGTCAACATCAAACTTACTGCACCCTTATCTGAAACACCACCACGTGACTCCTCCAGGAAGCGTCGAGGTACCGTACCTGTGATGATGTCCTCCAGAGCGCCGTCCTTCCCCTCGCGTACCTGAGGTTTCACCTGCCTCTTCTTCAGCTCTGCTATCAGGTCCATCTTCGGCATCATGGGCCCCTGGAGAAGAGAAAAGTGTTTGAAATCAAAGTAGATGAGTAGAAGAGTTTGAGTGTCACAGGTGTAAGTCACAGATTTGTTCTAGTTGATGGTTTCTGTTGCATGAAGTATTTCTGAGGAAACTGCACCTTCACAATAAAACATAAGCAGCTAAAGGTGCAATGTGTAAGATTTGGCCAAAATTTGAGTTCAAAACATTCCAGAGGACTTCTCAATAATTCATACATGGTCCGTGTGTGTTTCATAGTTTGTTTATTGGATTAAATCCAAAGTGGCAGGAACGATAAGGAACTACAGGCACCTTGACGAGATGAAGGTGCGTGTCGTTTTCACTTTTCTGCCAATTTCGATTTAATCTAATAAACTATCAAAACACACACAGGCCGCACAGCCTCTGTTTATGGCTAATGTAAACTATAGGCCGATGCCACACGTGAAGAATATAACACAGCAGTGATACTTTGACCAATTTTGCGTATTCTTGCCCTGCTGTTAGTTAGAAGTTAACTTTTTATTGAAATAACAGGAAGCTGTACATTTAGATTGCATGGACCCAGAAGGAGAGGTGAAATGCTGCCCCCTGTTTCTTTGCTGCAGGATGCTGCATGTTACACATCGCACCTTTAAACAAAGTTCATGAATCTCTGATGTGTCATTTCTGAAGACTGGACCTTTGACCTCCTACCTTTTGTACCCCGGCCTTGTTCGGAGATGAGGACACCTTTTCCTCACTGCTCTCACTCTCCATTTTCTCCATTTTCTTTTTCTGCTCAATCTGTTGCTGTGCCGCCTGTGTTCAATCAAGGAAAAGATAATTAATACGCCATGCAACGATTGTAATGGATGAACATCTGAAAACCTACCACACATCCTCACCTTATAGGCCTTTATCAAGCGTCCAAACGTCGGGAAAAACATGGAAGGCTGCGTGGTTTTGGGGTTCTCACCGAAATACTCCACCACTGAGCCGTATGCCTCCTAGAGGGAGTCAGACATGTTATACGTCTAAAAGCATGTAGTGAGGCGTAAGCTGTGTAAATTTGACATGAATTACCAGCTAACCTGTGCCGTCTTGCTGTCTTTGATCAAAGTTTCCAGCTGCTCACTGTTGGTTTTGATGAAGTCCTTCAACACGGGGCTGTCGTCCTGCACCAGGAACTCCTTTTTGGTCATTTCCATTCCCCGTTCTAACGAGCGGATATCCTGAAGGATGCCGTCCAGTGATACTGGCAAAGAAACAACTGTGTTTATAGTAACGCTCCCACTGTAAAATCACAAGCTACGTAACTGCTTGACTGTTGGTGTGAATGTACCGAGTGCTGCCTTGTCCACAAAGTGGATCTCGGTGTGGAAGTCGGCCAAGTCGGCGTATTTTTCCTGGATGATACTGGTGATGAAGTGAAGAAGCGTCTGCGAGCGGTCCGTAGACTTCGTCTCCAACAGCTGAAAAAAGTTAAGTGTTGACAAAGTGAATTTAGGTATTACAGTTGTTTTTAAAAAATCAAGACGAGTAACTTTTGCTTAATAGCATTCGCTTTGCCCACTCGGACAATAATGGGATAAAGGTGAATCTATCTAACGTTTGCTAACATTAGCTACAGTGGAGAATTTCAGTATTAAACGCATTATTAGTAGGATTAAATAACACCCCTAGTGGTGAGTAGAAGTGTCACAATAATAACTATGTTAGTCACAATATGTTTCCATATGGAATGTATTATGGTTATAATATCCTCACTTATAGAGGATATTATATGTTACAGTATATTAACTCATTGAATGTATTAAATCATAGAAGTATAGTCACTAAAGGTATTAAAACACTGTATGAATAGTTTTGAGGGTCAGTAAGGGATCATTTTTGAATGAGCCTTTTCAGAGGTGCAGCAGGGGGACGGACAACTGACCAGCAGGTCAGAGAGGAGGAGTTCAAGATGTTTGCCACAAAGGGTCGATCCAGGGAGGGGACAGGATTCAAATGGAGCCAATCACTGATCAACGGAGGATCATTCACACGTTTTAGGACAGTTCGGACACTTTCCGACTGTCAGGGGATATAAAAGACAACGTTCTAGAGAGCGTTCCTCAGACCACTTCCGCTCTCGTTTTTCAGAACCTGGACTGGCCAGACCTGTGAGTGAGGTGCGGGCATGTGGTCTCTGTTCTCGAGAACATTACTTTTGATAGTTAATTCAGTTTGTAAGTGAACTTTGTGTAGTACATTAAATATTGTTTTAATTTTAAACCGGATCCAGCTTATTCTTCTGATGCGCGTGCGCAGTAAGAAGCTCGCAGCAGAAGAGTACCTGCGGCCTGCAGGCTCTCTCGTCCTTTGTTCTTAAAAACCTAACACGCTCCATTTTGCTAATGATCAGACCAGACCAAGTAAGGCTGTTATGGTTGAAAGCATTAGTGTACTGAATTGAGAATGTGTGTTATTTCTCATTTCAAAAGTAACATAGTCTCGCTTCAAATTCAAAGAGTAAATGTAAAAAAGGAAATGCTACTTACAAGATCCAGACTCTGCAGCCGAAACCCGTACGCTGCACCCCTCTTACTGCTGTTCATGTAGTTGCCAAAGGCGAGAATGATCTGAGGGGAACATGTTAGAAGGTGACTTGTGCAAAATCACACGTTTTGAAGCTACATCAGAATGTTGAATTCTCTTTTACTTACTTCTAAGATCTTTTTCAGTTTGGTTGAAGACTTGATGGACATGGACGCCGCGATGATGGAGTTCAGTTGCTGTGGATGAAGTGAGAACAAAATCAGTGCGTCTGTTAAAGCTTTAGAGCTTAAATCTGAAGTCGGAATACATTTGACTAACTGACCGGCTGAATGCGTTTGACCATATCCGGGAAGTTGCCCATGAAAGTGAAAGTGTTTATTCGCTGCTTCAGACGGGGAATCTTCCCAAAGCGTAAAACGAACTGATCCTCGTCAGTCAGCTCCTCCAGTGGGCGGCCATCCTTCTCATAGTTGAGCAGCAGCTTCATCTCATAGTCTGATGGTATGAAGGGCACGAGTATCTCCAGCAGGTCTATGGACAAAGTCTTCTGGTCGTACCTGTGCAAAATAGCAGTGAAAGTCACAGCAGTCAGCGCATGAGAGCGAGAACTGAGGAATGCCAACAATGCAACAGATTTTCTAAGAAGCACATACGTCTCTATGGCGGTGCAGATAGCGGACGGGTTCATTCCCCCTCTGCGTAAAGTGATGGCCAGATTCTTCGCCTTGTTGGCTTCGATCAGGGTCGTCTTGCTGGGGGCCTTCTGGACCACCTTCTTCTTGATGTTGGACAGGTCTGTTGTATTTCCCTGGGCCCTGGTCTTAAAGTGTTCCTCAAACATATCCATGTTCAACTCCTGATGTAGACAGAATGAGAGACAGAGAGAGAGAGATGAGAAGGTCAGGATAAAAAAAGTGTTTTCACACTGCAGTTTTCTAATAAACCGTACGGAGCAAGTGAAAAATAAAATGGCGGCATCTTCTTACATCTAAGACCTTCTCGTCATCCAGGTCGTTGAAAACGGTGCCTGTCACCTGGTTTGGTTTTAAGGCCTGCCAGTTTAACAATGGCATCCTGAACTTGGTCTGAATGGGCTTCTTGGTCTTAACCGCTGAGGAAACAAAGAAAGACCAATCAAACAATTAAGATCTTTACTGCTCCATCTCTGATTTTAGTACTTCTTCTCTTCTGTCGAGTTCATTACCAGATTGAGGGCCTGGTGCTCCAGGCGGTGGAGGCGGTCCAGCACCAGGTGGAGGAGGCGGTCCAGCACCAGGCGGGGGAGGTGGGGGTGGGGGTCCAGAACCAGGTGGGGGAGGTGGTGGTGGTGGACCTCCTCCAGGAGGAGGCGGAGGAGGAGGTGGGGGCACAGCACCGCAACCTCCTAGAGGAGGCGGTGGTGGAGGTGGAGGCGGAGGAGGAGGAGAGGCAACCGACCCTGGGCCACCAGAAGGAGGAGGTGGAGGAGGTGGTGGAGGGGCTGAGGCAGGAAGGCTGGCTGATGGGGAAGCAGAATCAGGGACAGAGGCCTGGACGTATTCGACCACCGTGACGGGCACCACCTGGATGTCCAGACCTCCGGAGGGACTGCGTCCCAGTCGGATCAGCCCCTTGTCCTGCAGCTCCTGGACCTTCTGCTCCAGCTCTGAAGCCGTCTGAGGGGGGAAGGTGCTCAGACGCTCCCTGTCCTTCTCCCTCTCCCTGTCCAGCTCCCGCTCCCGCTCTCTCTGCTGCAAGGCACCGACCTGGGAACAGGACTCTCGCAGGCTTTCCTATTAGACACAAACACGGATATAGAAACGCAGCTCATCTCCACTCAGAACATTTAATACACAACATATCTTCACACTTTGAACGTCAACATGCTCACAATGACAGTGCTAACATGCTAATGTTCAGTAGGTAATGTTTAGTGTGTTAACATTCTGTGTAGGAGCTGTTTCACTAGATTTATTTGACTATTATTTGTTATTTTTGTAGTTATTGTTGTTGACACTAGGGGCACTAAGCACCAGATGAAGCACTTGTTCAGGTGAAATGATAAAGTGTGTTAATGTCAGGTGATGCACCAGGAAGAGAAATGTTGTTTTCACCAGAGCAAGAGAGAGGCAGCATGATGAATTCATGTTCACTATACGTGGATCTTGCCTGGACGTTGCCTGAGCACAATCCGACTGAAACGGTGCATCAGTGGCCTTTTGATGTAAGTTTTGTTTTTTGAAAAATAACTTTTTTTACGTGCTGAAATTTGCTGATTAACACAAAACACAAATTACTTTTGCAGGACTTTGGTCGTTAACCATAGCTTTTGACAAAGTAAAATATTGACCTTTTGGTGGTGCTAGACGAAAAAGTTAAGAGACTCACCATTACAATTATAATTCATTATTACAATTCATTCACTCATGGTGATGCTAGAGGACAAGTCAGGGGGTCACCAAAGTCATTAGGATTCATCCTCTTAGAACTATGAATGTCTGTCAAATCACTGTTGAGATATTTCAGTCTGGACATCCCCAGAGCCAATGTCGCTATCGGCGAAGACGCGAGGTCATTTTGATATATTTGAAGAGTGCAAATGTTCTCATCTTTCTTATTTCATATTGAGGATGATTAGATTTTACTTTCATATTAAGATTATTAAAATAAAGTGAACTGCCACTCTTTTGACCTCATTATAACTGATCTCTGTGAGAGCGGCACACCTTGCCTGGCTGATTAATCTTATTAAACACTATACATGTCACGGAGCAGCTCTTACTTTGAGCAGCTCGGTCTCCTTGGTCGCCTGCATGAGCTGAGTCTCAAGTTCAGACATTCTCTCTGCAGTCTGAGTCTCGACCTCCTGAAGCCGGGCACTCAGCTGCAACACACACACACAACAAAATGATATTGTCAAAGCCTCAAGTAGTAACATCAAAGCCTCTCTTTGTTCTCAGAGGTTCCTGTTTGCCTTTCGTTTGTGGCTGACCTGCACGTTGTGCTCCTGCAGTTCGTCCACATGCTCCAGCACCCCTCCTCTGTTCTCAGCGTCCTCCAGCAGGGCTCCGACATCCAACACGTTGTCCAGGTAGGCCTGGATCTGGACCTGCAGCTTCTCGCTCTCTGTTTGCTTCAGACGCTAACACACAAACACACACAAAAGCGGCACACTATTAATAATCTGGCGCAAGTTTTAAGTAATAATGTACATACAATAAGAAAGTAAGTAATCCAACGGTAATTCGATTATCAAAATAGTCTAATTTATTAAACGTTTCATATTATATTCTCCGTTAGATTAATTTAGACATTTTCTCTCAACCAACATTTGCCTCCAGCATAAAAGTAGGGAAGTTATTATCTGATACGAACAGGTTGTCATCAGCAGAAAGTAAAGGGAAGGGGATTCAGCATGCAGCAGCAACATTGACTTGACCAGCTGGACATCACAAGTTACTTTAAACTCATCAGATGACATGCGTGACAAGCTGCTTGATGCTTCACACGCCGTCTACACTGACCACTGAGATTTATAAGCAAACTCACCCTGAGATACTTGTCCAACCCGTGGTTCGTGAACTCAAACTGTAGATGAACACGGAAGTTCATGTTCTCCACCGAATGCACCACAATGTTGATGAACTGCATGCAAGCCACCTGGACACAGACGCAATGACAATTAACTATTTAAAAAGTCCCAATATTTGTTACAGTCAGCCAGCGTGAAGGCAGTACATCTGTGGACCTACCATGAAGTCGATGTTGCAGTCATCGTTGATGAAGTACTCCATCAACTTCTCAAAGCGGTTCTTCTCTTTGCTCACCTGAGAAATAAATAGGAACTTGTATTTTAATTGTTGCCCACATGGGGGCGTAAATGGGGCATCGATGCAAAATGTTATATCTGTCACATCTCAGCTACACAAACAGGGTGTATTTCTTACCCTTGCACCCATTCTTGAAATTACACACACATGCGTGACTGCTCCACATGTGCTAAAAGTATGACCACAGTGCGCGTGAGGGGTGGATTGTGCCAGTCATAAGATGAGTAATCAACAAGGGGAAGTCTGGAACAATGGTTGGGCTGAAGGAGCAACTGTCAAAGTCAAATGACAAAAGTAAAAAAGAAAGCTAATACAAAAAACTATTTTCACCTCTTTCAAGTTGTCAAAAGCAGACAGAATGATGTCATGTCCGCCTCTGACGAGACACACGGCAGCCAGCAACTCCAACACAAGGGCTTTGGTCCTGTTGCAGCATAGGAGGGGGTTAGATATGGATGCAGACGGACACACACACACACACTTTGTCTCACGCACAAGTGCACTCACCTGGGATTCCTGCTGTTGAGACTGAGGGTGATCTCGTTCACACAGCGCGGGTGAGTCATCACCAGGTTAAAGCCAGACTGAAAGCAGAAGGAAAGCATAAACAATTGTTTTCCCCAAGAGAGCCGGTGCCTTAAAGGATGCAGGAAAAATACACTGTAGGCTTTTTATAATACTTTAAATCAAACAATTAGTTTTATCTAAAAGTGTGTTTTACTTCAAACAAGCAAATATTGAAACAATAAAGAAAACATACTTATTTATATTATACTCCATTTCCACCAATAGATCCCTCTAAATGCTACACGGTGTTCATTTAAAAGCCTGTTTTTATGACAGAAAATGAGACATGTGACTGTGTATGTTGAAGCTCTACCTGGTAGTTCATGATGGCTCGCAGGCACATAATGCACACATGCACGTCGTCTCTCTGGTTGGATGAATGGGACTTCTTATACATCTTGTTCCCCAGAGTGGAGCTTATTCTGCAGAGGGATAACAAGCGTATAGACGCATGAATACGTCGCTGAGGAGAGGAGAAGCCGCTGTGTGTGCTAATGGTTTGAAGTTGAGGCCCAGAACGGCGCAGTTGGCCAATTATAACAAGGCTTCCGGCATTGTGTTTTTTTTTTTTGTGCATCCACTGTGTCTGTCTGACAGCTGAACATGTTGCACCAGGTGGAAAGGAAAATAAAAAGCAAAATACTCCACAAATGAGCAAAGGATATGAATGAATGACAGTGTGAGAGATTGAGGTATTGTCAAGTATATCAAGAGGAACGGCTGTCTAGCAATAAGAGGAAAGGGAATAAGAAGGGCAGCATAAACAGAATGCTGTACAATAAATAAATAATTAAAAGCATATTGAGTGAAGTTAGAAAGATGACAAATGTTCTGCTGGTGTGCTTTGGATCATTGTCCTGCTGCAGAACCCAAGTGCGCTTCAGCTTGAGGTCACGAACAGATGGCCGGACATTCTCCTTCAGGATTTTTTGGTAGACAGCAGAATTCATGGTTCCATTTACCACAGCAAGTCTTCCAGGTCCTGAAGCAGCAAAACAGCCCCAGACCATCACACTACCACCACCATATTTTACTGTTGGTATGATGTTCCTTTTCTGAAATGCCGTGTTACTTTTACGCCAGATGTAATGGGACATACACTTTCCAAAAAGTTCAACTTTTGTCTCGTCAGTCCACAGAGTATTTTCCCAAAAGTCTTGGGGATCATCAAGATGTTTTCTGGCAAAACTGAGACGAGCCTTTATGTTCTTTTTGCTCAGCAGTGGTTTTCGTCTTGGAACTCTGCCATGCAGGCCATTTTTGCCCAGTCTCTTTCTTATGGTGGAGTCATGAACACTGACCTTAATTGAGGCAAGTGAGGCCTGCAGTTCTCTGGATGTTGTTCTGGGGTCTTTTGTGACCTCTTGGATGAGTCGTCGCTGCGCTCTTGGGGTAATTTTGGTCGGCCGGCCACTCCTGGGAAGGTTCACCACTGTTCCATGTTTTCGCCATTTGTGGATAATGGCTCTCACTGTGGTTCGCTGGAGTCCCAAAGCTTTAGAAATGGCTTTGTAACCTTTTCCAGACTGATAGATCTCAATTACTTTGTTTCTCATTTCTTCCTGAATTTCTTTGGATCGCAGCATGATGTCTAGCTTTTGAGGATCTTTTGGTCTACCTCACTTTGTCAGGCAGGTCCTATTTAAGTGATTTCTTGATTGAGAACAGGTGTGGCAGTAATCAGGCCTGGGTGTGGCTAGAGAAATTGAACTCAGCTTTCCAAAGATGTGATAAACCACAGTTAATTTATGTTTTAACAGGGGGGGCAATCACTTTTTCACACAGGGCCATGTAGGTTTGGATTTTTTTTCCCCCTTAATAATAAAAACCTTCATTTAAAAACTGCATTTTGTGTTTACTTGTGTTATCTTTGTCTAATATTTAAATTTGTTTGATGATCTGAAACATTTAAGTGTGACAAACATGCAAAAAAATAAGAAATCAGGAAGGGGGCAAACACTTTTTCACACAACTGTATATATATATATATATATATATATATATATATATATATATATATAATCATATAATCTGTAGACATCTCTGGGTTATTGAACTCTGTTTCTCACGGCAGGCTGTACCTAAAAATACGCCGTTCATGTCTGGAGCTTCTTACCTGACAGTCAGAGCTCGAGCAGCTCTGGTCATCCCATGTGACGGAGAGCCGCTGGAGCTTTTGGACAAGTCCTCCATCGACCTCTGTGCTGGTTTCCCTCTCTCTGACAGGCTGCCACCATTTTCAACACTCTCCATATCAAACCTAGAGCGTTCATAGGAAATAAACATGGTGATAAAAAGCTCCATTGTAAGAGCACCATCGGTTCCTGAGAGACTTGTTTCACACCCGGCTGGTACTCACGAGACGTCACTTTGAGCATGAGACAGGTACTCCACCAGGATATCCAAACCTTTGTTCTGCTCGTTGAGAAACTCTTGAGCCCATCTACAAAAAGAGACAGAAAGAAATGTTTTGTTATTATAGATTCTGCCCTCAGATTGGACTTAAAATCAAGATTATGTAACTTTAGAAAGAAGAAATAACACAATGTTGCTCTTACAAAGGAAATGTTGAATTCAAAAGCAATAAACCGCACTCTTGCTCAATACAATGTGTGTGTGTGTGTGTGGGTGTGTGTGTGTGACCAGTAGCTTATGGTGGTTGATATTAGCAAACTTCAGATAGTTCTTGTTGTGTGACTGCCATTACTGAGCCAGTTTGCTGACTTTATGTGCTGCTGCTACGCTACATTTAAACTTGTCATCCTGGTGTTGTGGCTTGTGGATACAAGGTGTTCATCAAAAGTTAAAGGGTCGAATGCTCGGTGAACTCAAACTGACCATTCATCATAATGATGACACCAATAATTGGTAACTCACTGTGTGTTCCAGTACCCATGAAACCTATTTAGTGTGGACATCCTGCAATAGGACATCCTGGTATTTTTGGTTCACTGCATGGGACATACTTTGTATTGGGACAGACTAAATCTTTTCCTGAATGGTAGTTCGGGTATTTAAACGCAGTTTATTTCCTTTCTACCTTAAAGCTACTCTGCGTAGTTCTTGGCCACTAGCAGCGCTACAGAGCAACGTTTTGATGAGTGAGTTTTACAATATCCACAGGAATGAAAATGCACGCGCATGAGTACATCGGTTTCACAAACTATTCCACGGATTGACAGTTGGCGGGACGAACACGGTAAACAGTGTATGTAAACACAACTTTGTTACCCGATGTGATTGGTGCGAAGCGATATCTCCAAATCTTTGAGGACCTTGGTGGCATCTTGAATCCTTTTCTTCAGCTAAAGCAGGAGCAGAAGAAGCGAGAATCAAGACGTTGCTGCGCAGAGAGAAGATTAAAGACGTGTTACATATGAAATGCTTTGCACTGACCCTGCGGGACACCCCTCCTTGATCCTGGTAGAAGCTCTTGATCTTGGCCAGGTACGTGGACGGTGGGCTCTTCACCTGGAAACGCTCCTGGGGAAGAAGGATTCACAGGGAAACCAGCTTTTGACCCCCGTGGTTTTATCAGCAACCCTGAGAGACGACTGGACTGGAGGGACGTTTAGCAGCGCGCAGCCTCTGAAGCTATTATTGCCTTCGTGCTATTCAACACAACAGACTCACACCGCTCTCTGTTTCCATGCCGACGCCATCAGTTGCCACCACAGACAGTGTGCTGCAGTGTTACTCACGCTGCACTTGGCACTCTTTACCACATATGAACTCTGGGTATTTATGTACTGCGTCACCTCTGTCCCAGTGGAGACACGGGGGACAGAATTCGGCTCACTTTGACCACTCGTATGTTGAGGGTTAATTGTGAAACGAGCTTGCTATCAGTGTGTGTGTGTGTGTGTGGGGGGGGTTCTTACCTGATCACAGACTAATTCCCACTTCTTTTCATTGTCATACTGACTCAACAGCTGCAGTTTGTCTGGAGGCAAGTTCATGTAGCTCTGAAAGAGAGAGAGAGACTCGGTAAAAATAAAACCATAAGTTCACATTTGTCATTTCTGTTCTAAAATTCATCGTCACTCCTCCAGTGACATTCAGCACACAATTATTAAATCTTTCCTGCCGATGCGACAATATTCAAATCAACCAAACCACACACTCTCCCTCTGAAGCGGGTTATGTGCCTGCCGGAAGCACAGATGACTCAGTGTTTATATGCATGTGTGTCACTCGGTGCCACATACCTCAGAAAATAAATACTTTTGGTCATTGCACAGAAATGAAAAGACTAATCTTAGAGCCTTTGTTCGTGCGATGGTGGTATGTTGCATTCTACATTTCTTTAGTGAAGATAGAGATGATGAAACAAGCACATGTAAAAAAAAAACATTAGAAAACCAACTCCACAACAAAACCACAACAACCCTTTTCATTTATTTGTTGGTTTCCTTTTTATTTATTTATATGATCGAGGTTTAAATATAGATTATGGCAATTTTATAGACTTTCTGACAAGATTGAACTTTTTTGTATTTATCAAATACATTCCTAGTACATCACATAATATTTCTATGATCCACTCAACTGTATGGAGAACAAGAACCCCTCCCCCACCTCCACACCTCTCTGGTGCAGGTTGACTCAATCGTCTAAGGAGTTGACATATTGCCCAGAAAGTGCAGTTTCACTTTGCGTTACCACCCTCAACCTACAGGGACATGTTTGACTCCTGATGTAAAGGTTAATCCCCCATTCACATGGCTTAAAACTGAATGATTTAATAAACCCAAATTAAGGTTTATTAACCTGATATGGGAGTTTGTGTGTGAAAAAAATAAATAAATTGGAGTCAGAATGGTGCTCAAGTGCTTTCGTTGATCACTGGTTAAGTCAGTAATTACATTCTTGTTTATGTTTTGCTCTAAGTTGATTTTTTAAAATACATTTTTCCTTCACATTCACAACACTGCTGCAGTCTACACACCAACCACTGGTCATTCACCTGATCCAAGACCTGCAAACACACTGATGCTTAACTGACAAGTCGTTTCAGTAGATGGGTGTTGCTCCTGAATATACCCGTATTCAAACAGTGGTCTGTAGTTTCTCTGTCACACTTTAAAAAAAACAAAGAGATGCAGAAAAAGCAACGGGCGGTTGCGTTGCTGCATGGGAGTTTCATTCTCGGTGGAGTGAAGGGAGGGGTCTCATTGTGGGTTTTGTGGTACAAACTTACCAAAAAATAAAACAAGGTCCAAAGACTCACATGAGTGTTTGTGAGCATGCTCACTTGCATGAACATAAGTATGAACTCCCTAAGTTTAGAAACAGTGTCATGCACTCCTCATTTCCTTGAGTTGGTATTGCAAATATGAAATCTTGAATTAAGGCATATCTGAAAATTACATTTAGAGTATTTTACTGAAAGAGGAAGTGAGGTCATACTTTCATGTAATGCCTGTGAGGGCGTTGTAGGCATGAAATGGCACACTGCATGTGCACTACTTCTCGTATGATGACATTTACATCGACTGAAGAGGTTTTATCAGCTTGTGTCACGGGTGAATTTTGACATGAAGAAAGTGTTTTCAATAATATGTGATTATGAGTTTCCTTGATAAGGATCAACTTTCACATTTCTTTGTAATTTCATGTTAGTTAAAGAAATTCATGGGAACATTTGGATGGATGTTTGCATCAATGTTTGCTAATTGTTCAGACGTTACCAGAGAAAAAATACAAACCTGCAAAGCCCATCAGCCATTTTATCATTTTAGCTACAACAAGTGGATAAAGTGGATATCTTAAAAAAAAATTCAATTTCTATACTTTTTTTTTTTTTTTTTTTTTTTTTTTTTTATGTTTTATTTACGGATTAACATCTATACAGAGAGAAGAAAATAAAGCTATCAAACAGTCCCTGGAGGAAACATCTGCCTAACTGCTGATGTAAGTCTTCACTGTCTTAAATTAGGAACGTCTGTCTAGCAATAAGACGTCCATGAAATGGAATAAGAAGGGCAGCAAAAGCAGAATGC
Source organism: Anarrhichthys ocellatus (assembly GCF_004355925.1). NCBI lineage: Eukaryota > Metazoa > Chordata > Actinopteri > Perciformes > Anarhichadidae > Anarrhichthys > Anarrhichthys ocellatus. Next base: position 2,803,116 of record NW_022280056.1, read on the forward strand.
TATACAATACAGTAATAAAGGCATATTGAGTCAACGAGAGATGATTTTTGTCCTCTTTACATTAATATCTGTCGCTCATTAAGCTTCCAGCATCTGTTTGCTTTACACATCTGCAGACTTCATGCTGTTCATCCAGAGACAAAAGATTTGGCTCCATCATTAAGCCATGATGTCACACTTACGTGGAGCGTCATAGAAATTTAGAGATTCATATGAATTCACTAGTGAGCAGAGAGCAAAGTTCTAACCATATGGATACACATTTATACATTTAGGTGTAGAGTCAAAGTCAAGCTTCTCATTGACGTTAATGGAGAAGCTGCAGTGTGTCAGTTTATATCTTGTTTGTTAACTATGCTCATTAACATGATAACGACCCGGGTAAAAAGATAAAAATCTGATCTCTAACCTTTTTTAAAAGTTATTTTTGTTGTTTATTTCAGATTTAAATGTGTCAGCAGCTCTGATACTAAACTTAAGGTTTTGATGTGTTACTCTTAATGGTGTCTCAAGTGCTTCATCGTGACGTTTTTGTTTTTTTCAACTTGTAAGACTGTTGAAAGAGCGGTGGAACATTTGCTTTCCGGTCTTATGGTCTCGCTCATGTAAATATGTTGCTCAACTTCCCCTTTGGGGCCAGCCACCTCAGCATGCACTAATCGCCCTGTTACTAGCCTGACACGCTCAGATCTAACAAAGAAGCAACGAAGTCCTTCTAACATTACATTTATTGGGATAACTCTACAGTTATTGGGCTGTTATTATATGATTGGACAAAATTACATCTTTGCAAAAATCACATTTAAAGGAGATATTTGGCAACGTTTGGCTCTCTGGACCCACATTGAGAGACAACAAATTGTGTTCTGGCAGCATAAATCACAAGTCCAGAGGGTTCAAAACACTTGCTACCTATAATAACTTTTTTGTGCCTCTGAGTCATACCTGCATAATTATCCCAGCTTTTACAGTAAGCCTCTACTACAAAACCATAGCTGGCATTGGTAATATACCGAGGGCATGACCTCTGTGCATCCACTCACCAGCACCACGTTGAAGCGCTCCTCCAGCTCCTCCTCTGGCGGCATGGGTAGTTTAGTGGGAGCCGGCTGCTTCTTCTGCAGGGTCGGAGTGGGGTCACTCATTCCTGAAGCTCCTCCGACTGAGTTTCTGGCCTCTCGCCCCTCAGACGGTTCCTGCTCCAAGCTCCCGGCAGCCGCATTCCCCATCACTAATCTCCACAAGTAATCCAGGAGGAAAGCTTTACACAAACCTTTTCTCCTGAGAAATCGGTGTATTCCAAAAACAGAGTGACAAAAAAGGGATCACTCTGAATGACAAGAACAAGCAGGCCTAAATCAAACCAAGTGTTTGAGCCTTCAAGGAGAGGAACATCAAGACCCTGGTCTACTGAATCCGCCTTGGTCCTGAGGACATGGTGGGTGATGAAAGAATGTCGCTCGTCCTCATGTCTGGCCTCGCATCAACTTATCTCTCTCTGTCTACAAGCACCTTTGACAAGAAGGTTACCAGCCTTGCTGGGGGCCTGCTGGGCTCTAAGAAAAGCCCCACCTTTAGTGTCACCCGGTATTCTCTACACTTGTTGACCGACAACTCCTCTGGTATACAGGGCTGCATGTGAGAGGAAGGAGAGGGGAGTGTGACACACTTTGTCACACAAACAGAAACCACAGAAGCACAAAAGCAGAAGAGCAACTTCCTGTGCATGACAGCAACAGAAACCGGGGTGGAGGACAGGGTGGAAGGTGAACACGGTAACTGATCGGTGTGGCGTGCAAGAAGTAGTAGAATGGTGAGAGAGAGAGATAATGTAGCACAGCAATGAAATAAAGCAGAGTGTCAAAGGTTAAAGAAACATATGTGAAGGTGCAGATGTAAAATCAACCAAAGGAAACTTTCCCTCGCTTATACCGTGAATCCACTTTCACTACACTAGAGCCACTCATCCTCTTGAAGCCAGCTTAACTTGCATTGGGCAACATGTGTTTTGGTCATTTTCCTTCACGTGAAGCCAGGTAGATGTGGAGGACAGGTGACTGTAGCTACAGGTTACAGAGGGTTGTCCAACAGCGCCTCACTGTGTTTGAAGCCATCTACTGCATGCATGACTGCTGCATTCGAAGTCTCCTCGGAAATTGCCACCTCCTGCTGTTTTACTGTAAATGGACTTTGTGAAGAAATGAAAATTATGCCAATGAACACTGTTCTTTCTCTAACGTCTCTTACAGTGAAACACTCGTACAATTAGCTGCTTCATGACGAAGCCGACCTGTTTTTTGATCATTTGTGCTCACGAATTAACGCTAGGTCCCTCGGGGTAACTGATTTTGAAATTAGCCGTTGACGCAAGTTATCAATAAAAGGGAGCACGAATTACCAAAAATGTACTAGGTTAGCTGATACAACTGGATCTGCGAGAAGTCTTTATTTTGTATTTGTTCATATGAAAGAGGGAGATCAGTTTGTCTGTAACGGTTTTCAAGCAGAATAGAGGAGGAATTTCCGAGCAGCACGCGAAGGCAGCACAGCTATCAGTTATTTTACGTTCCAGGATGACGGACCCGACAACGTCTCCAGAGGACCACTGGAAAGTAAGTAACACATGTTAGTTAGTTACTCAGTGAACCTCTACTTTGGTTTACTTAAATCGGTTCGTACGTCTGCCGCGTGACGGCAGTGATACGTGTCAAACAGTCTAGCGGTTTAAGTTTTGCTGATGTTTACGGAGCAGCAGCGCTTTGTTAGCTCGACAGCTAACGTTAGCTAGCAGCTAGGTGAAACGTCACAGAGCGACAGCAGTTGGCTCGTTAAGTAAACAACGCTCGTGTTACTCGTTTGTACATAAAAATAGATTTGCACACACTTTAAATGGCATGTTTGTTTTTTACTTTTCTTATTTATTCATTTCAAATATCCACGTAAATTACATTTATTGAAGAGTCTGCCAGAAAGGTGCAGGAAATCTATCTAATCTAAATTTACAGGATTACAGCAGCATAGTGGAGTATATAACGTTATATATATATATCTATCTATCTATATCTATCTATATCTATATATACACGTATATCTATATATACGTATATATATATGTATATATATATA
>NW_022280056.1:2816241-2828071 GCF_004355925.1 Anarrhichthys ocellatus
AAAAAAAAAAAAAAAAAAAAATAATATATATATATATATATATATATTATATATTATATATGTATAGGCATCAGGCAGAAAACCTTTTGGTTAGTCAGACGCTCCAAACATTTAGCAAGACTTGCACACGTTTTCTGTGTTTGGCCTCCTGGATTCATTGTGAAAAATGAACAAGAACCAGTATTTTGGAGCCTTAAATTAAAGGAACTATTGTGTTGTGTTGCCCCGGATCAAACTGTGAACCTGTGAATCACTGATTGGATACTGCACACTTGAATTGGACAAACTAGGGCAGTGCTCAGTGTGGGTTTAGACTGTCAGGCAGGTGAGCTGTTGTTCTATTGTCGTCGTATTTAGGGCAGCACATTTTTTTTTGCCCTTTTTATATTTTTATACCAGCGTCTCAGCCTCTATTTTCTCCTTTCTCCATCTTCTGTTGTCTGACGATGGCTCAGCAGACAGACGGCGCTTTCAGCGACAGCGGCTTTGACCCTGGTGAGTATCCAGCCGGCTCACATCCCGTTGTTTGTCACGTCGTGTGATATTCAGGCTGTATGATGGTCACCTTGTGTTTCTAGTCTCTTGAGCTAACGTGTCAATCTATCTCTGTGCTCACAGTGAAACATCTTTGGTGTCTGTTGTCTTGCTCTGTAGGTTTCTTTGCTGAAACGACCAGAAAGGGTTCAGTTGTGTCCAGAGCCAACAGCATCGGCTCAACAAGTGCCTCTTCAGTACCAAACACAGGTATTCTGTTCGTACCACGGGGATCTGACAGCGCTGACAGTTTAAAGACAGAGTTTGTGCTACTTCTAGATTTTGATGTGATGTTTTTCTTTGACTGTGCCCCACTTTGAATGACCTCCCCATGATGCATTTCATTCAAAGTAAACGCTCATTGTTAATCTGAAACATATATATTTTTTTTGCTTCCTGCTTCGTAAAAAAGTAAAAACCAGTCCGGCTGCTCGGTGCGATTCAGTTCACACGGCGCTCTTAATAACAGTAATTCTAATGGAGAGCTTTAAAAACCAGAAGGGGCAGTTTATGCTGTGTAATTAAATGTTTAATAAAATGCAGCGCACACAGAACTGTGATGCATCCGCGTAGCTTTGTTCAGATTCTGTCAGCACGGTTTTATGATTAGCTTCTGTTGACTAATGTCTAGCATAGGCCAGTTTAACGTGCACTACAATTATCTCTAGAACTTGAGTCATGAATCAGCTTCTCTGATTCCTGCTGACATGAAGAAGGTCCAGTGTTTACTACCTGTTGGCCACCTGACAACACTTGAGGGGATATCTTTTTAGATTTTTATTAAAAGTTAAATATCAGTGAGTATGTGTCATTTTGCTGCCGGAGAGAAGAGAGAGCATAAAGCACAGCCTGTGTATAGATAAGACGTGTTTCTTAATCTGAGTTAATATATTGTGGAATAGATGATGAAGACAGCGACTACAGACACGAGACGTCGTATAAGGACTCGTATAAAGATCGACGGAGACAAGCGCACACACAAGCTGAGCAGAAGCGTCGAGATGCTATCAAGGTAAAGCTCCAGTAGACCGCAGATCGGTCTCTGTGACTTACTGCAGATACACAGCACACACATTCAAAGGTTTCAGAGTTATTGTTTTGTTTTTACTGTAGAAAGGCTACGAAGACCTCCAGACCATCGTCCCAACCTGCCAGCAGCAGTCTGAGTTTGCAGTGGGAGCACAGAAGATCAGCAAGGCCACCGTGCTACAGAAAAGTAAGACGTCCCCTCGTAGGAAGGAGGAGTTAATGGAGGAACACTTAGCGGTCGCGTTTGTGAGTGATGTTTGTATTTGGATAGAAGTTAATACATCTTTAGACATCTCATATATGTTAAGGCAGGATGGTAAATAGGTCCAAGTAAGCAAAGGTCAGAGTTTTTCAAAGCAGGCAAAAAAAGACGAGAATACAAACATAGATATCAATTAGATGTATCTGCACTGCGGGGAGAAAGAAGAAGTGGCAGCATTTCTGCTGTTTGTGGGGCCACCACCTCTTTTAAAAAAGGAAACTTAAATCTGTGTGGAGTGAAGAAATCCCTGACGGATGCGTTTCTGTGTTTGTTTGCAGCGATCGACTACATCAATTTCCTTCACAAAGAAAAGAAGAAGCAAGAGGAGGAAGTTTCTTTACTGAGGAAAGAAGTGATGGCGCTGAAAATCATGAAAACGTGAGATGGCAGTTAGCAAACTTTCTCTGCCAAGCTTGTTTTTCCTATTATTTATTCTATAGTCCCAACACGTATGAGCTTCTCTCAACAGGAACTATGAGCACATAGTGAAGGCCCACCAGAACAACCCACATCAGGGAGAGGACCAGGTGTCGGACCAGGTCAAGTTCAACGTGTTTCAGAGCATCATGGACTCCCTGTTCCAGTCCTTCAGCAACTCTGTCTCCGTGAGCAGCTTTCAGGAACTCTCCGCCTGCGTTTTCAGCTGGATCGAGGAGCACTGCAAGCCACAGGTGATGAGTGTTTTTGAGATGAAGCTGGTCAGTGTGGCTTTAGTTAATGTTGAGATAATAACCGTCTGTGTGCTCCTTCCCTTGCTTCCTAGACGCTGAGGGAGTTTGTTGTCGGGGTGCTCCGGCAGCTCAATGGTCAGCTTTATTGACTGACTGGACTGAACTCTCATGAATTGACTTTTGGTCTTACTCTGGCCTCTCAGGGTGAAGTTAAAATAAGAAACTTCAATCAGCGTCCGGCCACATCTCAGTATTTACACTCGCTGGCTGCACGTTGGATTACCTCGACCTCCCACTGTGGGCAGAGATGGATTGAGAATCTTTTTAAGAAGCATCACTTTCTGATCGTAAGTGTGCACACGGGCAGATAAACGAGCATATGTTATCCTCAGCCGACTGTTAATATCTCTTGATATTGTTCTGCTAAGAAATACAAGCGCTCAGAAGTGTTAAATGTTAGTGACAGTGCAGTAACTAGCTGTAGTCACAATCTGAAGTTGCCCTTAAATAAATCCTCTGACAGATTGAGTTTATTGGTCGCATTGCTTCTGAAGTCTATTAACCGAACTAAAAAGACGGGTGGTGAACACACACCCTCACTCTGGCACATCAAGTATGTATTACTGAGGCTTAAAAACAAACTATTCCACCTTTATTGGGACAAAGGTGTGAGGCATTCAGATTTAGGGATCATTGTCTCTATTTGTATATACTTTTGATGAGTTATCAGATTGCAGTTTACTCTTCAGTAAGCATTTCCTAAATTAAATGATGTAATCTCTTGATATGTCAGTGGTTTTAATGCCACCATGATGCCATTTACTGTGATCAGTATTAGTTCATCACAAACTATAAACAGTATGAACCTCGTGTGAATGTTCAACACCAGCTGGTAGAAACAGGCTCCAACTGAGCTATCACTGTAGCCTCCACCAGTCACAGGTTACCAGTGAGATTTACAAAAGATTCAACTTTGATTTTTAAACAAGCTAATTATCGTGATGGCTTATCGGAATAAGTTAAATAACAAAGACACTTTAATAAAAGGGAAATGATCACTTTTTACTGTGTTGTTGCTTCAAGTATTATCTTTTGATAGTTTTATAATAACCATGCATCACCATCCAAAGAAATATAAAGAATTATTGTCTGGCTTCATTTGTAAGTAAAAGAAGTAAAGTGCAGCAGAAAAGGACAAATCACAGTGCTGACAGCTCATGTCTGTAAAATTAATATCCTTAATATGGACTTTAACAGATGAACAAAGAAGCTCTCAAAGGTATAACGACTGATTCGTTGACATTTTCATTTTAAAAAGGGAAAAAATAAACCAAAGTTGCCGAAGAGGCGACAAGCATCCGCCAGTGTCGCGTGTGGTTTGTGACGTAGTGTTAGTGTGTCTCAGCTGTTTATGTTTAAATGTACTTTATTACAGTGGAGGTTTTGCCATTCAACTTTTATTAAAGATGTACGATCTGTTCAAGAGAAAAGCCATAAATAAAGAGTGCTGTGGCTCCGACCGCTCTGATGTGTAATTACATTGATGAAGTGCATAAATAAGCGTTTCCTTGTTCTCTCAAGTACTGGGAACCACCACCTTAGAGTCCTCATCCGTCTCAACTCCCACCTCGTCCTGTGAGGGAAACAGGTTAATGACTCGTTAGAACTGTGATCAAAAAGACACTCACAAGTGAAACCCAAACAAGTAGCGGCATGAAGAGAAGCTTTAGAATGTATTTAAGAGCAGGTTTCACGCACCAGGAACTGCTTCTTGCTCTTAGGATATCCTTCAAGGATCGCATCCATCATGTCTGAAGCCTGAGAGGAAAACAAAGTTTAAGAATTTAGTGGCAACAGCGTTTCTTTGTATCATAACAATGGATGTCTTTTTACCACAAGTCTACATATCTACTTTCTCATCTTTTATCTCCTGCTTCCAACACTCGTACTGTTGATACTGACATCTTTATTTAATTAATCTTAAATATTTAAAATAAGGCAGTACCGGGATACAGTTGCAAAATACACATAAGCTTTTTTGTGGCTCTCACTTAAATGTATTTACCACCAAATAAACATTTTATTATTTTTTACATCAGTTTATCCGTGGAGTGCTTTTAAAAAAAAAGTCAAAAAAATGCTTTTCACAATTTCTCAGAGACCAAAGTGATGTCTTCAATTAGCTTGTTTTGTCTAATAGTCCAAAAACAAGATATTTAATTTATTGACATATCTATGACAAAGAAAAACTGCAAATCATCTCATTTGAGAAGCTGGAACCAGAAAGTCATATTTTCTTAAAAACAATAGATTATAAAAATAGTTAATCTATTAATCAACTAATCATTGCAGCTCTGTATACGTTACCAATCTCTTCCTCTTTTTCCACTCTTTCACGTAAACATCCCGGTCTTTGTAAACCTGTAAATTAAAATATGAGTATATTGTTTATTATGACCATACTGTACAGCAAACATAAAAAACAGTATCTTCACTAGGTTTCTAAGATGTTTTGCTGTAATTAAAAAGCGTAAATGCCTCCCGGACCTTCTCTTTCTCCTCCGGTGTGACGTGATTTGTGGCCGACTTTATCTTCTCCAGACGCGCTCTGTAACCGGAACACTCTGCTTTCAGCTCCCGGATCTCTGACATCATTTCCTCTGTTGTCAGGGAGCTGCTGAGCTCCTTCAGCTCTGTCAGTGGACAAGTCACGTAAATGTACACAGCATCCTCTTAACAATGCAGTACAGCAAAAACACAGTAGTAGTGTAGGATTTAAGAAGATCTATTGGCAGAAATTTCAATGTCATATACCGTATTTTCCGCACTATAAGGCGCACTTAAAAGCCTTTAATTTTCTCAAAAAACGACAGTGCGCCTTGTAATCCGGAGCGCCTTATATATGGATCAATTGGTTAACTGGTTGATCTATACTGGTTGTACACGGCGCTCTGTCAAAATGTTTCAGTACGACTGGTAAACTACAAAGCCGCACCGCTTGCAGCATTACGGCTACCGTAGTCAGGGGCGTCGCCGAAGTAACAGCGGTAAACACCGGTACTGTGCTTACTCCTAGTATAAAGACCCCAAAATGGCACCTTTCAAGACACACGCTTACGACGCTGAGTTCAAACTCAAGGCTGTCAGCTACGCAGCCGAACATGGGAATAGAGCAGCAGCGAGAGAATTCAACATTAATGAATCAATGGTACGGAAGTGGAGGAAGCAAGAAGATGACCTGTGCCAAGTAAAGAAGACTAAAAAGAGTTTCCGAGGGAACAAAGCGAGATGGCCACAGTTAGAGGACAAACTCGAACAGTCAAACGTTTGACTGTAGTAGCTTCTATTCTATGCGCCTTATAATCCGGTGCGCCCTATATATAAAAACAGTTCTAAAATAGGCCATTCATTGAAGGTGCGCCTTATAATCCAGTGCGCCTTATAGTGCGGAAAATACGGTAGACCATTTACTGTACTTGTGTAGCTATTAGCAACATCATAAAACAGTGCAACATGCATATATCTTGATGAGGCTCAGAGTGCCCCCCCACTCTGTCTATAGACACCAAGCTGTAAAGATGGCCGGTTTACTGCACCTGCATCCAGCTGTCTGCAGCTCTGGGTGAGAGACTGCACCTCTGCACTGAGCTGTGAGATCTGAACGTCCATCGCCTTCAGGTCGGCCTCGTTCACATTTGTGAACTGAGACTGTAGGGAAAATGACAGTTTTTGCATACATTGCTTCCAGTGCCTACTACTTTCCACAACAATATAGTATTTCTGTTGAACACACTGACCTGATCAGCAAAATAGATCTTTTGTTTGCCATATGTTTTCTCCTTTATCTTGCCCTCCAGAGCCAGCAGCTCCATGGCTTTGACCACCGCCTGGAGAATCACAAATACAACAGTTCAATCATTGACTGCAAGCGGCACAAACACACACCACAGCATCTTTACAGGTTTAAGGATGACTCCTCACCGTTTTGCCAAAGCCATGCTGCTTCTGTAAATTGCAGAAGACATCCTGAGCGCTGTAGGGTCTGTTCTTCTCATTCAGATACCCAAGGATGAGCGTGGTGCCTGTGGATGACGTCAACATGTGATCAGGACAACAAACATTCCCAAATGGTAAAATAACATACTTAATAAACCTCAAACAAGAGAGAGAAAAAAGCTAGATTTGTATGGTCTTTATCCTTAAAACTGACTTGATGCACTTTTATGTGAACGTCAACCTCCCTAGCTGGCGCATGTGGATGACGTCGGCATGTGATGATCAGGACAACAAACATTCCCAAAATATTAACGTAACTGACGTACGTTGGGTTTTTAGGTTGTAACGTTAAATCGTCCTTGTTTGTATGTTAAAGTTAGCTAGGTCTTAAGTGAGCTTAAGACACTTTAACAATGTCAGTTTATTCCATGACTTAATAAAACACCCCACATAGGTTGCTTTAGCTCAAATATATCAAGTTGTGAAAGTGAGCGTATTAGCGGCTAGCTTGTTATGTTGTTAGCTACGTAGCTAACGTTAGCCGATATCTACGTAGCTAACGTTAGCTGATATCTACGTAGCTAACGTTAGCTAACGTTAGCTAACGTTAGCTAACGTTAGCTGATAGCTTGTTAGCTAAACCCGTTTTATCTGTGAACTCGAGCGAGCGTCGATACGAGTGTCAGATACGACCAGCTAGCTTGTTACAGTTAAAAACACCCGGAAATAAAAGCTAACTCTTACCGTTATCCTTTTTGCTCATTTCTACCTTTTCTCCGATGTCACGTTAGCTTTCCAAACCGAGTTTCGCGCCAAATGTGCGTCACGGGAAAGATCGTTTACGCGTTAGGAGTCATCACACCAGGAGAAATGTCTCCTCTGCTCTGAAAGTGATGTCGACAGCACTTGCATAAAAATACATGTACTTCTGCATCTACGGTGCTCTTGTTAAAATGACAACTATTAAAATAAAATAGTTACTAAAAACGTCATACCAAAAATATGTCATTGCATAGTATGCAATAAAAGTCATACAAACGTCATTAAAAAAAAAAAAATCAGAATAGTACATCACAAAAAAAGACAGTAAAAGTCAAAGTATAGTATAAATACACACTATATAACGTTATTCTTCTATCCTTTGAAAAAAGTTTTAGTATGTAAAGATTTAAAGATAGTTGCTCATTGCTGCTCCATGAAGATGTCAGTTCCTCAGTATGGCTGATCTGTAGTCCGTTTGATAATATAATGTGCATAGTTGTGTATTTTCTTCTCCAACTGGTTTTTAATATGTTTTGATGTGCAAAATTACAGAGCTATCACTCTGCTCTTTTTTCCGGGTATCACTTATTTTAAGGACAGAGCAAAAGTTAAAGATAAGGCATACTACACAATGACATGTTTTTATGACTCCTTTATGGCATACATCATGATTTTTATGACATACTATGACTTCTCTATGTACTATGTTACGAATTATATACAGCATAGCATGTTATGACTTTTAATTCAATTTAATTATTTAATTTAATTGTTTAAGTTCATTACATTTTTTAATTAACTTAATTTAATTTCTTTTGTAAATTAAATTATTTTTTGAAATTATTTTAAATGCCATTTAATTTATTTTTTCATCTGTTCGACCCTTAGCAATTTTACTTAAAAAGAGAAGCTTAGAAAGATTCACTCAGAAAATTGAGAATTCGTTATCTAAAAAGTAACGAAAAAAATTAAGTAACCAAAAACGTTACTTACTTTTGAAGTTACTTAATTTTTTACAACTGTTGAAGTAAGATGGAAACTGTATTTTGCATCATGTATGCACTTTCTTTGCTTCCCTGTTGGTTTCCAGTCTTTATGATTAGCTAGTTGTGTCTGAAGACTGACTACAGGTTTGAGGATAAAACAAATCTGTCTATTTACCGACCTGTGCAGCCCGCTTCTGATGCCCCAGGTTGACAAGGAAGAGGAAAGCATTGATTTATTTAAAACTGTGCACGAGTCCGACAATGTTAAGTCAAAGCTGCAGTGTGTAGGATTTGGCGGCATCTAGTGGTGATATTGCAACCAACTGAAACATCTCGTGCAGGAGAGCTACAGCAGGTAGATTTAGTGTTTAGTTTGTCCGTTCTGGGCTACTGTACAAACATGGCGGCAAGCTCCACGAAGATATAAACATCTCATTCTAACAAAAACAACAAAGACGATTCACAACCCTCCACTTTAATTCCAAACCACAATCCATTCCTATAGAGAGTAAATCATTTTATTAACATTCACAATTCTCCATCAGCCAAAACGCTAAATGACCCGATTAAAATCCTACACACAACTGAACAAAAGTAGAAACAAATTCTTCTTAATTGTGAAAAAAAAAAAAAAAAAAGTGTAAATGGTGCCAGCTGTAGCATCAAGAAGTTAATTATGCGTGTGTCAACCAGAGCACCAACACAAGCTAACACAAAAGTGAAAAAGCATTAACATGATTCATACCTGCTGAGTAACAATAGTTAGTAGTGAGGTCCCTTTTCTTACTTTATTTAATTTTACGTGATCACAAAGCTTGAATACTGAGCGGTTTTTAGGCTACGACAGGTTCTACAAAGCTCTAACCGTTACTCTATCATCGGCCTCACGTTATAAACCTGTCTCCTGTACACCTAGAGAAAGATACTGTATATAGTTTTTTACACAGTAAAACTTTTTTAAAAAGGGTTAAAAATACCGGTGATCAAAGCTCCACATCTAGCCAATATTACCCAGAATGCACCGATTCACAGAAACCCACAAAAGAAATCTCCAGGGTGCATCACAGTACACAGTACGTTACACTTCACATTCAGACCGACTTCGCTTCCCTCGCCACACTTCCCTGAGTCCCGTCAAAAAGATTTCTGCATGAGATGGAGGATTTAAAAACGCTTCGTTCAGCCACATACTTCACCTTCTCTTTATTTACCTCTCGGCTCTTCAATCCGGATTTTACCAAACTCGAACATTAACCACAACAAGCTCTGAGCTCCTCAAACAGTTGCTGATTTTGCCTGAAAGATAAAGAAATGTATTTGCAACTTGGGCCATGCATTTATCAATAAAGGTATTTCAAAAAATATCATTTCACCTAAATCTGCTCTAGCTCTTCATACGCCGTAGTTTCCCCCTTTAACAGCTCTTTCCCTTTCATCTTGCGTACCCTCTTTCTAGTCATTAAAATATCTTTACTTTTTCCAAAAGCCATACAAAACATATGCAATAGAACATCAATCTTTGTATTACAAAACACCTTCATTATCCAAGTTCTTCTTTCTCCAGAGAGCTTCTCGAAACCTTGTTGGTGATGTGCTCGTGTGTATTAAACACAAGGTCTGAAAACAGTTGATTTACGCACCACCTCGGACTCTGGGTGAAGCATTTCAACTGCACTCAATGGCACCAATGAGGGGAAGAATATACATTTCATCGACTTCAATATTCAAAATACTTCATTTCCTTCCTGTCTTGAACTCCACAACGCTCCCTCTCAGTCCCCGCTGTATACCCTCATTTCATGAACACGGATCATTCGCAGGGCTCTGGTGTCATTAAGCAGCGCATCCACGAGTGTGCACGAGGAACCAACAGGCGCCATTTGGGCGCCAATTACAGTTCCAACTGTGGGGAAGCCTCAGACCAAACCCAGCTGTGGATAGAAAAATAAAAATACAGAAACGTCACTGGCGAGTCTCCTGTAACGGCCCAACGACCATTGAGTCGCCTCGGGAAGAAGCGCCAAGGAGGAACAAAATCGCACAGAGCGTCGAGATGGATCACGAGAAAAAAAAGTTCAGTTTTCAGTGCATGAAATCAGAATCATCCGCTCCAAGTCCATCCAGGCGGCCCGCTGTGCCAGGTAGGCTGTCTCTAGCTCCATGTGGGAGGCAGCGTCATGTTTCCAAAGTGGTTATATAGGAAGAAGAAGAAGAAGAAGAAGAAGAAGATGATGTAGTTCTTCCAGTGGGAGGAACAAACAGCACGAGTCTGAAGGCTTCCCTCCCAGTCTGTGCTGGGCAACAGGAGAGTGCAGACTGCCGGTTGGGGGGCTCCACAGTGGGATGATGGGAGATGTTTGTGGTCCAGCACTGAAATCCGGTCCATCCAGAACACTTGAGCCCCTCCCTGTAATACTTCAGTAACAATCAGAAAACTGTATGAGCAAAAAAGAAACCCTCATCATTGTACATCAGGCTGTAGCTTCATGCTAACACTTTAGCACACGGTGGTAACTAGCGGTAGGTAGAAGAAGGTCTACCTAAAAAACGCTGACCTTAATTAAACACATCATTATGCGTACACCTCGTTTATGTTTAAATCTAATGCGTTAGAGTCATTTATCAAACTAAATTATTTACTTGATTGACAGGATTTGCTGCAGTTCTTTTTGTACGACTTCAAATTGAATAAATGTGAGTTTTGGACTGTTGCTCTGACAAGATAATACATTTAAAGACATCATTTAGGGTCTTGCATTCAAGATCTACCTTACATGGATTTTAAAAAAGTTAATCAAAAGTAGACGGGCAGATTAATAACAAAAACATGCATGTTCATTTGGGCACAAAGTAATAATAACTAAAAATAAACTACTAAAAAATGAAGTATATTTTCCTTGGTATGTATAAATAATAAAGTAGTACAGGACAGAATACTCTGTTAAGGAGTATTATGTGTATGTTCAGATGGCACCACCAGAGGGTAGTAGAGTTTTATAAAATGGAGAGCCGAGATGACCGACCGTGGGACGAGAATGTTACCTCCTGATTTATAATGATTTATAATTCCTCAGAGTGCAGCTGAATAAATGAGTGCAATAAGTGCAGAATAAGTAACCTTCAAAAAGTCAAGTAAAGCCCCTTTTATCAGTAAATGTGATGATAAACATCCTCGGTTCATTGTCCAACGGTGATGATAATCTACTCTCTTTGTGCCAAATCCAGTAGCTCCCATCTTCTCCAATATGTCTTCTATAAAAAAAAAACAACACTTACAACTTATGAGAGAGTATTTGTGCTGGTAACAGCTGGTAAACCCCGAGCTACACTACGACACACTAATAAAAAGCACACAAGTCTGTTATAATAATGTTGTAATTGAGCTGCATGGAAAAAGATGTCTGCTCTGCTGGCGTTTCAAAAACACGAAGTGGAGGGAAACCAGAGTGGAGGGCTTGTTACTGGAATGCAGCGCTCAGACAGAAAGACTCTTTGAAGTTTGCACACTCTGGACCAGCTCCATTAGAAACAGGTGTCTCGCTCTGTGTGTGTGTGTGTGTGTGTGTGTGTGTGTGTGTGTGTGTGTGTGT
>NW_022280056.1:2828081-2846613 GCF_004355925.1 Anarrhichthys ocellatus
TGTGTGTGTGTGTGTGTGTGTGTGTGTGTGTGTGTGTGTGTGTGTGTGTGTGTGTGTGTGTGTGTGTGTGTCCCCTTTCATACACCCGGAGTTGCGTCTCAGTAAGTGTGAGCTCCATGCATCTGCTCATAGCGGAGTGTTTGTGTTCGCTTCTCACCTGTTTAGTTAATGAGGATGCCCGTCGAGCGTCCCTCCTCCTCTTTAATGTTCTTCAGGTTATTCTCTGCCTCGTCCACAGTGCTGCGCGGCAGACACACAAACCAAAAATGTAATTATTGTATTTAAAGAAAGGCTAAGAACACATTTCAAGCAGTGAAAGTGGTGCGTGTGCTTCTACATGTGCATAAATATGTGTGTGTGCTTACGTTAGAAAATCCCTGACGTCCTCCACAGTGATCTCTCCGGTGGAGTCGAGGGTGATGTCAGCACAGCTGAGGGGGGAGTCCAGCGGGGTGTCCAGGATGGGAGAGGACAGGGAGCTGGGAGACTCTTCCGTTTGTCCTGTGAGGGAGAAACCCACAGAGCCGGGGACTGAAGCAGACTGACAGCAATGTGTGCTGCTGGAGGACATTTAATGGAAAAGTTTCCCTGGTAATGTCGGATTGAGTGAATACAATGTCGGCAGTAGTTTAAAAACAAACTCAGACAGTTGATTCAGAAACCATCTGATCTCATAACCCCCGACAACATGTTTAAATTTAATGAAGATTAACAGAAACAGGCAGTTCAGCAGCACAAATAAAGATGGCTGAAATCTGTATTTTTGTTTCCTCTCTCCGAGTTGAAGTGTTGCTCGAGTCACATTTTCTTCCAAGTCGAACCTGTTTTCCCTCAAAGCTCTAAATCAATCATTTTACATTTAAAATGGATCGTAGTGACGAACAGACAGAAAATTAAGCATCTTTCAGCTGACTGTTTCTACGTTGTTTTCTCACTCTTACTCTTCTCATAGAGAGCAGCAGAAAGCTGTTTTCAGCAAAAAGACAAAATCTAAAATTTGACTGTTCACTACCTGCTTAACACCAAACTGCAGATACGCAAAGTCAGCAATGAGCTGGAGAACACAGTGGAGCATTTAGCAGCTAAAAGTCCAGATGTTTCCATTAGGAGTTGGTGGAGACCAAAAGAAAGGGCTAAAAACAAGAGTAAACAAACCAAAGGAGAAGAGGATCTGGAATGGCAACCGACACTATGCGAGCCACATATAATATTAGTGAGACACAAAACTAACAAACCTCACATTCTGCTTCATTCATCATCAAAAAACACCAGTTAGCAACATGCCAAGTCCAGTAAAACTGTTTTCTACTGTAAACATACCTGTTTTTAATGGTGCATTAATGCTTAGAATATATTCATGTTGCCTACATATCAATGTGTGAGTGCCGGTGAAAGGCCGACTGAGACATAAACAAACCCAAATCTGAGGGGTATGCAGAGGCATGCTGAATGGCTACCATGGAGACCGGAGGGGAACCCCTGCGAGGCAGTTTAAGAGGCTCAGAGAGAGAAGAGAGTGATGAAGAGGGGAACGTGGACAGGGGGAGACAAAAGGGTGTGTGTGTGTGTGTGTGAGTGTGTGTAGACGTACCCTCAGCCTGACCCATCGGGTTCTTGTGGGTTCCGTTGGCCTGCGGCGGCGCCGTCGCACCGTCGCTGAAACAGACACACGAGCGCACACACCGTTTACTTTGGCAGCAGATGGAGTAATAATGCTATAAGCGTAGTAATAACGGTGGTACCACCAATAATAGCAGAATAATGTGTGCGTGTGCGTGTGTGTTACCTGGCCGGTGTGTGCTCTAGCGGTCGGTCCAGCTGAACGGAGCAGAGCGGTTCAGTGAGGATCTTGGCAGACAGCGAGAACCTCTCGTACTCTGAGGGAGAGATCAGGTAAAACCCTGGAGAAGAAAATAAACAGACACAGTTTAAAAATCATGATTATGAAACTTGGGATTCATTGGCAACAATGTTTCTACTACAAACAAGCGGACAGTGAAGTGTGCAGTTTGTCTGGAGACATTACTTCAGTGAGGACCACATTCCCCTTCACTGTATTGTGATGAAGGCAGAAGAGCAGAGGTCTCAGATCCTAAACTGTCTGCATGACTGGATACCAACGAGCCAAGAGGAAAGATATTTTTTGGTGTAATCTGCGTGAAATTACTCTTTAACCTCACTTTTTGATTTTTACTGAACTTAAATAAAAAAAATCTCGCGTGTTTTCCTCACCCTGTCCGTTCTTTGTGAAGACGCAGGATGCGATGCCGCTGATGTCTTCTTTACGGACGCAGTCGTAGCGCACCTGAAGATGCACAAAACAGACATTAATTAACCGGTGCCTCGTGAATAATTCAGTAAAACTTGTCTAATATACTAATTGCACAATTACATCAAAATACACACACAAGCGCTAGACTTTGGTTCCAACACACGCATGCACACAATCCCCTAAAAGCCCACCTGTGGTCGGAGGGCAGGTATGTTGAACAGGTGCATGTCGCCCAGGTTGGTCAGACAGACCAGAGTGTGTTCACAATAGTCTTCCTGAGCAGCGGAGCCGAACATCACCAGAGCCACCTTCCTCACCCGACAGCCTTCGTGTGCCGTCAGCTTGAACTTGGTCTTTGCGCTCACCTTAGGGAGAGAGAACACCTGGAGAGGGGGGGGGGGAGAAGAGAGAGAGCGAGAGAGAGAGAGAGCGAGGAACGTCAACAGTCTCCCAGGATTTATTAAGCCCAGTCTCAACCCGTTATATCTTTAAATTTCCTCACGAAATAAGAATAAAAAAAACAAGCACACACCTACTGACTAGACAACTACCAACTACATTTAATGTGTAACATATTATAACACAGTTGTCTTTTCCAGCCTTTACCTTCAGCTGTTCCTCTGAGGCGATGAGGACAGAGTGAGCGTTGGTCACATCCGGCGCGCTGGCGAGGTCCTGGGAGGCTTCGTACGGGTCCGGTAGCGGTTTCCCCCGGCCGTCCAACACGGAGATGGACACCACGGGGGCTCTGTGCATCAGCTGGATCTCTTTACCCAAAACCGCCTCCACACACACACTGCTCTCGCCCGCTCCGCCCCGCTCACACACGCGCCCAGAGCCGACGCCGGGCACCTCCAGAGCGTAGGCGTACACACTGCCCGAGTTGGTGCCCGCCCAGAGTGTGGGGCCGTGGTGTGTACCTGGTAGACACGGACACGCAGTTAGAGCTGAGGAAAACAGATGTTTGATGTCCTTCTGATACTGGTAAATTTGACTTCTCACCACACAACTTATTTTCCCAATAATAGTAATACAGTTACTGTTCTGTTATAGTCAGAGCTCCACATTAAGCTCATGATCTAAACGACTGAAGTAAACACACCGTCACGTAGAAAAGTGTCAGCGAAGCAGAGACATCGGACCACTCCAGACAGCGAGTCGTCTGCTGACCGGGGTTCGATCCTTCGCTGTATGGGAGCCACGTCCTCCTGCTCTGCTAGAGCAGCGTTGGCCTCCTGAACCTGCACATGACACGGTCACAAAGAGCAGAACTTAATTCAGTCCGTACGATGTGTGCGGCCCTCTCAATGGCTCTCAGTGGCCCAAGTCAGTTACCTTGCTGGTGGGTGTGGTGATGGGGCGTTTCTTGCCCGACACCCGGCTCTTGCGGATGCGTCTGAAGCTCTGTCGTAAGGACTTTTTCAAGGACTTGACTCTGGACAGGGGGCCCTCCATCGCCAAGGAGTCATTAGGGTGCAGGGTGCACCTAGGAGAACATACAGAACAGTAGGGTGATTGCAATATGGTCAATTTTTGAGCTTGACTTATCCAGTTTATTTTACTGACATTGGCCAAAAGAGCATGTTGTAGCATGTGTGTGTCATGTACAAAACGTGCATGTGCCAGAAATTAAGGAAAAGTAAAAGCCCAAACATAACAACCTGAGCTGTGTGT
Source organism: Anarrhichthys ocellatus (assembly GCF_004355925.1). NCBI lineage: Eukaryota > Metazoa > Chordata > Actinopteri > Perciformes > Anarhichadidae > Anarrhichthys > Anarrhichthys ocellatus. Next base: position 2,832,028 of record NW_022280056.1, read on the forward strand.
GTGTGTGTGTGTGTGTGTGTGTGTGTGTGTGTGTCTAACCTGGCCAGCACAGCATTTCGTCTGTGGTAGTCAAACAGACCAAATCCATGACTCGTCCCGAAGGAGATCAGGTTCCACTCGGCATGCAGGGCCACCGCCGTAACAGAGGCCGGGGGCATGCACTGCACCAGCACCAGCGGCTGAAAGCCCGGAGGGAAGGAGGCGGGTTTGAGGCGCGGCTCCAGCCGGTCATGGCCCTTCCAGGTGAAGCCCTCTCTGTCCTGCAGCAGATCGACCACCGACACATCCACCACGTGGTCCGAACGCTCGTCGCTCAAACCCAGAACAATCACCTGGAGAGCCGGAAGAAGTGAAGAAACATCATGGCTGCTTTTTGTTTATTTCAGTGTCTTTTTTTACCTTGTCGACTCTATCTTATTGTATCTAAAAATATACAAGAGGAATCAGAGGTTCTAGCCTCAGACGTTGTTTGACACAGTTTTTAAAGGTTTCATAACTTCCAATCCCGCATTATTTTAAGAAGCAGCCGTAAGAGAAGGCGGTGCTATTGAAAACAAGTTAATAGCAGCTAGTTTATCATTAGTTGGGGCACGTCTGTCATTAATTTATATGCAAGCTGCACTTTTACAGTATGTGCTCTTTGATAGCAGCAGAGCGTGAATATTCTCTTTCCAGGAAGAAGCCAAGTGATATTCTAAATGTGCTGCAATTAATATATTTGGTTTAAATATTCATCCACATTCTCCCGAGGATGAATGATAATGTGTTCAGATCCTCGAGCACCACTATCGGGCCAGAATCTCCACAGAAATATATGAATCTGACGAGGCGATGGTCATGAAATATATTCAGCACATGCCCCACTTGGGATGAAACCGTCCGACATCTGAACCCCACCACTACTAAAGCTTCATTAGCAAAGCGGTCAGTATGTTGATTTTATTTTTATCATTATTGTGGGGAGCATAAACACTCGAGTACAGTTAGTTGTTGTACTTGTACCTCCACTTAGCCCAGCTACACCCATCACAGCTGAGCAGCTATGAAGTGTAGCAGCACTGGTGGGCAAGTTAATCAGCTGGCTTCATCTCATGCAGAGAAAACAACACGAGGCCATTTAAAAAAATCCCATTTGAACTTTCAAGTCAAACAGCCTAATTATTCGCGTCATTAGCAAATTAACCGTTGGCAAGCAAAGAATACAGTTCGGTCTTCATTATCAACTAGAGAAAGTGTGTATTGTACTGACCTGCATTATTTATATGGCATCTCTCCATTCACAGCTTAATAACAGAATTCAATACAAAGCGACTTTGTTCTCCCACTGTGGAGGTTTAACAGTAGAATCATCTCAGCAACATATCATCTCAATAGTTATTTAAACCACATAACGGATGATGATGGTTTCTGGATGAAACACGATCGTTTTTGCCAACAATAGATGAAAAGACCATTTTATCTGAGAGACTGTGCTTTGTTTCTTTAAAACCACGTATAAAAACATAAAATGTATGTACGATTAATTTACCTGTCCAGCAGTTCCAGACACCACCAGCTTGTTGCTGTATTTGCACAGACTGATCTTCTGGATGCCCAGTCTGGGGTCATCGCTGTACGGGTCAAAACAGCCCACCTACACACACACACACACACACACACACACACACACACAAATTAGGCTTTTATTCTAGTAGATAGTGTTTCCTTCTAAACTCTCCAACTAGCTCTCTGAAACATCTTTGATCTGAATTGACCACAAACCAATTCAGTTCATGCACACCAACGTCAGAGCACCTCCTGAAAGCTCTCCTCCTTTCTCTCCTCCTTCCTCTCCTCCTTCCTCACCTCTCCGCCAAATGCCAGGACAATCCCTCTTCCCCCTCGTACACACTCAGCAAAACGTGAATTAATCCGTCTCTCCACACAGTAGGAATTCCAATAGAATCCCCTCTCACATGGATGTCGGCAAAACAAGGAGTAGTGGGTCACTAACGCACACACACATCCACAGAAAGAGTGGACTGATGGGTCTGGTTTTCATTACACAGGAGGAGAAGAAAAAAAAAAAAAAAGGGGAAAGGCTCTTCATCCCGTATGAGGGCCACATTCCTGAACATGCAGCTCTGTTACCACAGGATACATGAGGAAAGGTGGGGGGCGAAGGAGTGAATAGGAAGAAAAGAGGCCAAAAACTAATTAAATCTATTTGTCACCGTTAAATGTATCGCGCTTAGCCCATTTCTGCCATTAAATTCTTAACACATGACGACAGTCTTCCAGTGACAGCTTCCTCCTGAGCCCTCTCTGAAGGAACAAAATAAAGAACTCTAAATCGCTGCCATCTACAGATGAGATCCCAGATAATAAATGCTCATCTTGGTCATAAGTCCAGACACAGAAACATTTCCAACTGTAGATCAATACATTTAAATTGTTTTAAATATTTAAAGCTGAACGACTCAGTCTGTTTCGCTCCGCATAGTATTCTTCCTCTCGATGCTGAAACAGTTCATTTAAATGTAATTCTGAGCAGAAAACGGGCCATTAAAACAGAACTGCGGTTCCTTCAGAGTCAAGGTTTAATAACAGGAACAATGGGGTGGGTCCTGTCTGAGAACCAAACACATGAAAACAATCAGATGAGAGAATTAGGCCCCAGATGTAGCCACAGATGTGATGTTAGACTGCTTTTATTCCCACAGCCTGTAAAATAAAACCCTGCGCCTGACGTCTCTAGAGGAGAGACTTTAGCGCTCTTTATTCTGACTGCGTTTCACTTCTCCTCATGCTCGCCTCCCCAGCTCTCACCTTCCTGAAGGGAGGCCATTCCTCCTCTTGCTGCATGTCGGGGTCGTCGCTAGAGTCCTGGGGGTCGTCGCTAGGGTCGCAGTCGGTGTGGAAGACGTTGGCTGTGCCGAGTTTGTACAGCGGAGTGAGAGCGACGCCCGATGCGTCCCAGAAACGCACGGTGCCGTCCTCGTGCCTAGAAACACACAAACATGCATCAAGATTCAAACGTATGTCAGAGCAAATTGATCGGGATAGTGCAGGTGTGTGTGTGTGTGTGTGTGTGTGTGTGTGTGTGTGTGTAGGCTGTCATGCTCGGATCTAAACAGCAACTTAATTTCTTTGCACTGCTCATAAATACACAGTATGGTCAGTTTTTGTTTTGACTGAATTAATGGAGTGGATTTAACACATTTGTCATTTGTGAGGAGTTAGTTTGGTGTTTTTAATTATATTTACAGCATGCTAAAGTTCTAATGTATTGGACAAAGATACATTTACGTTAGAGGTCCAAAGTTAATACAATACATCCTTTGAGGAACACGAATGTTTGTACCGAAATGTCATGATAATCTATTCAATCGATGTCAAGATATTTCACTAATGTGCCCATGTAGTGCATTTTTTTTTTTTTTTTAAAGATGCTTCACCCAGCGTCGTTTTTTCCAGATTTCGGACTTTTTTGTGCGGCCGCTCCGAGAGCTTCTGGTTGAAAATCTCTTTTCAGAAAGGTGCTGTTGTCTCCAGCGCCCTGCCGGCACTTTTCTGCCAGAGACAAACATTATACGAGCATTCAGCCCAACTGTGGTGTCTCCTAAAATTCCAACCAATCCAGCTGTTTTGCTTTATTTACATACTGTAGTTGTGTCTCATTGTACTCCAATGCTAACACTAGCTCTGGCAAACATCTGCAGTTGGCAACATATCGCCAGTTGCCTCAGGATTTCCTTGTTGCCGTTGCAATGCTGACACATTTTCAAGTCCCATGTCGATCCAATTTTATTCAGGATATCCATGTGGTTTACATCAGAAAAGAAAAGAAAATTGTCATGAAAATGTAAAACTGGCTCCACCTGTGGACGCAGCCTGTGACTGTTTATATCTGTGTGTGTGTGTTTGTTTGTTTACCCTGTCAATAGCAGCTCTTGATGTTTGGGTGGAGGAGCGATGTTTTTCCCTCCACAAATGGGCCAACTCTGCACAAACAGACAAAGATTGGAGAAAAGTTAGAACTCTAACACACTGAAAATGTGTAAATATGTCACACATTGAGCCACAACATATCCCCTAACCCTTTCCATGTCATAACGCCGGCTCAAACTGTTCTGACCACGATATAAAGGCCGTCACATATGGAAGAGAACGTGTCCACAGAAACACAGATGTGTTGGGTTTGCTCTGTTATTGTGCCAGTCTCTCTGGTTTGGCTTCACACAGACAGACAGAGATGATTTATGAGCGTACCAGCTGTGTGTCTCTGTGTCTGTCTGTCTGTGTGTGTGTGATAGTGTAATCTGCCACTGATCAAACAGCTGATCTAAGCTACAAAAGCCTTTGCAAAGCCTTTAACTGCTCACACCTGCTCTTAAAGTTAACACACTGTTGGTCACACTCCCGTAGGTTTACTCATAGCCCGTTTAGTTGCCAGCCTGTGAGCTCACATGTACGAGTAGCCCCATGAATACAACCATCCATTTAACTTCAATATCCTTACTTTTAAACCTTAATATTTTAACTGCACTAACTACAGATTTATACGGCCCTCCACTCATGAACGGAGGTAGCGGCTGAGCTTTGATTTGACACCCGACAGCCTTTTGGTAGGAATCCAAATCAAACGCTGTAACTTGAATCTGTGAGCGGGCTGGTTCGTGTGTAAAACGTAAGCGCACTGATCGGTATTGATGGCTACATTTAAAGCATGAGCAGCCTGGCTATTGGCCATACTCTGTTTAAGGTGTTCTCAGGTTAAGCTGCTTTCACGCATCTTGGATTTCCTGTAATTGAATATCTTCCATGAATAAACCAATTTACAGAATAATCCCGTCGTTCGTGGCTTCCTGCCAGCAGTGCACCAGTGACACAGAATGAGAGGATGCTGCTGCCAGCTACATGGTGACGGTGCAGGATGTGATTCCAATACTTGGAAAAGAAATGCAGGTCCTGAGAGATTTCTGTGCAATGATTTTTTGATGACGCCAAAAGAAGTTTGTTTACACAGTCAACAGTCTGTGTGACAAAGTCCATGTTGTATAAAAGATAACAGACAACCTGAAAAGTTTTGTTCAGGCAACATCCACCGAGTCTGAACAGTGAAGCCAATGACTCCTCTGGTTGTATAGAAGTCTATGAGAAAATGACTCTACTTCTCTCTTGATTTATTCCCTCAGTAAACATTGTAAACATGAGTTTATGGTCTCAATCTCTAGTTTCAAGTCTTCTTCAATACAGCATGATGTTCATTTAGTAAATGATGGTCCATTTAAAGTCAAACAGACCATAAAGCAGGGGATATTTTAGGGCGGGGCTACACGTGATTGACAGGTTGTTACCACAGCGTTGTACCCTCTCCTCTCACTTCTGGTCCAAAAAAACCAAGATGGCCACAGCCAAAAGGGAGCTGCACTCGAGGCTTCAAAGCAGCAGTCCACAAACCAACGGGTGACGCCACGATGTCGACGTCCACTTCCTATATACAGTCTATGATAGAGGCTAAAATGATTAAATGTATTGTATCTGGTAAATACTTGTCCCATGTTAAACTACTTGTGTATATGGTTTTAGGACATCATTCGGAGTATTTAAAACATATTGAAAATGTACTGACAGCCACATAAGACTTTTCAGACTTAGCAGTGTGCGTCTCACCCCGTGTGCGTGTTGACGGCCCCGCTGTGCTTTGCCGGCGTTGACCAGCCGCTCCCAGAGTTTGGGCGGGACGCTGGAGACGTGGAAGGAGCAGGTGATGGCTGAGGAGTGGAGAGGAGCCAGGTAGGGAGTGGGCAGTGACGGCCACCCGGGGGTCTGGAGGTCGATCACAACCAGCTCCTCTTCCAGTAGAACGACCACCGCAGACGGTTCATCAAACTCTGACAGAGAGAGAAAACAAGACAGAATGAAGTGCTGGTGCTCCTGAAACGTTTGGGTTGTATTCCACTTTTCATAAGACCAAAAAGGAAGAAAATCCACAGACACACATCATCAATGTTGGCTGGGCTCTGACCTTTCTCTTGCTCGACGCTGTGGACAGTGAAGAAGTCGATGACCCGCGATGTGAAGTCCAGAGTGACGTGGTCTTTGTCCTGCTGGATGGTCAGACAGTGGCGGTCACCGTAGCTGGCTCTGGGCATCCCGCCGCTGTACAACAACACTGGAGACCTGGAGCGAGGCACATAGGAAGAAACATTCATATTCACGTCAATTTGATCAAGAACAACATCGAGCTAGTGTTTCTAATATAGTTAGGCATCATTATTTTCAATTTTTATATTTGTAGACTGGTGATTATTTTATTACTATTTAATCAGAATATTGCTTACGGTAAACGACAGCAAACAGTGTTCTTGGTGCAGAAGACAACTTTTGTATTCATGGGGGCATAAAACCAGGTAAAAATGTATTTATTGTGTAATAAAAAAAAAAAAGAAAAATAATTAAAAGAAAAGACAATTGAAAAGGAAAAAAAAAAAAGAGTTTATCTTAGAGTTAAATAAAAAAAGACAGGAGTAAATATTTACTGCCACTGTGATTAATGTCTAGTCTGACTGCAGGATTCAAATGTGTCACAAAGTAAGTCCCACACTCACCCCGTCTGAGTTGTTCTCCACAGGACCTTGTTGATGGCCTTACAGGGAAACGGACCTGCGGCAGACGATCACAAACAGTAAAGTTAAAAAAAACAGAGCGACGTTGTTCAGACTCAAACTGTTAAAAACTCTTTAAACCTTTTAGATCACGAGAGGACCGACTACCAGGATCCTACGGACCTCTGTCTGAGGTAAACCGTTGTAGAGCCTAAACCACTGTAAGATATTTTATTGAGTCCTTTTAGTGAAATGCTCTGAATGAATGAGAGTTATTTCTTGTGAACAGTGTATATACCGAAGGCTTTTATTGTGAAAGGTAAGAATCTGGTCTGCACTGACTTTGTCACGGTTGAAAGGAGTAATAAAGTTTGTCTTGATTTAGACTACGGAGCCTACTGTTGTACACTATAGTGTACATTTTGAATATGTCCTTTCCACATGTGATAGTTTGAGGCTTTTATTCGCCAAAAAAAAAATCAACCTCGTTCCAGAAAACAATATTACGCAGCTGTTTCGCTGTAAATATTTATGTCCTGTGTGAAAGTTTTCATGAAAGAAAACGTACTATACTGACAGAAAAAATTCCCCCAATGTGTAAAGGCCTTAATTCTCCCCATAATAAAGCGCCACTATGAAACAATATGTCAGAACTCATAGTTCATTAATTATTAGACATCAGAATAGTCTTTGTGGACGAGACCCTCCACCAGACCTGGATGAGATGTGCTTAAACATGCCTGTGTGTGTGTGTGCGCGCACTTCTCACCATATGGGATGCTGGAGGACACTGGCTGGTGATTGTAGGTGTTGCTCTTAGAAACAGCCCACACAGAGTAGCCGCCATCGTTATGAGAACTGACAAATAAGTTTCCAGAGCGTTCCCACACCAGACTCTCCAGCTGCTGCGGGGGGGTCACACACACACACACAGTATAGGCATCACACCAGGTTGCATAGCAGTATTATTACAGCTTATAGATAGTCAGTTAATGTGAATAGAAGAGTTGCATTGCAATAGTTTAGATAAGAGCCAAGTGCATCTTTGAGCAGCTAATAGCTTAATAGCCAATGACTTGGATGACAGTTGAGAGGAGGTGGTGCTCGTTATGTCACTTTTGTTGTCATTACAAAGAGTGAGAAGAAAGGATCTATTTAGAAAGATCTACTGGATTATTTTAAGTATCTTTTTCATTTACGTTATTCCTTTTGCAACTTTGTTTGTTTCAGTGAACACTAACGTGTCCAGAACATGGTGACAATAAAAAAGGATCATACAACATTTTTTTTAAAGTTACAGCATCATGAAATATGAAACATTGTCAGTAAAAGATCTACACCGATGTGCACTAAACTTTGTAAACCAGGTACCTGCTTGCCCAGGAAGAGCTGCTCGGCACGCCGGGTGGTCAGATCCCACAGGACCACCAGGCCTCGGCTGTAGCCAATCAGAAGCTTCCCTGACTGCTGGGGATGTTCCTGAAGAGACTCCACCGGCCCCAAGGACTTCCCACATCTGTAATCATCTGGCAGGCTGGGGACACAAAACATGACCCATTATCCCACATGATGTAAATTACAAAATGTCTACACGGCTAAAAACAAGGTGAAATATTTGTCTATGAAGGAGCGTGACATATTCACAGAGGAAGAAATAATAAATGCTAAAAAGATTAAAAGGTGGACCGACTATTAAAGCAACACTTTGAGCCAAAGAAAGATCGAGGAGGACGTTTGAATCAAAGATAAATCCTTTGATAGAGGCGTGAATTTACATCAGCAAATAACAGATGTTTTGTAATTGTTTCGTTACGTATACTCTGACTTAATGACGACATTTACAATCAATCCTCAACACACACAATGTGAAAGAGGAAGATGATACAAGGAAATGTGTGCTTATTGATAATCCAGTTTGTAAAATAAACTCCGGGGCTAAACAGCAAAAGATATTCTGACGCAGTCTTTCTTTGCACAAAAACAACTCGTAGAAAAAGTGTTCAAACTTATTTAATCAACTTAAAGCTCAAACCATCTGTATAAACTCTGATACAGCCACATGTTGCTCTTCCAACAACAACAACAAGAGTGAAATCAACATGAGGCTGGAGCTAGTGAACTGGACATTCCTCTAAAGGCAGCAGAGGAATGTGGAGCAGGACACACCCTGAAGATGTCAAGAGGATTCCCTCAGCGAAGGACGGAGGAAGAGACAGAAGAAGACAGGAGAGGAAACGGAGTTAATGAGGAGAAAACAAACAAAGTGGGAAAGAAAAAGACTGCAATGCAGCTTTCTGGTCTCTGATGAGGACGAGGCAGAACCATCACAGAAGAGATAGTCAGCATGCATCACACACACACGTTTGACTGCTTTGGTAGCGTTTACTGAGGAAGATCCTCTCCGGAAGCACGGAGGCAGAAACATTTCCGACAAAGCATTCCATTGTTGTCTCTGTCTCTCCGTTCACAAGTATTTTTAGGGAATCCAGCATCCTGCTACAGAGTCCCGGTGATGAGCCTGTGTGTGTGTGTGTGTGTGTGTGTGTGTGTGCACGCTATAGATTCAGCTGAAGCACTTCCCCAACCGGAACACCGTGTTTTGGCAGCGGGTACAAAGCCTCCCTGTCTAAAACCTCCCCTCCTTTGCACACGCAGAAGCGCGCGCACACACGCACACAAGCCTTATCAGGACCCTCGTTAGGCCTCAGTTCTGCCCACTTCCCTAAACAAGCCTGTTTAATGAGGGGTTTGAGCAGTCGGACCGTCACACAGCAGAAAGAAAAAGAAACGCAGTAACTCTGATGTCGGAGCATCAACGCAGGAATGCAGCATGAAAAATTAAGAAACTACTACGTTTACTGCACAAAATAACACCAGACAATATAATAGCCGTGCAGTAATAGTTCCTCTTTCTTTGGGCTGTTTTACGGTGTTTTAACAAGTTATGAATTGAGAGAATTCCTATTTGTTACGTTATGAAAGTTTGTAGAGTTTGAAACCGTGGGTTCGTCTTTATCACATTTTATATTTTTGTCTATATTATCAACATTCAAAGTTAATTTTTGGGGTAAAAAAACAATTAGTTGGTATTGATGAAGAGTTTAAAACTGATCTGTTTCTTCAGGACATTAAATCTAAATCCTGATTGGTACACAAATGTATGCAACATCAATTTTATCCGACTGAGCCCCGCCCACTTCAAACTGGTGTGACGAGCACAGACGAAAACACAAATATAGACATTTCTCATCTGACAGAACCAAAGAGTAAAAAAAACATCTTAAAGTGTTTTTAAAGAGGTCTGACAGTCTATATTTTTACAAGTGAGGCAAGAAAGTTGCTGCTTTTTTAGCTTAAATTGCTATTTTATTGCACTTCACTGGATTCTATTTTATTCACCCAAACCTATTTTATTCACCTTTTCCTAAAAAACAAAACCCCATCTGTTCAAATTCCTATCCAAGATTTAATGCACATATCTAATGCAACAACAATGTCCCAAAACAGATGCTTCATCAGTTCTTTGACAACTTTAACTAAACTAAAGATATTATTAACTTTATCCGATTCAGTGCTCCTCACTCACACATTTAAAAACTTAAATTACTACGACTCAGCAAACTGCACAGTTCACCTGTACATCTCTCCTCTACTGTCCAAACAACGTTCAGGAGATCTGACCGTTCTCATGGTCCCTGAACCACATGACCCTGACCTGCCTGCTGCTGCTGTTAGCAGTCAAGAGGGATATTTGTTTCTGCAAGTTTGTGTGTGTGTCCGACCAGCTCAGCTGGAGCTGTGAGAAGAGGAAACTGGAGTGTTTAAATGAAGACACACTGACAGAGATGAAGAGGCACTTTAGAGCGATTCGTCATATGTATCGATGCAGAATAAAGAAGAGCTGGAATATTATTGTTGATAATGCAGCGATCAACTTTACAAACATATCCACCAACTGTGCGTCCTTTACACTCACCTCTGCATGACCTGATCCTGGAGCAGCGTCTGGTTGTCCTTCAGTGACAGACGGGGCAACTCCAGGAAGTAAACGCCCCCTCCCTCCGTCCCGATGCACAGCAGGTCGCTGGACCTCAACAAGAGGAGGACGGTCACCCGAGTGGCACTGAGAAGAAGAAGAGGAGGAGGAAGAAGAGGGAAAAGAGTGACGCCGTCATTCATTTGAATATGAAACAGAATGGGACAAATTCACCGTGTCTTTGGAGCAAACCACAACTGAAAGTTAGAAAAGACATTTATAGGTGACCGAAAACCGACCCCCTGCTGGTCAGTAGAGAGAATGCAAGTTTAAGGCACTTTAGAATTAACGCGTCACCTCTCATACCTGGAGGTTGCCGCCTGCTTTGAGAACTGTGTCCTTTTAAATTATAATCCGAGCATAATCCTTATCATATCATTAAAACATTGGCTTTGAAATGACGACAACTTCAGGGATTATACATTTAAAAGCAAAAAGATGTATGAACAGGCTTTAACGTACCTGCAGCTCTCAATGCCGGGTCTTCCTGGGAGGCTGTAGCTGTCCACTTCCTCTAGATAGACCACGCCTTCTCTCTTAACCCCTCCCACCTCTCTAGGGGGGCCGGCCACCAGCTCCCACAGGTGAATCGTGTTGTCATCCAGCAGTGACAGCAGGCGGCCCTATCACAGATCAAAAATGAACGTGAGCATCACTTTGGCCACCACTCTCGTCACAAAAAGGAGTCCTTAAATTCAGGGAAATAAGCGTCTTACCTGTCCAGGCAGGAAGTGGATCTGTGTGACGGCAGTGGTGTCTCTGTGTAGTCCTGTGAACTCCACACCAGGAGAGCCGTAGCTGCGAGAGTCCCGTCAAGGAAATTCACAACAAAGCAAGCTTTGATACTGAACAATGAAAAGACAAATTTAAAGTCCACCTTCAGCTGCAAGCGCAGCGACAAACAAACATAACCGGGACTTAATTGTAGTCTATATAACGGATTGTTGGGAATTATTTAGTTTAACCAGGTTTATGCAGTACATTACACAACTAGGAACAATATTTACACATCAATACATCCTGTATATCTGCCACTGTCGTGCTGTAATTGATGGAGAAAACGTTTTCTTTTCAAAATAGAAACTGAAGTGACAGAAACTATGAACAGCTAAACTGGTAATTCTGTGCTGTAAACCAGAAGAAACACACTGGTTAGGTCTAATAGTAGAGGAGAAATTAGAACCCTATAACACCAGATGACGCAGATGCTCATAACCACCACTCTGCGTGTGTGCGTGTGTGTGTGTGTGTGTGTGCGCGCGTCTGTAAGTGTGTGTAATCAGCAGCAAACTTCAGAGTCCTCTCTTCGTTAGTTCAGTAAATGAAGCTCAGCTGATAAAATAAAAAGCTACACTTAAGAACTGTGACGCAGAGTACACAACCACGCTAAATTGGTCTAAATTAGCACGCACGCACGCACGCACGCACGCACACACGCACACACACACAGGAATGTGGATTAAAAATGCAGAAAAATAAGAGGGAATCTGGGGAGTTCCCTCTGGTGTTTGTATTAGGACTGAGTGGAGAGCTGGTTTTATATTTTTTCTACCACCATCGTTTTATATCATCTATTTTCATGGAAGATATAACTACATATATATTTAATTTCCTTCTCTTTTAATTCCTAGTCGTACATCACGTGGCGGGGGTGTTATCTTTCCTACTGGCCCAGGAGGATTTGTTTACAGATCCACTTATCTTCTCCTCCTCCTTTCTTTCCTTCTATCCCTCCACTCTCAACCTCTGTGAGATACAGTGAGGGATTACTCATTCCACAATTTCTTTAACCCTCTCTTTCCACTGCTCTCTAACAGCTCTCTTGTTCGAGGAAAGGTTACTACATGGGGGTCCAGTGGAGTTTCAATACCAACATTTTATCTGCTGCCTTCCTTTTGAAGCTCTTGGTAACGCTCTTCTTCAGACTTCTCTCCACTCTGCTCCGATTCTCAGGTTCATAGAAAACTACGTAACTTTAATTCACACATGTCTCAGCCAGCTGGAGGTGTGTGAGGAACAAACACTCGCGTGACATGAACCAGTCGAGTCCAAGTGAGGGGGACAAACTAAACACAATTAAAAGAAATATCTCATATTCTGCAACAACAACCCGGAGGCTCTGTAGTCAGCACCAAGACGGCAAACTTCACTACTACTTTTAACTTTGACAAAGGCAGCATGGACCAGATCTACTCCTGACATTTACATCTTCCCCTTCACAATAAAAGCTCAACACAAATAATACTCGGAGGCGAGTATTGTGCATTTTGGTGTTTATTCTTCACACCCTCGGTGTGTACAGACCTTTATAAGTGAGAAAACGGACGGGAAAGTAAGTGAAAAGAGTTCCACCGCTGATCAGAAGGAAACCAGATGGACATCAGCGGTTTGTCTGTGTATTCCAGCTATGCAACGATGACCACAACTCAGTCATCACAGATCTATACAGCGACTCCCACACATTTAAAGCTGGCTGTGCAAGAAAAGAGTGCAAAGAAAGCTGTCAGTGCACGGAGAAAAGAAATAAGACCACTAATTACTATTTAAGAGTCAGAGCCGGGACACTTGGCTGATCTGTAGCACCTCTGACAGGAACCCGGCAACTACCATCTCCTGTTTCAAACTTTTTTCATTCCACACAACCCCGAGGAAATATGGCCGACAGGCAGCAGGACAGTCGTAAAGCAGGGCAGAGCTTTTTCTTGCTTTAAGGTCGGAGGGCAAACAAAGTGTGTGTGTGGGATAAAGACGGCGACAAAAAAATAATACAAAAGCTCAACTGTGGCCCATGGCTCTCACACACACTTACTTCCTGGTCATGGTGATGTCAGAGGACAGCTGGAGGAGGGGATTGCTGGTCATGATGTCATTAGTGTGTGTGTGTGTGTCTCCTTTCCCTCCCCCATGGCATCTGCTCATTGGCTAATAATAAAAGCCCTCATTAGTACTGGGCAGATGTTAAATGTGTAAATGCTTTGAACTAAATGCTAAGCTCGGCGTGCTAACATGCTCACAACGACAACACTAACATGCTGATGTGTAGCAAGTACGTTGTTGTCATATCACCAGCTGAGACTCATGGGGACGTTTTTAGTTTTTCTATGCATTTGGTCACATTTGGCGCGAGAGGAAAAGTCAGTGGATCATCAAAGTTAGTACAATTCATTCTGAAGAAGACATGAATATCTGCGCTGAATTTCAACACAATCCATTCAATAGTTGGCGAGTCATTTCAGTCTGGCTCAAAGTGTCATGATGCTAGCGTGACTGAAAACAAAGCAACACTATTTATTTATTTATTGATGTTAAAATGGTAACTGCCAGTTCTCTTCCTCAACTTTTCCCTGATTACACTTCTGATAAACATCCAGGACTTATTGCCTCTTCAGAACATGTCACAAAGATATGCTAATAGATATGTGGATAAAGATAACAGTAATGAGAGACAAAAAAATGCTGCTAATTCTGAGGATGCTTTGCCAAGAACATCAGAGGCGTCTCCCGCAGTTTAAAAACACAGAAACAAAAAGGTTGTAACACTGAAGGATGAAGGACCATTTACTCTGTAAAGAGCTGGAAACACCGACTCAAGGCAAAGTTATTCAAACGCCTCCTCAAACCAATTTAGAAATGAAAAATTTAAAGCATCAATAAAAATGAACCACAGCAGTGAGACAAGCAGCGAGGACACACTCTGTACAGATGGTCTTTGGTGATACGGTGTTGAAATGTTCCTCACAAAGTTCAGAAACAAGAAATCAACACTGGAGACTTAAATCTTTGAGCAACCTGTTGAATGACGCACTGGTTCAACGTGATGATCTGTGCAAGGAAAGCATGAAGCACGCGGAGCTTTGCTGCACTGCTCGCCACAGAAGCCTGATAGCTCACAATGGAGGCCTACAGTAACTCATAATCACTGAATCACTGTCTCTCACACACACACACACACACACACAC
>NW_022280056.1:2846713-2847082 GCF_004355925.1 Anarrhichthys ocellatus
ACACACACACACACACACACACACACACACACACACACACGATAGAAGATTGGGACGGACAGGAAGGAAGGATGGATCACTGGATCCAAGGATGAATGTATAAGTTGACCACACACAGAACAAGGATTAGATCGCCAGAGAAAAAGTCAGAAAAGTTAAAAAAAATAAAATAAATCCAGGCAAACTTACACAAGTCAAATTAGATTTAGCTCTAAACTTCTGACACACACACACACACACACACACACGTCTGGCGAAAGGCTGTCTACAAGAAGACAAGCCAAACAACTCCACCCACCCACTAGAGAAACAATCCCGTCTCATTTGCATCCTCCCCTCAGCTAGTACCTCTCCAACCCCCCCCCCCCC
>NW_022280056.1:2847182-2851296 GCF_004355925.1 Anarrhichthys ocellatus
CCCCCCCCCCAACACGGGACAACTCAAACTTACAGACATACTCTACAAACATTCAGGGTCCACAGAGGATGAATCATAATGATTTTGAGATCTGGAAAGGTAACACTGCAAGAAGTTTTGTCTTTTAACATTAATAATATGTTTTGGACTAAATGTTTTACTGGTTTGGATCGTCTGGACCATTGCCAATGTAACAAGATCGTTATCAATCGGTGGATTAATAATGAGGCTTCACAGGTGAGCTGGTTTGCTTGTTGGGGGTCTGAGAACAGCACTGAAATGGTTTGCATCAATCAGATCACAAGATTCTCAGCTTTCCAGAGACATAATAAAATAAAAATAGCAGCTGTGTACGAGGCTCACTCGAGTGTTAAAGAAGTTTAACAAAGGACAGAAAGAATAACAGAAAGTAAAGTGACCGATTTCGATAGCGACAGAAGAAATGCTCCCATAAAATTGGTCCTGATCCCAATGTGAGGAGGTTCGGGTTCATGTTCTGGCAGAACTCTGTCCGAGTGAAGCGCCACGCCTCGCTGGGCCGTCTCAGAGTGTTGAGCAACTTTTAAGGGCCAGCTGATGTGGAGCTGCGAGTTTCACAACCAGGTCAACTTCTAGAAGTATTTCGTCAACTAATGTTAGCTTCTCTCAAAGTTTATTACGGGATGACTGCCATGACATGCTGTAAAGACATTCATGGTCCCCTCATGATGAATTGTAATCACTTTAACTTTTAAACATCATCATCGGGTCAAATTTAGAATCCGTCCAATACTTTAGCTTACGACCAAATACCCGAACAACCAACGACATTCCCATCAGCCTCATTACAGAACGATCCCAGTCTCTCAACACTGGTATCGGATCAGCATCTCTATCAAATACTTAAATTAGTCGCATTAATAGGCCATTAAGCACTATTATTACTCTCTACTGTGTGCGTCTCCGCTAATAATTCAGTCCTTTAGGAACTGATGTGTCCATCTGGGTAAATGTTTTCTTATCAACAGCCTCTCCAGTCTGTCCAACTCTGTGAGACCACACACACCCCTTTAACGCCAGACAGCCCCCCCCCCCCCCCCCCCTGCACAGACGAGTGTGTGTGTGTGTGTGTGTGTGTGTGTGTGCGTGCGGAGAGAGAAGGAGGTGAAGGGTGGGAGGAATGTTAAAGGCTGTATCTCCAACTGGATTAAAAACCCCACCAATTAAATACCGACTTATTGATTCATTTAATGCCAAACAACAACAAAAAGAATCCAGATTACATAACATGAGAGATGTTTTGTAGTGTTCTCTCAACACATCAGCCTCCAACACAAACCACAGCATGAAAACAAATGTACGTGACTCGGTACAAATGGAAAAAAGATGGGGATTGTTGAGGAAAAGCTCTGGCTGCTGCACGACTGAAAGGGAATCGTATTGCACAAAAGAGCTCATTGGGGAATTTACTGTTTTCACCACAACCTACCAAAAAAAACAGTTCAAGACTCGCGGTCAGAGTCGACCCCTCAGGCCTCAAAGGACAAGAATCGCAGAATGTTAATTCCGTTCGTTCAGTGTGCGACGTGTCCTCGCTGTGACATTGCAAGAGAGGATGACTCACAGCGTGAAAGCACCGATTTCAAGCTGCGACAGTTCTGCGACACGGCGGCTTCTAAAACGTGAAGAAACACCAATTAAAAAAAGAAGATGGCCGCTTTTTAAAAAAAAAAAAAATCTTACAGACAAACTCATGCGAGCATTTGCAACTTCGTCAAGAGATAAGAGCCAATGAATCAGCTCAGCGCGTGGTGTGTGTGTGTGTGTGTGTGTGCCCACAGGATGTCAGACAGACAGAACTGACAGCTGGAGCTCACAAACACACCGATCAAAGCTCTGCTGTGTGTGTGTGTGTGTGTGTGTCAATATTTGTCGTCGTCCGACTGTGTGATTGCCGATACGGACGCTTCATGGTCACAAAGTTTCAGTGTGACTCAACGTTGTCCAGATAAAGTCACAGTTTCATATTATTGTGTGTGTGTGAGGGTTACTAGCAGGTACTATACTACCGTTCTTCTGACATTTTTACCCAAATTTGATGCGTTTCTACCAGCGAACTCTGCTGCCCGACGTGCAGAGCTGCAGACTTTCAATGCCCTCGAGCCCTCGAGCACTTCTCATCCCTGGCAACTGCGCTGGTCGTCTTGGAAACCAATTCAAAAGCTTCCTTTATTAAGACGAGACTCAGCAACAAAGCTCTTACTCACCCTATCTGCGCACGCACACGCACACACACACACACAGGGAGGGTTAACCCAGGGCAGTGAAACACACATTCTTCGACAGGAGACAGACTCCTCAAGATCAACCCCCCCCACCACACACACACACACACACATACACATATGATCTCTCTCAACATACGTAAAAAAAAAAAAAAAAAAAAAAAAAAAAAAAAAAAAACACAGCACATCGTCCCCCTTCCCTCTGCTGAGCCCCCGTCTGTGGTCCAAGCAGAAACTCTCAGGGCGTAATATGACTCTGCCTTTATAAACACGACGGAGAGACGGGAAACAACGAGAGAGAAACTCGAGCAAAGAGGCTGAAAGAGAGCAGGAGGAGAAACCATCGCGGCCAAAATGGAGAACAGGAGTTCAAACTCATTTAGCAATTTTTACAACTCCTTCTTCGTCATACTGTCAATAAATTTAACGTCTATTCTCCTCAGTTTTTTGTCTCTTCCTACCTCTCAACACACACACTGTACGCTCCTCAGGCGTCAGTGTGTGTGGAGAATTAAACCGCACATCTGGCAGTAACGCCGGAAGAGTGTGTGAGCGTGTGTGTGTGTGTGTGTGTGTGTGCACGCGCAACAGTACTAGCAGGTATGCTGGCAATCCTGTCCAGGTCAAACCCAAGTCAGTGAGTCTGTGAGATTATCAGGGAATGTGAACACACTTAAAAAAAACAAAAAAAAAAAAAAAAAAAACTTCTTCGTTTCAACGGAACCTGGTGTTCAGAACAAAATTGAGGTAAAGTTTGTAAAAACCCTGAAATCAGAGCTGAGTTAGTTCAAGGATTAACAAAAAAAGAAGAAACTATTTTGATAGTCCATAAATCGTTTTAGCGAAAACACCAAACTCCAATTCCAGCCTTTATAGGGCGCTCTGCAGCTTTTTTATTTGTATCATTGTAAACTAAATCTCGTCTTCTTATCTCCGCCAGGAGAATCGTGCGATTGCTTGAATGCGTGCGTGCATGTGTGAGTGTGCAGGTCTGTGTCTGTCCACGGCTAATCTCGCATTCTGCTGCAGGAAACTGCAACATATTTCCGGAGCTCACTTATGGCTGCACACTCACGGACCTATCGTGGTAACAGTGACTGTAACCCTCTCAAAACACCTTTTAATGCTCGTGTTATGCAGCCATAGACTGCCCGCTGACTCCTCACTGGCCCCTCGATTGGTAGGGGCCGCTAGTGATAACACAGCTGAGTGCGTCGCCGACCCCCAGCCGCTGTTCTGAGGCCAGAGACACTGGCATATGTTACATGTGTAACCTCACGTTACACATGTAAAAAACTATTTAAAGCCTAAATAAATGCAACAAGTAGATGGTTTTACTTCTTTAACCGTTTTATTTGAATGATTTTAGAGTTCTCCAGTCTGAACCGCTGATCTGATGCAATGACTGTTTGAAACAAGCTACGTTTTCTTCTGTTAACTTCTCAGATATTCTCAGTGGGTTTACGCATGCCAACAGCAGCTGGTAACGTGCTAAAAAGCAGGACGACTAGTCTGAGTTCTGAGTAGTTTTCTTAGAGTAGGTAGATCCGTGTAGAGGAGTTATTTTTCCTCCCCTTCCATCTCTTTCACATTCCCTCTTCACTGCCTCTGTTTATCTCCATCCCTCCCCTCCTCCTCCCTCTCTCTCTCTCTCTCTCTCCCTCTCTCCCCCCTCCATCTGTCTCCCTCTGGGGTGGAAGTGCCTGGTACCATCAGTCTCTCTCTCTCTGAAAGAATTGATTCTCCAGTCTAATGCATCAGCACATAACACACAACCACAGCCAGACTCCCTTCTCTCTCACTCACACACACACACACACACACACACACACACACACACACACACACAC
>NW_022280056.1:2851306-2856488 GCF_004355925.1 Anarrhichthys ocellatus
CACACACACACACACACACACACACACACACACACACACACACACACACACACACACACACACACACACACACATGCAATGACCATATATTCAGACTCAAACAGCAACATGTTTGTGTTCATGAATCACATGCTCTCACTGCAGCTTGAACACTCACAAGTGACGTACACGCGAGACAAACAAGAAACATGTGAGGAGAGCGGTCAAAACAAACAACCTCAACATCTGCTTTAAAATATCATCTTCATGACGATGCTGCTTAACCAGACTTCCGACTCTGAGCAAACCATGATGCAACAATAAAGAGCAGCTTGAATGTCGTTAGCCTGCCATCAACTACACGATTGTCTTGGGGCCAAATCATGAGCATCCGAGCCGCTGGAACGTCCGACACGTCTGACACACCAGCACTCATCTCCAGCACAGCTTCAGTCAGGCGTCCATCCGATTCGCTGAAACAGACTCAGTCCTGCACTGCCACGAGTTGGGGGTTTGATTCCCAACTGACCGCAAGATTTCAAAAAAATGCATTTATGGTTTTCTGGGCCTCCGAGGATGAAAAGCATCTGCCAAATAGTGTGTGTAATGATGATGTTGTTGCTTCTCAGTCTTGGTGTCGTTTTCGTAGCTCTGGCCATCGGATAGCGTTCTACTTACTCAAGTCAACTGCAGTGATTTGGAGGCGGTGGCTTTACAACAGAGTCTGCTCAGGAAGGAACACAAGCAGCAAGAAAACCTCCACATTCTGACCTGATTAAACTCAACCACTAAAGCAGAAAACACACAGTTTGGGTAATCATTCGACTTCAGCTTCTCTTTAATATTGAGGGTTTGTTTGCAAGCTGCCTGGTCGCTCACGCTGCCTCTCGTACAAGACACCTTTCTAGAAGTAACCCTACAAAATAAATGTTAATAACCCAAAAGAACAATAGCCACAACTATTAAAACCAAAACCCAGATTGTGCAAAACGACTAAACTTTCCTCTAATATTGTCGGCACAGAAGGGAACAAAGTCCTCTTCTCTTAAGTGGTGCAGACAGTGCAACTCCCCACAGAGACAGACTGCACACACAGCAATGCAGCGCTCTGCTAAACTGGTGTTACATAAACAGCTCTGCTGCAGATGCATCTGATCAGTATTTTCCTCAACAATCACAAAGTGCCGCGAGGCATCGTGAGAAACGAGAAAACCGCAGCACAGATCATAACTTACATCTCAATTAGCTTCACGAAAGCTATAAATAGTGTGGACGTGACGGCGGTTTAAAGAATCAATAGATATCATCCTACAACCTGCACGAAACACCAAATCTTAAGAACCCGACATTAAAGAAGAAGAAGCGTGACAGCTGCATGAAACACGGACCTTCAGGAGCTGCTCTGCAGAGCTGATGAACAAATAAACATGGCAACACTTCAAAGATGAAAACCGACGAAACCGGGAGCGAAACAGTTTCTGTAGAAGAGAGAAAGAGTCGTAGTCGGCTGGGTTTTGTCAGCTGTGACTCAGGGCAGGACATGAACTAAAAATAAAGATTAATCCCAAGAAATTCAAACAATTAGTTTGATGAAAACAAGAATAATACGGCGTAACCAGGTGGAGATTGAGGACTGGGTTGCAAGGAAACCGATTTAGTTTTAATTATAAATGGGATTCAGACAATTTATTCATTTAAATTTGTCACATTAGTGAGGTCTCCCCCCTCTTAGTCGACTAATCTGTGGTTTTAATGTTACTTATGGTAAACAACAGATTTAAAAGTGGCGTTTTTGTGCGATTCTTCCGTTTTACAGATCTGTCGATTAAATCAACTAATCGATTACACGACAAAAATCACGTTAATGTGAGTCGACTATTTATTTCTTAGGTGGGGGACAGCTGTAGTATCAGTAGACGTGGATCAGTGAGAGACTCATGAAGTTGGTCTTTTCATAAATCCAGTTTATCGCCCAGCGTTGTCGACTGTGTCAGATGAGCTGTACCCTCGTGTTACATACGTGAGCTCGATGGCAGTAAAGGATACACTTTGATGGCTCCTGACTTTGTTCCGATGGCCATAAGTTCCAGTTTGGGGTCAAAGGCCAAAGCGCTGGGCTGATGAGGGAACCCATGCTCCACCGTCTGAAGAGAAACACAGAGTGAACCAGTGGGAAAGACAAACAGACCAGAGAGAGAGAGATGACACAAGAAAGAAGACAATGAAAACACTCAGATTCATTGTTTTTGTGTGATAATGTCAGACGGACTGTTTAGTCAGCGAGGCGTCAAAAAGGGAGGACGCCCTCCATAAAGTCAGAGGAAAAGTTCTTAAAAAGCTCTCTTTATTACAGACTTTATGAAATGGGATTAACATTAATTCACAGCTTCTCTTTCCTTCTGCCCACGTGAGGAGAAGACACAGCTGGGGAAGCATTTAGATCTAGAAGGAAAGAGAGAGACCGTGACCTGCTTCACAAAGAGGTCTAGGGGGGTCTTTAACGTTTGTGTGGTCGAGTGTCCAAGAAATGTGGAAATTAGGTTTCCAGCAGGGAGCTCAGACATGCGTTGAAACATAGCAAGACGTTGGTTTGTATTTATTTATAAAACCCTCAATGGGAACGTGCAGTCACACATCACTTCCTTGTTAAATTGGAGCTCTATAAATTTTGGGAAACTTGCTTTTAGTGTTTTGGAACATTTTACGACACACGTTAAAACTTTACACAATTGTACATAAAGGTTGATTTAAAAACCACGATTATGAACTAGTCTGCTCCGTTGTTGTCTGGTTGTTTGTTTATTATTTACTTTCAATTGTATATTTAATGTCATAGAAAAAGAAGGCGTGGCCTCAAAAGATTCCTCGAGATTTACATAAAGGTTGAATGAATAAATTAAGTGGCACTTTGTTTTTTTAAATATCTGATGACACACACACACACACACACACACACACACACACACAGAGAGAGACACACATCAAAGTGACCGTCCTGTTGAGAGACCACCTCTGTGATAGTTGTGGCAGCTGGTGCCAAACTTTTAAAAAGTGCGTGCGTGTTGTCACAGTGCAACAAACAGCTCGTGGACTTTAGACGCGATGCACTCTTCAGCCAACCTGAATAAATTGTTTTTCTGACAACCTAAATACACTTTAATGTATTTTGACAATTAATTAGTTTCAGGGGCACAGATGTCTTTGTTCCAGCTTCTCAAATGTGCCGTTTCTCTTTGTCACTCATGATAGTAAATGAAAAGTCTTTGGGTTTCGGACTAATTATCCAACAAAATAAGCAATTAAATATTTCACTCTGAGCTCTGAGAAACTGCGATGGACATTTATCACTCTTTGATAGATCAAACTAATGAAAGACGAATTGATAATGAAAGTATTTGTTAGTTTCAACCCTACTTTCGGCTCTTTAATGCGTTGGGGTTAATTCTGTCATGTCGTCCACTGATGAAAGTCTGGCTTTCAACATCAAAAGAAGTTCCAAAGTGCTCTACTTTTAGACTGACAGCGGCCTCTTCTAACCCGAGTTCAAGGCCGCAGCAGAGCTCAGTGTGGAGACTGTTGGTAATGTGCAAGTCATGTAAGAAGATCACCTGCACCTCATATTTGATTTGCACAATCAATCAATACAATCCACGGACTTCAATCTACCTAAAAGCTCGGGACACTTCAGCTACAGTGGTGACGAGATGCAGATTACTGAAAGTGGAGCTGCTGAAATACATTTCAGCATTGATTAGAGAGGAGGAGGAGAGGCTGATCATGTTGATGTTGGCTTCAGGATGCACACAAACTGCATTACAACCATGTGGATGTGAAATCAAACACTAAAACGAGAGGTTTAGGCTCAAAGCACCACAGAAGCAGACAGGAACACGCCTCCTGTAAGATATGTATTCATGGTGTTGTGGAAGCTTTTATGGAAAATCCATGAAAAGGGTCAAAACTGTCACCACACAGACAGCCATCTTGATCAATATCTGAATGAAATAAATCAACACAACTCACACTATTCTAGTTATTGATCCCCTCCATCACTGACATTATGGTTAATTACAGTGATGTTTTGGTTCACAAAAAGGTGAGTTATTGGTGAAAAGCACCACTTTTGAACGCGGGGCCTCGTTTTTTGGGTGAAAGCCAATTAACACGAGGTGGGTGAAAACAACTGAAGCGCGC
The DNA here is from genome assembly GCF_004355925.1 of Anarrhichthys ocellatus. Taxonomy (NCBI): domain Eukaryota; kingdom Metazoa; phylum Chordata; class Actinopteri; order Perciformes; family Anarhichadidae; genus Anarrhichthys; species Anarrhichthys ocellatus. The sequence goes on from NW_022280056.1 coordinate 2,855,480, forward strand.
GCGCGCACACACACACACACACACGCAAACACACACACACACACACACACACAGACAAAGCCCCCTAAGAGCGTCCTAGTCCAGCCTGCACTAAAACACACACACACACACACACACACACATCACATCGAGCTGCAAACAGAAAAACAGAGGAGGAGGAGGAGAGGCCGGGACTAAATGCTGCAGAGTGCACGGCTTTAAAGGTCCAGTTTAGAGATAGATAGTTTAGTGGAGCAGCAGAAGAGGAGGAAACCCTCTCGCTCCCTTTCTCCCCCCCTCCTCTCGTCTCCTCTCCTCTCCTGTCCCCTCGTCCCGTTACTTTACCTTGTTGAAGGCGAACAGCTCCTGTTTTATCTTCTCTCTCTGCGGGTCGGTGCCCTGCCGACGAAACCTAAACTTCATCATGTTGAAGCCGGGCGGTGTGGAGGCAGCACTGCTGGGAGGAGCAGAGGAAAACACGGGAGAGTTCTCGGACGATGCTAAGCTAAGCTAACCGACTAGCCCATTCAGGCTGAAAGCGACGCTGCTGCGGCTCTCCTCCCTCCTCTCCCTCCTGGTGCTGTTTAGGTCGCGGTGGGTTTGACCACAGTCTCTCTGTCCCCCCCACTCTTGGTTCACACGGACCCCCGTTGTTGTCAACCAATCAGGGCGAAGAAATCTGCGAGCAATTACTCAGACACGCCCACACAGCTAAAGCGCTGTGGAGAGGAGGGGTACGTTCGGTTTGCAGCACGAGACGCACCGGATGTCGTTCCCTCCTACATCCGGTGATACAAAGCGTGAAACGGGGAGTCCAGTATGGAAAATTAAACCATCGCACAGTAAATGACTTGTGATGGTTCATAATGACAAAGCAAGTCAACTTGTTCATCTTCTATTGTTGAAATATATGTTAATATATTTATAACCGTTATCTAAATAAAGCAAAAAGCTGTTTTCTATATTCTCTGGAAACATGTTGGTATCATCCAATGAAAGGAAATTAAGTGGTCTTAAATTTAAATTATTT
>NW_022280056.1:2861488-2928996 GCF_004355925.1 Anarrhichthys ocellatus
CACACACACACACACACACACACACACACACACCTGTTCCAGCTGTAGCTGTGTGATGCGCTGGTTGAGCAGGTCTCCGATCATGATCTCCACATACGGATAACTGGAGCCTGAAGTCGGCCTCTGAGTGCGAGTTGACTGGACCTCCTTCAGAGGGAAACGCACCATGGCCTCCTATTCACACACACACACACACACACACAAAACAAATATATGTATGAATACACACACAAACAGCAATGAAAAACTTACAATCTTACTCTGACAGAGAGATATGCACAATACAGGATTCAATAGATAAAAGCAGACAGCGAACACAACGACCAACAGGGGGAGCCAAATTCTGTATTTTGGACTAATTCTGTTTTTGCAGAAGTTTGCTTTTTTGCGTAAATTGATCTTGGCGACATTAAATGAGTAAAGCTTACAATGAATGCTGTTACAAACACTCAGCTGAGTGCTGCCATATTGTTGAATGTGAATCATGCGACGTTACACAGACTGAATCTGTGCTTGAGTGGATGATTTGTATGCGTGACTGTGAGTGAGTGTAACATACATGAGTATCCTTGTGAAGAAAGTGCAGTCCGTTCAGATTTAGAGCCAGGATGCACGGGGCGTGGATGGAGGCGGAGCTACAGCTCTGGATGTAGAAGAAGGAGGAGCCGAACATGGGGAAGGCACTGACCAGACCTGGGACAAACACAGGATGGGTCACTTTTACTACGGTAGCACATTCAACCCAAGAGTCACTTATTTTGAAGAAAAGCAGCTACACGACAGGTAAGTGCAGCTTAAAACAATTATTATCTTCATTACTCTTCAATGTAACTAAGCCGTTTATATCTACATATATTTATATCTAGCTGTGGTCTTACCGAGGAACTGTGCACGAGCCTGGTTTGGGTTTAAGGGCTGGACCTGCTGCATGTGTTGAGTTGCCATATTCAGCCAATGCTGTGAACCCTGTTTGCTGTAGAACTGTGGGGGGATGCACTCCTGCATCTCACGCCTTCAATCACACACAAAAAGCAAACCGGTGGTACATCAGAGGAAGCAGTTATAAATTAATTTATTAAACTTGTTTATAAATATAAATAAAGTTTTGTGGGTGATTGTAAGCATCTGTGTACGGAGGGTCAGCTGTGTGAAACTGACAGGAAAGATCACAGCACTGACACTGCTAGATAAAAAAGTAAGTGTGTGTATGTTTATGTAGACGGTATTTACAAGGTGGGCAGGTAGACGGTGTCCTTGGCACGGTGCTGCAGGGCAGCCAGTCTGGCGATCTGCTGCATATGCGGGTCACTGGCCTTACCATGAGGAACCACACTCAGCAAGGCCTTCAGGTAGTCTGGCAACACCTTCACAAGAGACTCAGAGTTTACTTTACTGTATGCCACTGCTCATTTTGTGACAGGAAATTCAAAATCTTGACACATCTTCCGTGTGTGTGTCAGACTGTCCTAGTTGAAGTGAGTCCACTGTCACACAAATGGCAAAGCTGACATCAGCTGATGGTCAAGCTAACAACACGGAGGCGTGGATCAGGTCCTCCAATGGAGAACGTCGGACAGAAATTCTGCCAACGGGCCTATAGAGGTAATATTTAATGTACCTCCATGTCTAAATCATTTTAAAACCAGCCACACGGGAAGAATATGAGCCAAAACGTCAGACCGGATTAGCTCGAGTGGAAACAGGACATAGGCTTCATTTCATAGATCTTTACCTGATTGTAGTGCATGGTGACATAAAGCTCGTTGTCGAGTTTCAGAGCCAGACTCCATATGACTCTCCTGAACCACAGACTGTAGTTGGCGTCCACTGGCTCTGCCTCTGTAGCAATGTCCAGGATGTATTCACGCTTGTTCAGGGGACGCACGTTCTGACCTTCACAGAAACACACTTTGATTAATGTCTGTAGTGTATTGGTCAATATCAAGAGTGTTTGCATTGTAGGTTTGTACTATGATGCGCTAGATCCTCGTTAAACCTTTGTGTGTGACCAAAAAGACGGCGTATTCATCCAATGCCTCCACCCTGTGAAGTCCCATCTCGTAGCAGAGCTCCTCGATGACATCCAAGGCAACCTGAAATAAAGAAATTCAGCAATGCTGCAGTCATGTTGATCTACGAATGCAGCAACTGTTTTCTGTCCAATATGAAATCTACACTCAGGTCTAACAAGGCTACAATACAATGATGCTTTTCTTTAGAATTGATCATTTCACTCCGTGTGTGTGTGTGTGCGTGCGTGCGTGCGTGCCTGCGTGTGTGTGTGTGTGTGTGCACATCACTCACGGAGCACGTCTTGATTTTCAAGTGCCGTTCGATCCCACCCGGCAGCAGGAACAGCTGTCTCTTGGAGCTCCGCCCAGCCTGCACACAAACAGCCAATCAGAAGAGAAACGTAATACGAGTTCACACCAGCATGGAGTGTACAGCTGTTACTAAGAGCAGCTGCTAAACTCACACTTTAACACGACAGACACCTTAAGTAGAAAAGTATCAATACTACTGTAGTCTAATTAGTGTTGTATAAGTTAACAAATCCTAAAACTTAAACTTCTAAACATTCATGCATAATTTATGATACGATATACATTGTTTATGACAAAGATAAAGCTCAAATGATAAAGACAAGTAAGCTGAAATAAAATCTACTGAATTGTAAATTAAATGTTTTTTTTCATTAAATATTCTAACATCTCATTACATTACAATTGCATGCATATATTGACAATGTAACATTGGCTTTTATGGCTGTTTTTGATGCATTCAGAGGAACATATCTATTACATTTAACAAAGTTATGAAGCACACAGCAATCATTACATTATTAGTCTTTTGCTTGTGTTTTCTTTTAGATTTGGTGCACATTTTTCCATATATAAGCCCTTTAAAGAACGCTGCATGACTGAATTAAGAGACTAACCAGCATAGCTTTGAGTTCCATGCTGTTGGGATACTGTATACGTCCGCCATATTGAAAAGTCCTCCTCAGATTCTGCTCACATGCCTTGGCAACACCTGTGAATTAAGAGCAGCACATCGGTTATGATTTGAGATGTGTTAGGTTGTTGATGGGCTGCAGCATCTTTTCATTGGACTTGATGGCTGGTTTGTCTACCTTGGTACTGCATCCCGGGGCTGTCGCAGGCATCCTGCAGGAACTTCAGCAGAAACGGCTTCATGACATCAGAGCAGCGATGGAAAGCTGCCAGGATGTACAGCAGTCTCCATCCTCTCTGACAACTGTCACTACACAGAATACACACACAGCTGTAAAATGTAAGCCTCTCTACGGCCACGCTAGAAGTCCTCAGTCAGTGTGTGATGTAAAATGTTGAAGAGTCTCACGGTTTGGAGCTGGTGTTGGCGGTGACTTGCTTCATCAACTGGCAGTAGGCTTCATCTTTTATCAGGCCATGGTCCCCAATTAACTAGATTCATGTCATTGAAGACAACAATGTCGTTGATGTTTTCCTTCAATTTCACTTAGATACATCACTTGTAAGTCAATCTGTTTATCGTCTTAGTATTTTAAAAGCCAATCAAATATGTAAGAGAGTGTGTTTGCCTGTGTACCTTCAGTATAGTGGTGACCAGGTCCTGTTCAGTCTGACCTTTCAGTGGGAAGTCTCCCATGAACTTCATTATGCCTGGACAAAAAACAATGAGGAAAGAAATTTAGTAAGAAAACAGAAAAAAAGGGAAGTCTCCTTTTCCTTTCTCCTTTTCTTTTCCTCCATCTCTCATTCTTTGGGAACTGTATTTTTTTTCTACAACAGCAAATTCTGTACCTTCCTCTTCTACCCCCTATCTGTACCCATCCCTCCTTTCCTTACTCTACTCTCACCTAAGAAGATGTCGGCAGCCAGTCTGTTCATCCCGCCGTCTGAGAAGTCGATCAGAGACTCCTGGATCGGAGACTGGAGGGACAAACACACAACAAGGAAACAGGTCTTGTATTGTAATGTATTTGTGCAGCGGTACAATGGACAACATCTTTGAAAATGAAGAAGACATGTTACAGAATACAAAGACATTTTTGAATGCTTTGAAGCAAACTCAGCTGTTTTACCTTGGAGAATTTGACCATGTCAACAGGGTCCCTGCCCTCCTTCCCCTTTTTGGCTTTATGATCACTGTGGGGAAAACACAGGCAGCAGTTATGATCTGTGCATGTGTAAATGCCCATTGACATGTCCATGATACTTTCACATATTTTCACAATATTTTTGGCAGCATGTGTGTGTTTGACCTTCTGTTCCTCTGCGCCTCTCTGAAGTACTTCTTGGCAAACTCAGCCATGTGGTACTGGCCGCTGTGCAGAGGCAGATCGTCCAGTTCGACACTCAGACTGTCCCCATACATCTCATTTACTGCCTGATACACACAAACAAACACACAGCAATACAAAGCAAAAAAATAAGCATCATGTTTCTGTGTTGGTTGTTTAGAAAAATACAGATGTAATGTGAGTTAAAAACTTCCTGGTCTGCACCTCTGTGGAGAGGTCAAGCTCATGGGCAGCTACCGCTGAGCCCATCGCCACAGCAATAGCAGCTGATGCAGCGACTCGTCCCTGTCTGTCTCGAGGCTCCACGCGCTCAGCAGGGAGAACCAGAAAGTCTGGAGCGGCCACAGGACGCACGTACTCGCTGGGAAACGCTCCAGATTTTCCATACACAGCCCCGAACCGCCAGCCTGTACACACACACACACACACACACATACACACACACATACACACACCAGAAGTTATACGAAGTGTCTCGTATAAAAAACACAAAAAAAACTCATCAAGTGTTATAAACAAACAACAAAAATGTCACATGCAAAACACAGAAAACCCAAAGTTTTTTCTTCAAATAATCTGTTGTGTCCAATTAACAAGAGAAAAAACAAAATATTCACTTTAAGTTTTTCAGCTTTTGAGGCATACAAAAGTTCAGTTAAATCAACGACATAAAAAAAAGGCAAGGACATCGAAAATAAGGCTCGACTAAAATACTAAACTAGACAGCAAACAGACACACAACAGATCCCACCAGGCTGTAACGGTCCTGCAAAACCCACCAAACTCAGGAGTGTCTCTCTTTAGCTCCTCCAGAAGCATGACCTTCTTCCTCACTATGCAGCCGTAATGTTTGCCTGAACACATACATACATATGCACATAGACACACACACACAGAGCGTGAAGCACAGAGAAGCAGTGACATACTGTACATGGCTCACAGAGATACAGTCCTCAGTGCCTGAGTGATTTTGAGTGTACGTCTCACCGGCCTCCAGCCCATCCATGTGCTGCAGTCTGATGATGTCTCCTTTGTGGAAGCTGAGCAGCGTCCTGTCCTCAGTGACGTAGTTCCTCACCGCCACCACGTACTCTGAGTCCTGACAGAGATGTGACATGTTGACAAAGACATGCTTTATAATCCCCAGTGGTTCACAGACGGTGGTAATAAATCAAGTGAGGAGTCATTTTTTCATAGACTTCTATACAATCAGACTTCTTTTTGCAACCAGAGGAGTCACCCCCTGATGGCCATTACAGAGGATGCAATTTTAAGACACAACCGCATTGGGTTCACTTTTCAGACCCGGAGGTTGTCGCTTGGAGTCTCCTTTGAAAGTAACGCCGGTGATGTCATAGCGGTGTCATCAGGGTTATCTCAGATTGGGATTGAGACTCAAAATTTTCACAACTGTTGAGCTTTAGTAGTGAAAGACTGGACTACGTGTAGCTGGTTTGTTCCATTATTGTTTGAAAGATATTGTTCTGTCATCCTCACATTTTATTTTATATTTCTTTCTCAGCATCACTTTTAACATCTTTTGTTTTTATCTGTTATCTGTTTAACCTGCCATATGGATCTCTTACCAATAGTTTTCTGTCTAACCCGTTGTTTATTGCACTCACTGCATTCCTCTGGAAATAAATGTATTCTCCTTTATATAAAACAACTGAATAAATAAAACAATTGCACTTCCAACTGCTGAAAAGTGGACATACAGAACAGTCCAAACATGGTGACAAAGAGCAACATTTTGAGTTTTAAGACTCTTCAGCATGAATAACTGTATTATCAACAGACACACACTCACACAGACGCCCTCTGACCTTCTTGAGCTCTGTGAGGAAGTAGTCGATCATGTGCTTGACCTGCGGGGCCTTGGCCGAGAACAGGATCAGCTTCTCGTTGGTCAGGTTGAACTCCAGCATGTTCTTAGATGGAATCGACACGAACAGGATGTCCGAGTAGCTGAGCAGGAAGTGATGTGTGAAAAAACCAGGAAGTCAACATACAGGGGTCTCGGGTCAAATCACTGGCGCACGAGACACAGACAGCTGGAAAGAAACGTCACTCGACTGACTTTTTTGGGGTTCATTTTATTTGAATTATGACTTTAAAGAGAATAGAAACCCATTCAAGACAACTATGAATAGCAAAGTTCCCCTCCTCTCATGTTTAGTTGGTGTTCAAGAACTAAGGCGGACTATGAGGCTCACCTGTAAGGCCTCAGCACTCTGAAGTAGTCTGAAGCAGAGCTACTCCTCACCATCTTCAGCAGCTTGATGCCTTTATCAGACACAGACAGCACCTGCACACCTGTCCCCACACTACCCTGGAAAACACACACACACACACAGACACACAAACACACACACACAATCACATGAAATAGAGTACACAGACACACGATAAAATCTAAACCGAGTGAAGGTTGAAGGCTGCTTTGAGAGGGAATGGCGGCACTTTTCAGTTTAACTCCGATATGGCAAGAAAGAGACCAGAACTCACAGAGGCTGGGAAGAGGCGGGAGAAGTAAATCTCCCACAAGTCTCTGGCCATGACGACCGCTTTCTTCTTCGCGTTCTCGTCGTGCGTTCCTGACACCTGGTCCACTTTGTTCTCAGCTGTCAAAGACACAGAGAAGGAGTTTAAGTTATCAAATCTAGAGAGTTGAAAAAGTATTTCACATCTTGTAAATGTTGAAAAGTATAGTGTGTAGGGTCTATGAGTCATTACATCACAGAGTCAAGTTATTTACCAAATAAAGCCTTCATCTTCTGTCTCTCCTCCTGGGTGATTCGGATGCAGGCCTCAGAGAAGGTGTCATGTACAACCTGCAGGACACAATCAGGAATAAAAATCACTTTGGGATCATTTATTGCTGCTGTGAATAAGTATCGGCATTGAAGCAAAGGTCAATCATACCTAAAGTACCTAAAGTGTTTCGAGAAAAGAAACCATAGAGAAATCCATCTAACTCATTAGCATAATTACCATAAACTAGACTTTGCTATGATGACAAACGTAAAAAGTAAATGTAAATAAGTAATGAATACATGAATCAACCTGTCTGAAGATCAGGTCCAGAACCAGTGGACTGTTGAAGGTCTCTTTAGGATAGAAAACCTGCATGAATGGAAATATTAATTTTGATATTAAATAATCAACACGATGATATTAAAACGTTGGAATGTTGTTACATTTTCAGCACAAGTAGATCTATGAAGATACAACATGTCTTACAGTGTGTGGTTCAGCATGCCATTTGTTAGATTTTAGGGCAATATAGATAATTTTTGTCCACTCATGTTTAATGTGCTTGTGTATGCTCATGAAACACACCTCTTTCCTCATGTAGAGTTTCCACGGGACGTTGGAGTACGTATAATATTGATCACTTGTCCTGCTGTGGAGTTGAGTCTGAACGATCTCCTTCTCTACTGGCAACTCTCTAGAGACTAGAAATACACACACACACACACACACACACACACACACACACACACATTCACATGCATGTGTGAAATGAGTCAAGAGCTTTCTGTCATTCTGCTGTTTATTGCTGGGGAATGATGTCACATTAGTGTGTAAAAAGATCACCTGGAGGAGGGGCGGGGCTTATGCTCGAGCTAGTTGGCCCCGCAGGGCGAGACTTTGTCGTCTTTGAAACCTTAAGTCCTCCCTCTTCTTTACGTAGGAAGGATTGAGGCTTCCTTTGAGTCTGAGACAATAAAAAAAAGTCAGATATTATTTTAGTTTGTGTGGAAGTGCATGTATGTGTATGTGTGTGTGTGGTAGGTGCGGAGTTGGGGTACCGGTTGTGGTGGGTTTGACATCTGATCTTTAAGGATCTCCATAGCTTCATCATGTGGGTCTGACTTCTTCCCAAACATCTTTCCATCACCTTTCCTACACACACAAACACACACACAAATTATTAGACACACCATAACAAGCATTAATATTTTTGCTAGGAAATCATTAGCGTGTTACCTCTGTGTGGCAGGTCCAGCAGAAGTTGTTGCGTCAGCAGGCTGGTGGTGTTTGATGATGTCTTTGATGTCGTGGCTGGGATCGATGCGCTCTGTGTTACCTGCACTGGATCGGACCACGTCCTCAGGAGGGGGGCCACGTGTTGGACCCGGAATGTCACTTTCTATTAGATCAGATGTGCAGATGTTTAACAATTGAATTCAGCAGCTGTTGGATTCAATTTTGGGACTAGTTCCATAATGAAATATATAAATATGTTGGTGGGCATGTATCAGTGCTAGCATTTCAATAATTTTCATGAGGGAAGGGCAGCGACAGTAATCAGACAGTAGAGAGATAATAGAAAACAATGCAGAGAGAAAGATGCAACAAAGATCCTCAGTCAGACTCAAACCGGGGACGTTGTGGTTCATAGTTGGCGTCTTAATCCCTAAAGCTCAAGGGCACCCCCTAAAGTCATATTTGAAGACCTCCTGCAATTTGATGCAGTGGGTTTTTTAACAAAAATCAAATCAAATCACAAAGTCACAATGCATCAACATCATTCTTTACAGTGTTGTTGGAGTACTTGAGTAACTTTTAGTTTTAAAAAACCCAGCTAGAAAAGCATGGGGCATCCTGAAGCTTCACTGTAATCAGGGCATTCTAACCACACAACACATCTGCAGGTTAATCTGACCCCGAGAGTGTGAAACATACTCATTTGTCGCTGAACAGCAGCAGACTTGTACGGCGACTCTTCTCTCTCTTTGGTCTGCAGAAAAACAGGAAGTGATACAGATGAGTACGTTTTTATTCCAAGACAATATTTCCATCTTTGCATACATGCTGGCAGGTGTTCATGCAGTGTATGTGTGTGTGTGTTTACTCACAGGGCTGGTTGTGTGTGAACGCTGTGGCAGGTGTGTGTGATAATGTGAGGGTGGGGACAGGGACGCCGGGGCAACGGGGGGGAAGGAAGCCAACATCTGCTGCTGTATCGCGATGGCCTGCATGGTCATCTGCTGGGCCTGCAACACACACACACACACACACACACACACACACACACACACACACACATACCATATATTTTCATGCAACTCACAAAAATACTTCAACAGTAATATCAGAGTTGTCCATAAAAAGTATAAGAAGACAAACCAGAATGATAGCTTGCTGGTTGATGATGGCCTGTTGCTGTTGAGTCAGTACTGTCTGCTCCGATCCTAGAGAAGTACAAACATAAGAACACAGACATCATTTAGTAAAGATGATTCTGTTGCAGAACAACAGTAGAAAAACACACACAGCTCACAGCAAAAGACCCTGTAGGCTCCTCCTCTTCAAACAAACTACACAGAGGATCTTTACAACCTCACAATGAAATGCGAGGTATAAAGAAGTTCTTTAGGACTTTTATCGAACACACAAATTGTGACTCCACAATGCCAACATGCTTCTGGCCAAACATGCTGGAACGCACACCCGATCACACCTGTCATCACAGGCAAGCCTGGAACCGCAGGCGTGACAGGGAGCGAGGGCACCGCCGGCAGGCCGGGAACGCCAGTGACGTGGGATGCTACATTATCTCTATCGGCAGCGGGTGCACGAGTGGGCGACGGGTTGGGTGCTACACGTGTGGAAGGAGTGACAGTGGAAGAAGTCTGTTGGTTGTTGGGGTGTTGGGGAAGGTTGTATTGGTGGAATTGTTGTGGCCGTTGTTGAGGTTGAGGTTGAGGCTGCTGTTGCTGCTGCTGCTGTTGTTGATGTTGCTGGTGTTGGTGCTGTTCGTGGTGATGGTGGTGGGAGGGGATTGGCATGGCAGGGATGGGCGGCATCATTCCTCCTGCTACTGGAAGCACTGGCACCGCTTGAGGAGCGACAGGTCAGGGAACATTGTAAGAGTTAGAAACACTGCTGCTTCCAGGACTCTGCCTCTGTTTCACATGGATTTAAAGCTAGGGTTGGTCATCTTCTTCAAAAACACTTTGTTGAAATTCTCATCACATCCGGACAGCAATCAATAAATCAAATGCAATGACAAGAATCTGTAGATCTGTGGCTGTCGGAAGGACTGTAATGATTGGACGACCTGCCTGTCTGCGTGATCGCACTTTGCACTCAATGTGCGTAATCAGAGTATTTTGGGGGAGTGGCTTTGGAGGGAGGCCTGAAGGGACATACTGTCCGTTTCCAACTTAGCGACTTACTCTCTAGATTTAGCTACTTATGGAGCGAGTGCTGCTAGCTGCTTTCATTGGAAAAGATATGGCAACAGAGAGAGAATGAGAGTGACAGACGCCTATAGAGAGTAAAGGAGTCATCTGTGGTTACAGTGAATGGCTGTCCATGCATTATCTATGAGGTTAGGCTGCTCATTTGAGCCTCTAAGCTACAGTTTAATGTTGATGAACTGTACACCTGAACGTTTACGCCTCAGTCCTGGTCAGTGTCACTGACACACTTTAGCCCTCACCCTGTAACAATATGGAAATAAAAAAGCAGTGAGTTGAAGTTGGGTATTTTGAGGAGGAATTATCATTTAACCTTCAAACCATGTGTCTGTAACGCACCCAGCATAATGTCTGAGTGGACATTAGCATGACCTCATGACCTGGCAATCAACAGGGTGCATGTGAAGGTAGATTTCTAACTATTGTCAAAAATTCAGTTATCAAGAGAAAATTTTGTAAACTTCATTTAGACAACAAAGAGATGTCTGTAATCTATTTTAAGATTCATAAGAGAAAAACTGCTGTTTAAAGATGATGGATTTAATTCACTGCAGTAGCTTACATGAGCATAGAATTCAAAATGCTGTCAGATTGGAATTTGTATTATAAAATTGTGGAATTTAACAAACTACATTTACCACAATATGAACATTTTGAACATAAGAGATGTATTTAGCGAGAATTTGCAGTAGCTGTAATCAGTAAAACGTTTTGATGCACTGAGGGCTCAATTTTTGGTCATTCAAAAATCTGTGTGAATCGTTTGTGGAGGACTGAAGGTTTAGAATGCAGTCTTGTGTCAACTGAGCAAAAAATGTGGGAGGAGATCAATTTAATTAGTAGAAACATACAAACATTTCTGCTCACTTGGGTCTGCATTTTGGTGAAAGTTGTAAAGACATGCGACTGATTTGTTATGAATTTTCAACGTTTTAAACTTGGTGGTTGCTGTCGCGCCACCATCAGGACTATCGGCCCACAAAACCATTTGAACAAGTTTATCACTGTGGTAAAGCATTCAATTATTTGCCTTTTATATATCTGCTTTATATCTGTACTTTGACGAGGGAATGAAGGTTGAAAACAGAGTAACCCAAAACATTTGAAACTTGGCACTGGTTCCAGCATTCAGGAGAATATTTATCCATCTAACTATTTGTCAACCTGAGACTAATGCAGAGGATTTAAAACCAATTTAGAACTGAATCACTGAATTATTTAGAGCTGAATTATTGATGTCAGTGGAGAGAAAAAGGACAAAAGAATGACGAGAAAATAAAAAACATGGACTAAAAAATGAAAGACAAAAGAAGAGTAAAAAAATAATCTGTGACTACATGGAGTTGAACACTGAGCAAAGACATAAATCTAAATAACAAAAACACAAATCCAAAGAAAGACAAACAATTTGCACAAACATTAAACGTAACTAACAGAAAACACACACAAACTTGAGTGTTTTACCTCCGGGATGTATTCCTGGTGGATACGGCCGGCTGGGGATCGTTTGATTCTCCCCTTCTCCTCTTCCTCCTCCTGTGATGCCGATACCTCCTCCTCCCTTCATCCTTGCTGACAAACCTCCAGTTTTTTCCATGTCCTGGTAGCGAGAGAGAAACAGGTAACAGAGATTCAGCAGATGGAAAAGGACCGTTGGAGATGTTGAGAAAGCGGAGTTTGAGATACATGAAGAGTAGGAAGAGAAGTGTGTGTGTGTGTGTGTGTGTGTGTGTGTGTGTGTGTGTTTGAAAAAGGAGAGACTAAGGGAACAAGAGTGGAGTGTATTGTACTGGTTGACTCAGACCCTCTGTGAGTGCGTCAGTAGAGATATAGGAACTAAATACTCTGCATGAGTACCGTACACACTGGAGGAGAAGCTCCAGCACACACACAAGTGACAGAAACTCCTAAAGAGGTGGTACGAGTCTCCAACAAACGCTTCTGCAACATAACAAATCCCACTGCCTGAACACAAAAAAACAAATCGCTATTTACCACAACAAAATGCTTTATTTTTAAAGTGAGGTGTTTTACATTTCAAGCAGCAGCAGTTATCTGACCTTAGCGTGAGCAGCGGTCAACGAATGCAGAAGCTCAAACTTCTCAAACTTCAGAAACGTCTAATGTTACCACCCACACTGTTTCATTGATGGCTGATAATAAAAACCAAAGACGTCTCATCAAAAAGGGTCTCGAGGACTATTTTATGAAAATACAACTCATGAGAACCCTAATTAACACATTAAACATACCTGCACTGACAGAACAGAGCCGTGCACGAGTGCTGCCTGCTGTTGCAGTTAAATACGGTAGGTCACTCAGTAACCTAATCACCCCTCCTGTCTGCTCCATTCATACACAAACAGAAGCAGTGATCACATGTTCCACTCATCCATCAGCACTCCGCTCTGTTCACACTCAGAGGGCAGATCAGGTGGAGGGAGCATGACGTGACAGTTTTTTATGCATTTCAGAGCTGCGACCTAAGAGAATTTCCTTCGTGTTTTGATATGTTTTATTCCCAATTTATAATTAGATTGATTAGCCAATAAAAGGTTGTTTTCTTCTGATAATAATGAAAACAATGCAAATCACGACGAAGTCAATTCATTCCCTACACCTGCAATGTTTTACAGCGTAACAAACTAATTGATTAATCAACTTATTGTTTCCACGTTTATGTATTTCTAAAGCAGGAGGGAAAGTATGTTTAGGATGTGATGCTTCTCGTCAGTACTTACTATGCTGCTGTCTGACAGCACCGGGTCAAACAGACTGTCCAGGTAGCGGTCCATTCCTCTCTGAGTCTGACCGTCACTGAACGCATCTGACTCTACTGGACACAGACAGACAGCAGAGTAGCTGTAAACATGTTCAGGACAGGACTCACATCTGACCTTGTCTGCAGATACAATAGATTTCTACACTAGCTGTTGTGCATATTCATATTGATAGATGCATGCAGAAAAGTTGAGGACTTTTCTGTGTGTGTTTGTGTACCGTGGCTGTAGTAACCGTCAGAGTCAGGCAAACTGTAGGCCGGTCTGCTGTTACGGAGAGGAAAGGCAGGAGGAAGCTCCTCATCTGACTCAAAGCCACTGCCAAACAAAGCACTGAGAGGAGAGGAGAGGAGAGGAAATAAGAGAGGAAAGGAGGGGAGAGAGGTGAGAGGAAGATGAACAGGACGAGAGGAGAAAGGAAGAGGAGAGAGGAAGACCAGAGGAGAGGAAATGAGAAGAGAGGAGACGAGAGAGGAAGAGGAACAGGAAGAGAGGCAAGGAAGAGAGAAAAGAGAAGAGGAGAGAGGAAGACAAGCAGAGGAAGAGAGGAAAGTAAGAGAGGAGCGGACATGAAAGGAGAGGAGAAAGGAAGAGAAAGAGAGGTGAGGAGAGGAAAATGTGGAATAGGTAAATTAATTTCTTTGGTATTTAAAATATGTTTAGAAGCATGTATTTGCCTGTGTTTTGTGTACTGACAGGCCGGCGTTTGCTCGGACTCTGGCGGGGTCGTCGGTGCTGATGATGAAGTAGCTCTTCTGCTTTGGGAAGTCAGGAGGAAGCTCCAGGTCTGCAATCAGGTCCATCACATAGTCGTGACCCGCTAACTCCACCCACTGGCCGTGCTCCTTCATCAGAACAGAACTCCCCCTCCACCAGTCGGACACTCCCCTGTGAGATCACACACTTCAAATACCTCGCATTCAAAGCATTACGCGCTGTACAATATAACTGTATTTAAAGTGAAAATGAATATCATGAAGCTGGAGTTTTAAATAAAATGAGTTATAAATACAAATAAGACACGAAGGTTTGAGTAGAAAGAATAAAAAAATACAGAAGGTTTCAAGAAGTTATTCACATTTAATGCATAAACAAAAAAATAGGACATACAACTACAAGTAGCAGAGCCATGAGCTGAACATACAGAAAATAAATCAGTTTAACCTTTGTGTCTTGTACTTAATATGAGATATCATCACCTGTGACGCAGTATGTGCCCTGCTAATTCTTCTCCACTGGTCCAGGAATGAGCCGGACACAAGAATGACCCTCCTACGGAGAAAATAAACAAAGAATACATATCATACATACTGGTACGTACATGAAATCTGACCGCTGCATTTGACCCATCCTGAGCACTTAGGAGCAGTGGGCTGCTTTAAAGCATCCGCGGAGCAACTTCAGTGTCTCTTGCTCAAGTGCACTTCCATATGCGGACAGAAGGAACAGCGGGATCGACACGCCAACAAATCACACAAATTAAAAATCACACCAAAGGCAAAATACAATAAATTGTGGAATTCAACGACAGAGAGCCGTGTAGTTCTATTACCTGATCCTGAGTGTGAATGAATGACTAATAATCAAGAACTGTAATTGATCCCACTCATTAAAAGTGCTTATCTTTGAAGCTTGTGCTCATTTAAACTGTAAGAAACCTGAGAAAGACAACTTACATGATATTTTAATAAAGTGGGAGATTTATGTACAGCTCAATTCAAAGGGAAGAATTAAATGCGGTTTATTTTGTGAATATTTGTGTAATTGTCTGTGCCTGATCTGGTCTCAGTGTTCTAGCATTAAAAACACAAGGAAGTGAAAACTGCGTGATGTAATTAAAAAAAAAATGCAAGATGCATCTCACCGTCAAAACAGTGCACGTGCAACACCAGGTTAGCCTTCTTCCTATTGGCTGTCCACTCCAGCAGCGACAGCGGATAGGTCCGTGCAGTCTCGGGGGTGGAGCCTGATCCGAGCTGTGTCTTCTGATTGGCTTGGATGAGTCTGTGTTGCAGTAACGCCTGGCAACCAGCAGGGGCGTGGTCAGACACAAACCTGGAGGGAAAGGACACCTGAAGTTAAACGTTTGCCCCTCTAACTCCCTGTAACTGAGGCATAAAGGTAAAGATTGTTAAAGGAAGTTGTTTTAGTGAGCTGCAATCTTTTTGTTTACATTACTACCAAACCCCCGTTTGCAGGTGAAGGTATATTTTCAGCAACAGGATTTCTGTTCACATGTGTAAGAGACGATGTCTTACTTCAGCAGATATTTATCCATCTTGGTCGACGGCGCAAAGCTGCAGACACACGCCAGCAGCAGCAGCCAGCCTCTCTCGGCATTGTCATAGTTCACGTTCCTCCACACCTGGTTGACGACCTGAGCCAGGATCTCGTCCTGTAACTCTGGAGTAGACAGGCCCCTTTGGATGATGTAATTCCCAAACATGTTTTCTTGTGCCCCGTTCAGGTGAGGATCCCCCATGAAACGTAATACCTGAAAGCAAAACAAAGGCAAAAATTATGACTAACTCTGGATATCTTACTGGCTTGTCGCATGGTGTGTATTGTTGTACTGTAACGTAATACTTTCAACTTGTCTGGATTTCTGCCTTGCTGTCAATTTGGGACGAGCAATGACGAGAGAGAAATGCTATGAAAATACATTTTCCTATGTCCTGGCCACTAAGATCGGTATGTTATTGATTCACAGTATAACGTGTACAGCTTAACTAATGTTTAGAAAGTTGTCTCATAGAACAACAATGACACAGAAGCCGGGACTAGATGGTGAGACTGGGCAGCGAGACAATGGAGACCTAGCCTTGGCTGTGTGTGCCTGTTTCTTTGTAAAGGACAGCAGTGCAGATTCATGGGTAAATGGAGTCCGCCTACCATGATGAAGAGCTGCACAGCTTCTCCTCGGAAGTCCTCCTCCACACGGGTCAAAGGTGAATCCAGAGGTGCCATCAACATCCCAAACTTTGGTTCCTACAGAGACAAAGGATTGACATTGTTTTTAGGAAGCACAACAACTGGACATTTCCAAAGGTTACAGCTGGAGAGTACCTGGTGACTGTGCCTGCTGCCATTATCATAAGTCACATTTCTATTGAGCACTGCGTTTTCCTTTTACTTTGATGACATACAGCAGCTGCCTTTACAAAGTATGTACTGCTGTATATAGTATGAATTCAACCGGGACCTACTAGTTCATCAAACTACTTCGCTCATATATCCGCTGCGCAGAGGATTGTGGGTCAGAATAGACAGAAAAGCCTGCTGGCTTGCATACTGCAAAATGCGACCATATTCGGTACATCTTGGTATTTTTGGTATACTACATTTGACATACTATGTATTGGCACAAAATAAATATTTTTCTGGCATACTAAATACTATGGTAGTGTGGTTATTAGAACGTACATTACTACTATTACTGTGACTATAACTGCTGTTTTCATTCTATTATATCCACTGCTGCTATTATTACTATTAGTAGTAGTCATATACTATGATTTCTGCTATTATTATTATAGTTCTATTATATTCACCGTGACTATTATTATTTTTATTCGTCTTTTTTCTATTGTTATTATTATAGCTTTTGTGTTATTACTGTTGTTGCTGTCTTTCTCTCTCCCTCTCTCTGTCTGTCTTTCTCTCTGTCTTTCTCTCTGTATCTTCTTTCTGTCTCTCTTTCAACCCAAACAGTCAAGGCAAATGGCCGCCCACCCAGAGTCAGGTTCTGCCCGAGGTTTCTACCCATTAAAGGGGAGTTTTTTTTCTTGCCACTGTCGCCCAAATGCTTGTTCATGTGGGATGTTGGGTCTCTGTAAATTATAGAGTACAGTCTACATGAGAAGTGTCTCTCGATAACTTCTGTTATGATTCAACGTTATATCAATAGAAATTGAACGTACACATTATACTGCACATTCCAAGCTGACCGTAACACTGTGAGCATACATCTCACCCTAAAGTAGATCTGCACATAGCGGTAGAACGGGTAGTTGTTGATGTCCAGAGGCAGAGTGAGTTGAGCCTCTTCCTGGATATGAGGAGCTTGAAGCAGAGCCAGACAGTCTGAGTGCAACTCCCTCCTGACTAGAAGGAGAGAGAGAGAGACAAGGACAAACGACAAGTCAACCAGCATACATACTGTATACTGTAGGTGCATGGAGTCCTTTAAAGTACATTTCAACAGGAATACTACTAAAAACGAAGACACTACTAGGATACATTTAACATATAGTGTGCTACTTTCTATTACTAATGGACTGTTGAAGCTGAAAGGACATGATATTTCGGGCATTCATTTTTCTCTCATGGTTTATTTATCCGCTGAAGCCACTCCTGTCCCTCTCTGTCAGGACTATTCAAGTCAATCATTGCTGACACTGTCAGTGGTGATGAGATGAGACGCACTCACAGAGCTGAACGAAGTGCTCAGCTATTTGGTTCATGAATAATAATGTGTGTGCACATTAATGTGGACTTCACAAAAAGAAAAGACAGACATTAACAGACCTCCTGCTGCCTGCAGCAAGGCGCCCAGCTCTGCAGGGATCACCAAGTGTGTGACGTTAACCACCTCCCTCTTGGTCAGCTCCTGAACGAGATTTTAATGTTTAATGACCGACTGCCAAAGCCGTCCTGTCTTGTGGGAGTAAAAACATGCTACTTTTACAGACACATTTCTGTATTTTTAAGTCCCGCGTGTATACTGTCCGAAGTTCCATCTCACCATCTCTCTCCTCCTCCTCTCCTCTTCAGCTTTCCTCTGAGCGTTAAACTTCCTCTGCAAACAGATCACAGAAATCACACACTGAACATTTCCACTTCGATCCAGGGCAAGACGATGCTGAAGCACAACATTGGAACAAAAGTGGGTGATATTTTCAACAGTATATCCCTAAGTGACTCATGTGGGCATGGAAAGGTTGCATCCCTTAGAAATGAAAGGAGACATATTGTCCTTTGAAGCGTACCTTGATGTATTGCTTGCGGTTGACGTACATGTGGACGAGAGAGCGGAACCGAACTAGACTCTCCCTCATTTTCACATAGCGCTTCCTGTAGGGCAGAATGAAGAATTGGAGTAACACCATTAACACATGTCTCAGACCTAATGTCATGTTTTGATCCAATTTACTGAGGAACTTTTGTTACATATACAAAGACAAAACCGTTGCAGGCATGCTACAAGTACAAGTACTTTGTTACAGAAGGCACCGTTAGCCTGGCTGGCTGGTTGGAAGATGTTGCTGGCGGGGATTTGTTTAAAGGGCCGTTGCACTTTATTCAAGCCCCAGGTTTCTATCTCCAATGTTGATGAGTGGATCTGTCACAGGCCATGCTTACTCCAGTAATAAATATCATAATGTTTCTTCCTTTAATATATAATATGACCAAAAGATAAAGGTGTTTTCATTTTGCTTACCATTGATTTAAATTACACACTGTCCCTTAAAAAGGACCATAATGTACCATAGTTTAAAAATCTATGTGTTCCCTATAAGACAATGTTGTCTATCAGTATGTGGGTGTCTCCCTTAATTTGTCTTCCTCACTACTGCTGTACACAATGTAGATGGTAAACGTGAGTGGCCTAACATACCGTCTTATTTAAATGTGAGAACCACAATTTCTTTACATGAATACTTGTCCGTCAAATCACCTAAATCAAGCTTTTTTTACTCTGTGGACATCCACAAATCAGTTAAACGTTCTGAAACTAGAGAAGCCGACCTTGTGAGGAAGCCTCGGCTCTGTGCCTGCAGCCCGATGATCTTTTTGCGGAAGGCCACGAAGCGTTTCCTGACGAAGAACATGCGGGTGTACCGCTGCAAGGTGAGAGCCGCAAGTTGACGGGAGCGCTCCCGTTTACACTCCAACAATTGGTAGATGTCCTCCTTCAGAAACAACTGCCACACACACACACACACACACACACACACACACACACACACACACACACACACACACGTTGTTAGCTTGTGTTGCTGGGTATTTTTTATTGCTGAAAGAGGTAACATGAACAAACGAGAGCAGAAACTCACTTTTGTGACTCCTACATGGTAGGCTCCTGGTCTGAGAAGACACAGCTTACTGAGCATTATCACACAGTTCTCTCCATTTGCAGCTGGAGGCTCTCGTAACCCCACCAGGGACTTATACCTGGGGATGACACACATTCACGTGCATGTATACAAACACACAAACAAATGCATTGTCTTATCAAATTTGGCGAAACAATATGGCTTAATGGTAATATAATTATCTCTTATATCTTTTCAGACATGTTAGCTATCACAACCCAAACTAACCACTTAGTGCCTTCCACCATCCAGTGATTGATACTGTGTGTATGTTACCTGAACAGGAAGACGTAGAATGGCATTCTCACAGGATACCCCTCTCGACGGATCCTAATGGTCTCGAGGGCACCTGAGTGTCTCAGCTGGCAGTTGACCAGGTCGTCCTCAAATACACCTGGTTGCTAAACACGGACGTAAGAACATTTGACAAACAATGACTGTCAGGACATAGTGAGGCTGAACTCATGCAAATCAAAATCAGTGTCATCAGTGGCAATACAGAATGTCTGAAAATCTACCTTCATATTATTTGGCTTAATGCAGCGAACAAAAAAAGGGTTGCACCTGAAATGGAAGAATAAATTTGAAAAGTAAAATAACATTTCCTGCTTATTATTCATCATGTAAAATCTTTATAAACTCCACTTTCACATCTCTCAGGATCACCTCTCCATCTTCTCCACCAGCTCCAGTAGGGACTGTTGGAACTTGTTGCTGACGGTGGGAGCTTGGTATTTTCTGGTGACCGTGCTGCTCTTCCTCATGTGACCTCCTCTCTGCTGACCCGTGACCTCAGCGTGAACCAGGAAGAGGTTTGACACCATCTGGAGACACACAACAATTCACACATTTTACTGCAGTTGTTTATGTTCACATGAATTAGATACAGTATCCATGAGTACATGCATATGTTGATATGAAGAAGTGTGTCTCCTCTCACCTTGTTCTTGCTCTGAATGAAAAGGTCCAGGACATCCTGACGGACCTGGTCGTAGTTCTTATCGAGGAACTTGTGAACCTGCGAGTCATTGACATCACTCATTATTGAAAGTCATGTCAGCGAATAGTGGTGGATTTCCTAATTGTTGTTGCTTGTTTACCAGTTTTCTCTCTTACTTTTCCTTAACCTATTCTCAGCCTCTATGGCTCTGTAAATGGCATTTCCGCCAACTCGCCAACAGCAGGTTTTTGTCACCTGAGATGAGCCGATGAGGAGCTGCATACCTGGTAGGTGACCCGGCCGGCAAAGTGCTTGACGGTGAACTCTGGGAGGGGCATCTTTGGCTTCTGATACAGTGGGTTGTTGCCATGGTGATAGTGACACTTTTGGAGGAACGTGTGGTCTGTCGCCTGGCAACAAAAGCAGCAGATTTTAAGTGACATGTACGATAATACTACACGTGGGTGTAACAGCTGTTCAAGTGTCTTCAGCTTCTCTTTCAGTGTCTCCTGCCCCACCTGTGGGAAACAGCTCTGGTCGTCCAGGATCCTCAGTATCCCATGAGGCTTAGCGGCAATGAGGTCAATGCAGGGCTGGTTGTCACTGAAAGGGATGCTCTGCCAGGGGATCTGTTCCCGGCTGTACTCCTCCTGCATGGGGGTCACATGCAATACAATTTCCTGTACAATGATTTCACATGTCTCATTACTGTTTCTAATTGAATCACTAATGTTTCCAGCACTAACAGAGGTATGTTTCTATCCTTGTCTTCATATGAGCATGCAAATGTTTAAGTGTATTTTGTGTATGCGTTAGTGATGTGAAGCATGGGTATGTGCTCGTGTGAGTAGTCGAGTGGCCCTGCAGGTGTGACGTTGACTCACCTGTTCCTCCCTGAACACGATCCTGTTGAAGAAGAACTGCAGGTACTCGTTTGCATAATTAATGCAAAGCTGCTCAAAGCTGTTGAAGGTCAGATCCTATTGGTCACACACACACACACACACATACACACACTGGAGTCTTTCTGCTGTGCAACACAAGAAAGTAACTGACAGGTGATAAGATGTGTTGTACCTCAAATCCGTAAATGTCCAGGATGGAGATGGAGACGGTGTGTTGGCGGGGGTACACCTGAGCGTTGATCCTCTCTGTTAACCAATGGAAGAGCAGCGAGTACAGGATCTTGGCAACAGCATCTCTGGAGAACAAAGACAAACAAGCAAAGACAAACAGCGTGTGGGACAGAATTGTGCTTGGAAATTAAAGTACCTGGTTCATACATAATTCACTATTATCTTTAAAGTGATGTGAGAAAGAAGTAATTGCATAGAAGTTGCAACAGATGCACAAAAATACTTAGATTCATGTCGATTTCCAAAAGAATAGTTTTGTTATTTCCCTTTCAGAATGGTATTACATGAGGAAAGCATCTGGAGGAAAAATAAAACATTTTCATGCAGTGCATGTCTGGTATGTTGCTGTCTCTCACCTGGCATCAACAGCACTTTCCACACTCAAAGGGGTGTAGATCTTGTCCCTCATTGTCTCCTGTAGAGAAGACAGACGGGCTTCAATTTAAAGGCTGCTAAAATCTCATTTTGTACGGTCTGTTTTTACGAGCGATTGGGCCTTCTCTCCTACTTTTGCTACTACGACTGACTCCTCTCCTGTTACGCAGAAATCGTAGGAACCGGCTTTGTAATTAGAAATTCAATTAAACAAGAGACTCTTAGAGTAGTGCGCAAGAGTGTGGCAGGTCAGAGGTTTGAGGAAAGACACTTGACATGTAGCTAAAATCCAAGACACAGTGAAGGTATCAGAGTACGGCGTCAATGCAGATGACGCTACTAAGGCTCATTATTTTTAGCTAAATCAGGATAAAAATTGCATCTTAAATTATTCTTTAGATTACTTTGGGGGTCTCTGTCACCTTATCAGCAGCTTTGTTGTGTTTCTTGACATTTTTACAACTGGAACAAAGAAGAATTTGTTTACTACAAAATGTGGGGAATGGTGTTAAATAACCACTCAGTCCAAGAATGACAAGGACTCAAACCTCTAACACCTGCAGAGATGTCCGTATAGGTACCCGCATTCTAACACACATGCACATAAAACAGTTTGATACTGACTGTGACTTTGTAGGTGATGGCTTTCTGTAGTCCCTCTGGAGAGATCTGCAGCAGCTCTGCCACCACTCTGATCTCCTGAGCACTCACCACCGACGCCACCTCCTGGCCATCGGACTGTGGTGCAGAAATAGAGAGACAAGAAACACACTTGATCTGTCATCTGATTCTGGTTACATATCGCCAATGCTCCTTTTACGTTTATTGCCGTAATTTTTCCATATTAATGTTAAGTTTAGTTCATGTCAAATTTGTAGCTCATTGCATTTTCAATAAAATCAACTGATTGGCCAAAATATTCTAAAAATGTTCAGAAAAATATGCTGTATATATGTTCAATATTTGTGGATTACTTGAATTTTCTACAATTAAAAAATAAACAAAAATCAAATCAAAGATAGAAAGATCACTTTGGAAACACTACCTCATATCTCTGAAAGTAGACGTTGCCCAGGTGCAGTATGGACGAAAGAACTCTAAAGATGGCTGACTGGTCATCAGGGGTGAAGTGAAGGATCTCCATGGCAGCGAGCAGACGCAGGAAGTCCTCTGCGTCATTCTTTCCTGTTATTCCACAATCCCCTCCCTTTACGGAGAGAAAGGTCACAACGGTTTGAGTGAAGATTTCACTTGATCTGAGTATCTCCACATGAGGCAGATGGTGATGCTGCTCTGTCTTCTACCTGGTTGAGGTAATAGTAGGTCTCAGCCTCTTGGAGGTAGAAAGCCTGCCTCTGCTGCGAGGGAAGACCTGCCAGCAACTCGTAGAAGATATGATAGTTCCTCTCATCTTTGGCCTGAGGGGAAAACACACATTTAACACTTCATACTTTAAACATACAGAAAAGTAAAAGATATAAAGTGTCATCTTGTGTATTTGTCCATGTGTGTATCACCTGGAAGACGATACGGGACTTTTCCAGCAGATACTGAGAGGTTATGGCACCACTGATCACACCACTGGACACAGAGAGAGAGAGAGAGAGAGACAGCACAGAGCAAACCAGAGAGGATAACATGCATTTATATATCATAGCTACAAAGTGTTTTACAATAAAAACAGAAAAATGAACTCTTGTGTTTCTATTTCATACTCACTCCTCCAGAAAGACTTCTATGTATTTCCCAAAGCGACTGGAATTATCGTTCCGTACAGTTTTGGCATTTCCAAAAGATTCCAGCAGAGGAGCTGCCTCAAGTATCTACCGAACGTTCAAACACACGGTGAGTGAACAACCAGGTTGAATGTGAAACAGCAGCCTGTTTACCACCATTGTTAAACGCTGGTCTGTGACACACATAAATATGAGTTAACTCAGATCCTGATCAATCAGGTAGCTGAAGGGATGCTCGATGTTTTTTTATAAAGCAAGTCAAAGAAAATTCAGCTGTTGTGGAAACACAACAGCTCTCATGAATATTGTCACACACCACAGCAAAACAAAGCAACCTGCTATTCTTTTAGCCACATGTGAAGATGAATTGTAAAATATAATGTCATGCATCAAACCCTACCTCAATCTGCACCCAAGCAGAGACACGAAGACATGGAAAAAAAGACGCACAGAGGAATTAGTCGTCCTTCAAGACAGGAACGTGTGTGTGTGTGTATCCAAATCTGCTGGCAGCAGTATGTGCATGTCAGTAGTGTGTGTGTGTACCTGTTGCACACGATTGGATTTGTGATGAATTGCTGCTAGGTAGCGAAGGACTAGTTTGGTGGCCTCTGTTTTCCCAGACCCGCTCTCCCCACTGAAACACAGCAACATACATTTAATGGACTTCAATATGACTCAGTAGTTGATACATTATATACAGTGAATCGTAGTGCTCTGCTAAAGCAATCAGAGCAATTTTTCTGTGCATGTCAGACATGCAAAGATATTGTGAAAATGAGTGCCTAATAAACTGTGCTGCTCATCAGCACGGAGAGGGAGGAGACCATGAAAACTATGGAACATTTGAAGGATAAACATATAAAAGTGTTTTCTACCTCAGAATCCTGACACGATAATTCCCTGTAATATACCGAATCCAATATCAGTCAAAATAATTTAAATTATATACTTTTTCAAGTTGATTCCTTTGCAAGCATTCAGGACAGCCCTCCTGCTGAAGGCTACGTTCCCACACACGGTGCTTTTGAAACCTTTATTGGTATAAAGCTTTACATAAACAGCCAAAAGACCATATTTGTACACACTACTGAAAAGACCATTCACACTGACTGTGTGAAATACCAATCTTCAAACCTCCAAATGATGGTTTATTACCGAAAACTGCACTACTAGCTACAATCTACACATACGTTTTGAACAAAACTAGTGCTGGTATTTAGCATTCTTTAATGGTATAGGCTGGAGGAACTTTATTGGCTGTGATAGTCCATTTGCTAAAAAGGTAAAGTGGGAGCTCATTAAGAGTGAACATTATCTGCACTTTAAGCACCACTACACCCAGCTTTTATTAATCACTTAGAGTGTCCATTATATGATCCTTCTCACCTCTCTACTGGTGCTTGTTTGACTTAATTGACTACGTGATGCGAGACGAAGATAATCATTCATTAGGCAAGGCCTCAATTTCACTTTTGGGTTAAACCATCTGAAATGCTCTAACGCACACACACCGTTCTTCATCAGTGCTTACCGCTAAATACAACCATTATGTAAGCTTGGCCAAATTGGGGCAGGAGTGTGAGTGTGTGTGTGTGTGTGTGAATTTAGGGACACCAGCACCTTGACCACATTCCAGCATAAGGTTTCAACTCATGGGCTGGTTAGCTAAAAACCAGGCCATTACTGGTCACTGTACACTGCCTCTAAATAAGCACCCAGTGACTTGCACACAAACACAGGGTTCGCACATGTGCACTTGGACACACACACACCTCTGAAAGATAATCTGGTCCTGGCCCAGACCTGGCTGGGCTTTCCTTACAGGTATCCCCTTGCGAGTGCGGCTAGAGTGTTCCAGGTGTGTGCGAGAGTGGACGTTTGTGTATTTCATGATTGTTTCTAAAAGCACACGCCGATGCCCAAGTGTGTGGATGTACTGTATACGTGTCGATACTTTTACATCCGAGTTGGATGTAAATAGCTCTGAGTGTATGTGAGATCAGTTTTGACAGGAAGCGAGGCGCCTCTGATCTGTCTTAAGTTTGCTGGCCAGAAAACCACAGACAGACACTCATGAATTTACAAACACTAATCCAGCTTGAGATGGAAACCAAGAAGCTTCATGGACACTGCGTATACCAAGGTTAAAGCTTTACAACACCTTGGAAGGTTACTAATAACGTGCAAGACAAACACTGTGAATATCGTTTCATTTAATAAAACACTTGTATCCGTCTCAATCAGGTGTCATGTATGATGAACGATATGAAATGTATACATTATGAAGCGATGACAGACTCAGTCCTAGTTGATTAAACTCTTATGTAAAAATCATATGTATGGTTTTGAACTTCGACGTCTGGTTTACAGGTACATGGAAAGTGATAATAAATCAGGATTTTGGTGAAGATTACGGAGAGTGTGAGCATCTTACCTGATTATTATGACCTGGTTGTGTTTGGCATCCATCATTTTGGAATAAGCAGCGTTTGCTATGGCAAACAAATGCCTGAAGGAGAAAGAGTAGCTGCATCAACTCCCCAACGATGAAATCAAAATGACAAACTATGTCTTGTACAGAGTAGACAGAGGCGCGAGGGGTGCTGGTGTAGCCACAACCTAACATTTTGAGTGTATTTTTGTAAAGGTATACTCTACATGAAAGTAAGATATTGGAAACATTTACAGACCCCCCTCTGCACCTGCTGAATCCTTTAACTGTATGATTTATACTATAAATAAGAGAGATGAAAGAAATGAACTCATACTCTATGACTTTGTCTCTACTTTTCCCTTCCCTGCCTTAATTATTTACCTGCACCATTCCTTCCTGCTTTTACTTAAAACAGATGAGCTTCCAATCTACCCATTATTATTCTTTCATTGCAATCAAGGCAACAAAACGTTTGAAAATTTAAAAAAATGTATCTATTCTGCTATGTTTTTACCATATAATATACTAAATTATAACATACTAACAATCCTTGCGTTCCGTTGTTTGTTTTAAATTGACTGTCCCCACAGTTTGACTTACGGAGGGTTCTCTCCCAGAGCATGACCCTTGTACAGCAGCACCATGTCCGTCCCATAGATGTTGTACATCTTGTAGGGGTTCACAGACACCAGAATACTACCTATGTATGTCTAAAAAAAAAAAAAAAAGAGATAGGGAGGAAAAGAATGAAATGGAAGACCAAAAAGTAGAAGAAAAACAAAAAGAGAGGTTTGTAAAATTAACACACAAACTCAAAATAAACTGATACGACTTTAGATTCATAGGTTTGAGAAATATTCAGTAGTATAATTTTCTTATGTAGGTGGTTGTATGTTGTATGTGTGTGCTGATCAGATACTTGCATAAATAAGCTGTCTCTCCGATCTTTTCTTCAGGTTCAGCAGAACACCTCCTTCATGCATCTCCCTAGACAGAAGCAGTAAAACAAAGGACAGCAACCTCAGATCACTCACCATCAGGACCATTTTCTAATCCTCTACACTCTGATAAAGGCAAACATGTCTGCAGGTCATTATCATGACAAACCAAATAGAATATCATTTTTGAGTCATCTAACTTTTTTATTTTTACACATTTTACTGTTGCACTTTGTAGGTTTCTCTCAGACAAAGCGTTAACTCAAGTGTGTGAGTTAGTTTACTTACTCTAACTGCGTCATATCTTCCACTCCATCTTCCTCTCGCTGCTCGCGGTGAGCCATGGTGGGCAGGCTTCTGATTGAGTACATCTAAAATACACGTGTACACACTCAGAAATTACTACATGATGCATGCACATATCGCTGTGCACAAAGTACACAATAATACATGCACTCACTCATTTAGATATATCAATTATTTCTCTTTTCAATGATTCTAATCTTGATTGTATCAGTCCCTGTTTGCCATTCTCTCACCAAAATAAATGTACACATTTTACTTTCCTGCTCAATGTGCCCATCACCTTTCTAATCATATATTCTGCTCTTTCAACCATAAACACATCAAGTAAGCTACCATCCATCTGATTGATCCTCACTACTGAAAATCCACTACTGTGCCAGGCTTTCACCTTAACATTACACTTGCAACTGCAAGATTACACTATAAGCATTAAGACTAAGAGTATAGGGCCAAACATGAACTATTTTGACTACTTGTAATTTGAATCATGTATTTAAAACTTGTACCTTGTCAAACCACTGCCCCTGTTGTTCCCCCTCCCTGCTGAGATTCCACTGCCCTGGTTCATGCCCCACTTGTCCCTGTCCCATCAGGCTGTGGGGGTCCAGCAGCTCCCCGTCTTTATACATGGACCACTTATTGAGGTTCTGCACTGTGCCATGAGGTAGAACCCTCTCTGCACCCCACACATCCACATCTTGCTGCAGTCCCAAGCTTTCAACTCCGGGGCCCTGTGCCCAGTGCTGTTCTGGGCCGGGTCCCTGGACCTGGGGTGAAACTACAGCATATGAGGGTAGGCGGAAAGAGGCCCCTCGGAGTTGAGGGTTCTGCAGGGCACCAGAGAGATTAAGTGACCGGGGTTCTGGGGTGCTAGGGGCACCAAGCCGTGCCATGATATTACCATTAGGGAGACGGTAATTTGCCCCACGAAGGTTTGGGTTCTTTGATAAGGCATTAGACAGGTCAAGTGTTCGGGGTGCAGCAGTGGGCTGAGGGCGGGTCATCAGAGTTCCATCAGGCAAACGGTAGGTGGCAGATCGGAGGTTCGGGTTTCGGAGAGCGTTGGAAAGGTCAAGGGAGCGTGACTCAGCGGGATTAGCAGAACCAGGCTGCCTCAATAGTGACATATCTGGGAGTCTGTAGGAAGCACCTTGAAGTTTAGTGTTTAAAATTGCACCAGAAAGGTTAGGACCGGAGGATGCAGTGGTGGAAGCTTGGCTTTGATTTCGTGAAAACAATGATGATCCTTCTGGGAGCTGAAACTTTGCTTTACGCAGGTTAGCATTCATCAGGGCGCTAGTTAGCCCCGGTGATGATACTACACTCTCAGGATTCTGCATCTCTTCTACCGGATATGATAGAAATGAACCATCTGGTAATCGATAAGAAGCCTTACGAACATTAGCATTGAGAAGAGCAGAGGAGAGCACAGAAGATGAAGGGGTGGCCGGCTGAGGTGCTGGCTCGTTTCTTGTAACCAAAGTTCCATCTGGCAGCCTATATGTTGCTTTACGTACATTGGGGTTCAACAGTGCAGAAGAAAGCATAGGTGAGGAAGGGGATGGTGCAGGTGTGGGCTCTGTCCTTGTTACAAGAGTGCCATCAGGCAAACGATATTTGGCCTGTCGCAAACTAGGATTGAGCAAGGCAGAAGACAACATAGAGGATGATAGGGGTGATGGACCTGGGGAAGGTTCAACAGGTTCATTTCTGGTGACGAATGAGCCATCAGGTAGTCGATAGGTGGCCTGACGTAGGCTTGGGTTCTGCAGGGCATTGGAAAGCACAGAGGGTGACAGCCTTCCACCAACACTGACACCACTTCCAACATCAGTGGTAACTGGAGACTCAACAGGGACCCGGGACATTGTCAAAGTGCCACCTGGAAGCCTTAACATGGATCCCTGGATGTGGGAGGTCCGCAATCCACCAGCAAGAAATGATGAGGTACCTCTGATAGTCCCTTGTTGGGGTGTGGTAGGAGGAGGGGCGGGAGAGGCAGGAGACATAGGGGAGAGGTGTCGCTGAAGGGGTGAGGCAAAGGAAGCATTACGTAGCTGGGAGTTAAGAATAGCAGAAGATAAGTATGGGGAGGAGGGTACAGATGAAGCAAGAGGGGCTGCTGCCTGATGAGGGGAGAAAACATTTGTATAGACATTGGCATTGCGTTGCAGAGGAGACGAGTAGGAGGCGCTGGCAAGATGGGAGTTCTGCATCAAAGCATTGGATAGATTAAGAGTGGCATACGGGTTCCCCTCCTGGCTTGATTGGACATCAGATGATATCACCACCTGGCCAACAGGTAAGGGGGAGGGGCTTCTCTGTAAAGGTGTGGTGTAGCTGGCATTCTGTAAATAAGGGTTCTGGACTGCGTGCCCCAAAAAAGGTGATGAGAGTGCAGGTTGAGGGAGGTTTTGGGGGTGGACTTCATACTGTGTTTGTGGGGTGGAGGGTCTCTGTAAAGGAGAAGAGTAAGCAGTGTTGGGGTAAGAGATAGAGGAGGGACGAGGAGATGGAGGAAAGGGAGCACCTACAATCTGAAGGTTTGGTAAAGCATTTGTAAGCATTGGGGAAGGGACTGGCTCCATCATTGTACAGTCATACTGGGTGATCTGAGTCTGAGATGGCTGGAGACTACCATGAGAAAGACTGGGGTGAGGTACTGGAGGTTGAAAAGATGTTGGCCCTAGACTCATAGCCCTTTGGGGAAAGGGGGATGGTGGTTGAGACATGTAGTGCATGGGAGAGGCTGAACGGGAGGTCAGAGGAGATGAACGCCGCAGTGGTTGTGGAGATGGAGGTCTACTCTGCAACCTACGCACTGATGGCTGGGGAGAAAGAGGGCCACTCTGCTTTAAAGAAGGCTGTGGAGAGACAGGAGGCACTGGAGGAGGTGCTCTGAATGACTGCCTAGATTGCAGAGAGGGCTGGTTTCTGGGCATACGGACTAGTGGCTGTCCCCTACCTACAGGTCTGTGGAAGCCTCCTTGGGGAGTACCAATTCGCTTTGACTCCCTTAACCCTGTAGGCCGGGAGCCTACCCTGGCTAACATGGGTGTTCCAGCTACGCCCCCTATCTGTCCTAAGTGAGGAGCCGGGCCACTATGGATAGAGGACCTGAAAGGGGCTACATGCTGAGTGACAGGGGGTCCATGCCTACTGCGTCTCTGTGAGTAGGGATTTGCTGGAGAGGGTTTCACGGCCCCCATGGGCACGTGACTTCGGCCTCCAGCACTGCCTCTCAGCCTGCGAGTCGAGGACCGGGTGGGGAGGGGGCGATTGGTGATACGTGATGGGGAAGGAGAGGGAGGACGTTGCGGGGAGGTGGGGCGGAAGGTTTGGGGGGGAGACTGAGATCTCTCGGGCAGAGGTGGGCTCCGTCTTTGTGGGGATGGTAGGGGAGGTGAGGGGGAATGCCTCAACTTGGATGTTTGTTTTCTACCTTTGAATAAATGCGGTCTGGTAGATGGCAGAGGCACAGCATCAGGAGGTGGTTGCTGTCTGAAAGAGAGTCTTGGGGAAGGTGGTGGGCTTGCTCTCTTCCTCAGTGATCCCCTCGGTGAAGATAGTGGGCTAGAAAGCGGAGATTGTGGTCGGACAGTTGATGGAGCCCTGTGCAACCCAACTCCCCCCCTTCCTCTTGAAAGGGATGGCTGAGCTCTAACCGACATCCCTCTCCTCTGGTGTGATGGAGATGCAGTTGAGCTGGGTGGCCTACGCCTTTGGGAAGACGGCATTTGGCCTGCCATTGAGGCCCGGTTAGTGAGCCCTCTCCTATGTGAGTGAGGGGAGAGACGGGGATCCGGCTGGATGCCTGTTTGGAAGTCCATATGATGTGTTGAGAGGTGGGGTGAAGGATGCGCCATTGCCCTTACTGATCCCTGCCTAAGTGACAGTTGAGGGGATGGAATGGGACTCATTCGTCGCACTAGCCTAGGTGAGGCCACTGGTGAATGCAGTTGTGAATGCATCAGTGGAGGCATTGGTGGCTGTATTTGTGTGGCCATTGGTGACATTTGCCCCATATGGAACATTTGCGGGTCTTGGGGGAGGGATGGTTGGTACACTTGAGAGGCCAAATGCAGTGGTAGGGGAGATAGCGACATGTAATTGAGAGGAACAGAGAAAGAAGGGTGAGTAGGCAGAGGGAGAGAGAAATGATCCTGTTGAATGGTCATAGCTGTTGGGGAGGTGCCTTGTCTAAGAAAAATGGGGGTTTGTTGTTGGTTCATGACAGTGGGGTAATGGGGCTGTGCAGGAAGGTATATGGGAAGGGGTTGCTCATATTGTATATCGGACATCATTTCCAGATTGTTGAGGTCAAGAGCTGGGGAGGGAGGGTGGAACATTGGGGAGGTGGGATAAGAATTAAGAGGAGGAGGAGGTGGCAGGGTTTCCACCTCTAGTCTGTCTTTTCCAAATAGCCTAACCTGGGGCCTGGGGACCCTGAACTGCTCTGCTGAAAATGGCTCAGGAAGAGGGTAAGACAGCTGCTCCTGTCCATATAGCTGTCCTGTTTCAGCTGGATCCAGCCCAGCGTCCATATAGAAAGGTTGCTGATAGGGGTTATGAATAGCAACGGGGTCCGTATATCCCAGTATTGGGTCATTGTATAGGCCTGACACTACATCATACCCACCACTCATCATGCCATGTGGGTATGACATCCCATTGTTATAAGCCATATTGTGGTCAAAGTAATCTCCATACAGCTCGGGGTGATTGGGGTCATAGAAACCATCCATGGCATTATCATAGTAATCATATGTCTCTGGCTCTACTGCATACAGCATTCCATCTTCACCATAATAATACTCCATCCCTTCTTCGCCATAGTAATCCTCATACTCATCATCGTAATAGCCATAAGGGTAACTGTAGTAATCCACGTCATCCTCATAGTACAAGTCATCATCATAGTAAAAGTTGCCTTCATCATCATAGTAACCATATTCATCTTCCCACTCGTCATCGTCATAGTATTCCAGTTCCCCTCTGTAAGGGTCATATGGGTCATAAGTCATTGGCTGTCTCAGGTAGTCTCTAGGTCTCCCACTGTTGTGGTAATCTTCCTCATATCCATACTCATCATCGTCATATTCATAAGCTTTATTGTAATAATGAGTCTGTCCCCCTCTCGTGTCCCTGTTAGCAAATGACAGACTCCTTCGTTCCCGTCCTCCTGCTCGTGCCCCCAGCTGACCATGGCCCTTAGCAGTCAGGAACCTCCCTGTCAACCAGTTCGATGCTGCAGCCATCCTTCCTAACATCCAGCCTTTAGTCTTAAAGCCTGATCCTGCTTTCTTTTTACCAAACATGCCTTTAAACTTCCCTCCCAATCCCTTTGCCTCTGCTGCCATTTTTCCCTTGCCCCCTAAACCGGACAGATTTATTGTCTTTTTAGGTGGTGTGGTTTCTTTTGGAGAATCATTAATTTTATTAAACAAGCTCAAGCCAGACGGACCTGGCTTTTTGTCAGCGGAAGTCGATTTACCCCCGAACCCAGCGAAAAGCTTGCTGGATCCCAGAAGTGGTTTAGAAACACCAGGAGGCTTCTTTTTCTTGGAGATTCGTAGAAAAAGACGGGAGGTGCTTTTGAGGTTTCTCTTTGGTTTTGCTTTCTCTGCCTGCTGTTTAGAGGGCATGCTAAAAGGAGAAGACTTCCCTGTGAGGCCTGTGAGGGCTTTTGATGCTCCTTTGAGAGCTGTTGCCTTTGGTGCTTTAGCGGCACTTGTGCCCTTCTTCTGTCCCTCTGACACAAAGCCCATCATCGCTTTGGCCCCTTTGATGTTGACATTACTCATCTTTTTCAGGTTTAGCGCACCCATCCCTTTCTTCACCGGCGACTTCCCCTTTGTTTCCTCCTCTTCCTCATCGTCCGATGGAGGTGAGTTTTTTGGAGGCTTAAAACCCTTCACAGCAATGGCCTTGGATGCACCTTTCAGAGCTGCTTTCCCTTTTCCTTTATTTTTCTTGGTAACTACCTCTTCCTCGCTGTCATCACCCTCTTCTTCTTCAGTCTCCATCTCCTCTTCTTCTTCCTCTGACCCCTCCTCTGACTCGCTTACAGGTTTCTTTCCCTTTCTTCC
Organism: Anarrhichthys ocellatus; assembly: GCF_004355925.1. Classification (NCBI taxonomy): domain Eukaryota; kingdom Metazoa; phylum Chordata; class Actinopteri; order Perciformes; family Anarhichadidae; genus Anarrhichthys; species Anarrhichthys ocellatus. Next base: position 2,894,842 of record NW_022280056.1, read on the forward strand.
ATCATCCTTCCCTTTCCCTTTAGCTGGTGGCTCCTCCACTTTCTTTCCCCCTTTCTTGTCATCTTTCCCTCCCTTCTTATCATCCTTTCCTCCTTTTTTTGGCTCTTCAGACTTGCCTTTCTTGGCAGCTGATTTTGTGTCACCTTTTTTTGGTGGCATGATGTTTCCTAACTCAAATCATTATAAAACAAGAAGAGGAAGAATAAGTTCCCAAAATGTGCTAAAGCAGGTCAGTATTAATGTCAATGTTGATATGTTCTCTTGAGAAAAAGAGTCCAAATAGTAGCAACATCCTCTCATTCCCAATTCTTTTCAGGTCTTCTCTCCCTTTTTTCTCCATTTGATCTGTTCTTGTAACACCCCAGAAACCCCAGCACAGTCCGTCCCAAGTCAGTTGTTCTATAATGCACACAGAGACAAACACAAACCACAGTACTTCAAAACACGATCTAGTAATGGAGTCGGAATCTCAGCCATCAGTGCTCGCTCGCATTACGGAACGTCTTCAAGCATCGGCAAAAGAGCTGTTGTCTCTGTGTGAGTAAAAAGAGACAGCAACCTGTCTAGGAATGTTACCTTTCAAAAAATAGGCAGGTGCGTCTTGAATTTAAAATGTTATATATATGAGAAAAAAATGATCTAACTGGTTACAGTCCGTCTCAGTTTTACCCACTTGTTGACTCAGGCTCACTGAATTTTTCCACTGAAGTCCATCCAGCATAGCAAAAATACTTCTTGTTCCTCTTTAAAGGCTTGTAAGTAACTTCCCAGGGTCACACGATGAATAAAAGACCCTGCTATCCCAGTGACAAAGTCTGTGTAGTCCTTTGTGTGTCTCCCATTGTCAGTGCGTCCTGTGAGTCCGGCAGTGAATCCTCATCTTGGCCGCCGCACCAACTTTGGCAGGACGTCCCCCCCAACAAGGAGATCTGACGTGAATGTGTCTGCGTGAGTCTCGGCCTTCGGGGGTGTCCTCCTCTTTGTCTGAGAGTGTATGCGTGTTGTATCCTCCCACATCCACGTCAGCTTGCCTTTCTGACCTCCTGCAACCTTCTGCATCTCTCTCTGGTTACTGCCGCTCCATCCATACCTCAACTTGAGGCCTCATCATATCCTCAGCTCATGTGCATGCACATATGATCATATGTATTGTGTGTCTGTGTGTGTATAAGCATCAGAGTGTATCCCTATGATATACTTGCAAAGGCCCACTTAAAGCACCAGCTATACTGCCTCGGGGTAACCCTATCTGCAGGCTCTCTCCTGTATGAATAATGCAGACTGCCTGAGCTGTTGCTAAACTGTGTATGAGAGGCGAAGCCACACAGAGCCAAAACACACACACACCATGCCAGTAGCAGCATGGACCACAGCTGAGAGTGATATATGCTAAAATGTCCACACAATCATACAACAGTATACACACAAACCATCAGTACATATGGGCACATTTGATGCAGGAAGATTCAATTCAGAACTTACTTGGGTTATTCAAATTTAGCAATAAAATTAATTATTGCTGTACCTATTAATCAAGTCAGTGTTCCACTCCAGCTTGCTGAAGTCATTAATTTATAGCAACTTTCCACTAATGTGACCACCTATATCAGGAACTACCCCATCAGAAATCATATAGGCCTATTGGAGCCTGATTTACGAGGTCAAAAAAGCACCATTTCTTAATTTGCTGTCCTTTTCTTCATCTTGACACTGCCATGATCTTCTAAATGCTCAGTGGCCATCATTAGGCATCTCTGTAAATATCATCATATGATCAAAAAAGGATAATCAAAAGAAATATGAAACCTTTTAATCATTTGTCTCTTCATCATCGTGGCTACAAAACATACAGACATGCTTCTCTGCCCAGTCAGAAGAAGAGCAAGGTGTAACATGGGCGGGTGTGAGGTGTGATGGCATTACATAAATGGCTGATGTTAATTCATTGAGGATGGTCTGATGTTAGCTCACTGATGATGATCTGATGTTAATTCATTGATGACGGGCTGATATTCCAGGAGGTCATCTCAGTGGCAGATATGAATTTTTAATGGCTGCCCTGTGTTCTGGCTACGCAGCACGGATAAAACATTCATCGCAGGTCGCTCTAAATATAACACAAAGGGTCAACCCCGCCCTGGCCTGCTCCCCAAGCAATGTATTATACATGCGGGCCAGTCTCAGGGGTTAAAGGCCAGACACCACACAGCAGACGGAGGATAGAGAGCGAATAGCAAAAGAAAGAAAGAAGGACAAACTGATAAACATGTTCTGATAACATCAAACATTCAAAGACATTTATCGACATGGAAATATTATTTCTTCTAAGTTACTAAAAAAAGAAGAAAGATCTTCATCACTTATGTCAATTACAGTTAACAGGTCCACCTCCATCTTTTCTTTCCGCCGGCTTGAGTTGGAACGACTAATAGTCTTGACCTAAGATACGATCTGAGAAGAAATCTGTATCACGTATCCTCAGGAGCAGTGACCATGACAAAACTCTAAACTGTCTGCAGGCTGCACAGCAATAACAACAACAACAGCAGCTGCTGGTATCATCTAACTGCAGACTAAGATAAGGGGGCTGAAGATAAAGTTCAAAAGTTCCTTCCTGTCTCATCAGATGCACACACAGTGGCGGTTGTTGGTCACCAAACAAGTAAAAGAGACACACTAAGAGATCTATTTGATACGGGTGATGTGTATCTGCTGTCTGACTGATGTGGTCTGTTGACTGAGTGAACTGGTAATGAAGAGAGCGCAGACGACAGCGATGGAGGAGGTGGGGAAAGGTAAGGAGGGAAAGGGAGACAGAGGCAGAGAGAGAGGTGCATCAACAAACTGCTGATGAATGAACTGCAGATTACATTAATGCTGAAAAGAAAAGTGCGAATGAAAAGAGGGAGAGGGCGGAGATGGTGAAAGAAGGAATTAACTGAAAGTAAAGATGGGGAATGACAGAACTTGAAAAAGAAAAACGAGAGAAGAGAATTGTTATAGTGAGAAACAGAAGATTGAGGGATGACAGAGAGCGATGGAGAGTGACGATAGAGAGAGAGTGAGAGAGTGAGAGATGAAGGGGAGAGTCTCGTCATCCACACGCCAATCACTGACAAGATGCTTTCATCAGACGCACTCAGCGACACAACACTAATAAAGGAGATCACCTGAGCAGAGCACAGCCAACAGGCTCATTTAATGACTATGGGCACACACACACACACACCCCCACACACACACACACCCCCACACACAAGTTTGTTACAGAAAAAAAAACGTCCAAGCCCGCTAAAAAGGCAGAAACGAACTCTACATGCTCAGAAAGACAACACTGATGTTTAGCCGGTATAGTGTTTATCGTGTTCAGCATCTTAGTTTAGCTTGTTAACGTGGGAATGTCATTAGTTTTGTTGGTATTTGGTCATAAAGAGATATTTCAGTTTGGACCAAAGCCGTGGACTGACCGACAGACATTGTCATCCCTACAACGCTTAGACTGCAATGATGATAGTAAAACAAAATGGTATGAGTGTGTCAAATAGAAAATGACAGACAAGAGTGACAGAGGGAGAGACAGAGGAGGTGAGGCAGGAGGAGGATGAGGAGGATGAGGAGGATGAGGAGGCTGGACTCAGGTTTCCTGTAAGCCTTTAAGCTCCGTTCCAAGTCTTAACCTTCGCTGCCAGATTACCCAGCGACAATGGCGAGATGCCAGCGGCTGCTCACACACTGAAGACCTGCCACAGAGGATCAAACACCAACACTTGGCTGGAGAGACGGCTATTATTAGACCTGAAGATTAGATGCTCAATTTGACCTTAACGTATCTGTTACATGTGAATGTAAATACCAAATGCTTAGTGGCGGTATCAAACACGAACACAAAAGAAATCGACAAGATTTTGTCACGTTTCATGCGTTGATTCTTCAATCTCGAGATCAAATCCATCACAAACTACTTGTAAAGAGAGAACACTTTGAGGCAATCTCACATTAACAAGATATTTTACTTGTAAGATGATGCAACAGCTCACCAAATAACATTTTCCAGGAGAAGGCTGCTTGGCATCAAAAGCTTTACAAATGAAGTTCACTTCACTCATCACTACACGGTCTATGAACAAAAGATATATAATGTCTTCTGTGGTTTTGGAAAGAAGTTTTTCAGGGTTTTAAAACACAGCTGGAGACTATAAATAAAGAGGCTATGGAGTTGCATTATGGGAAATGTAAGACCCAGCGTTTCCTGTGCTTGGCTTACACAAGAGACTACAAGTCTCACTATTTCCGCTTCTGAGGCTTCGGGGTTTTTTTTTGCTTCTTTTTTCAATGCGTCTCGCCAGAATCAATTACAACACAAAAAAGGCTGGTGTTACTTATTGCAAGCTGTGGTGCTTTTAGAGGTGGTGCCAACAAGACGAATCATTCCTCTGAGCTTCATCAACGACTGTGATGTGCAGTGGCAACGCCGACTGTGTAGCCGTTTTAAAGTTAGTGAATACATGTTTAATGCCAAAATAAAGCGCCACAAGCACAACTTCTCCAACTGACTTGGTGCAGATTCATCCAAAGAACCACAATCACACAAGTTGTCACACAATATTACTTACAGTGAATTATTCATGAAGTGGTAAATATCATTTACACATAAAGTAAACAGATTCTCCCTAGTTGTTTACTTTGCCACTTTTGTAAAAATTGAGTGATAACATCTGACAGTTATCAACATGAAGTAACTCACAGTTCTCCCTTTTCCCCACAGAGCCGCTTGACTTCTTGAACATCAGAGGCATCAAACAAAGAAGACGGAGACAAATTCTAAAAATGCAATATAAGAACTGCCACACCCTCTTTTGGCAATATACAATATTTGTATAATTACAGGCAGTTCTTGTGTTTGGTACAGCTTACCTTCTTTGTATTTTAGTTTTTGAGTGGCAGATGTTGTTATTTAGAGCTCTTAAATCCACCAAAACGTCCGCTGAACCCACTCGCTGTCTGGAGTAAAAATCTAACCCGCTGGCTTCTGTCTGCACCGTCTCTTCTGGACCCTGTGCTGATGTTTTATAGCCCTCTGCACACAGACACACACATTCACAAACCTTTCCTTAAATTACACGGCCCATCTGAACACACAATGAGCCTTCAATGCTGCAAAACAAACAAACATCTGCTGATCAGTGAGGCTTCAGTGATTACCTGTACATCTACAGTACAAATGTACAATAGTGAGTAAGGAAAGGAGTTGGTCCAGGAATAAGACCGCTCTTTACATTAATCCATGAAGCGGTTAGGCTTCTTAGTAAACATACTGCACGTGTACATGTGGTGTGTGTGTAGTGCTGCCTCCCCCCCCGCCCCCGCCTCAGTAAACAATCGTGCCGGTCCATTGTGCGTTAATAGCAGGATCACACACACACACACACACACAATACGCTATCATCCTCCCACACTGGCGTCCCGATGTCAGAGCCTAGAGAGTAATTTGTTGTGTAAACCCCTTAGTGACAATAGGTTGTGAAACATGTGTGTGTGTGTCAGGGAGCCTTATCAGATCTCCTCACATATATACTCACACGCACACATACACACACACCACAAAAAGGCCTCTCTCACACACTCACAGCATGAGGACAGAGCTTTGGTAAATGTAGGTCGACTGATCGGTCTTGCTGGTCTTAGTCAACAAAGAATTCTTTAGTCGATTAGTCCTCCCCGGAATTGTATTAGTCGACAGAATATCTTTGGTCGAGGACAGCCCTAGTTAAATATTACTCAGAAACTTAATACTGTCTTCATACAGTACATAAAGACAGTATTTAGTTCCTGAAAGGTACGAAAGAATATGATGATTGTGTGTTTCAAGGATTACTTTTAATGTTCTGTCTAGATTTCTCAGGACAAACACGTCGACTTTTGTTTGTTAGCATTTCAAACCTTCAGGTCCAATGCTCATGATTTGTAGCAAGTGGCCAGAATCATGGTCTATTGTTTCAACATGTTGTCTGAGTCTTTGCATGGTGGTTTACTTTCTAATGATGCAACCTGTCTCTTTAAAAGGGACACAAATAAAGGTTCTGATCGCGTGGAAATTTATGAATGAGTGCCGGATTAGTGTTTTTTCTTTGTAGTCCTGCTTCTTTATGTACATCAATGAGCTAAACCGTCCCGCAGACACACATAAAAGAGATTATCTTAACATAAAGGCAAATGTAGTACACAACAGTCTGTTAGCCTTTACCTTATGTAAGTACATATGCTCAGTCCAAACACGCAAAGAAAAGCCTTTTCATCTAATTGTTCATAAACTCCCTGTTTGCTTATAGAATATCCTGTGAGCTCCATACTGGTCCGAGCTGAGTCTTTTGTCACACTGGATGTACTCTACGTTTGGTGTGCCGAGAAGAGAACATCATGAAGCAGTAAAACTGAACTCTAGCAAATAGGCTATTTTACAAACCCAACCAAGGAAACTGGTAACAACAACAAAGCAAAACAACAACAAAGAACCTCCCACCACATTGCGTGGAGACAACACCTGTACTGTAATCTCACAATCAAAATGTCATTGGGATTTAAAAAAAACATATTTTTACAGTGTCATGAAGTGCGACAGTTTTGCACTTGTTTGGTCACCTCATGTGTTTCATAGTTTGTGGTCGACACAAACAATTTAGTCTTGTAGCTCAGGTTACAGGGGATTAAAGTGTCTATTGTCAAATCAATTTAACTCTTCACTCATTTCATTATTGGACAATTTTAGTTTACTGGTATCTCATAAAATCAATATCCAAGTGAATCTGAAATTAGTCAAAGGAAAGCCAAACGTTTCCCTCTGATCTTTAGCTGTTAAATAAAACAGTGATCACCTGATTGGACTCTCAGCTTCATGTAATGAGCAGGCTGAGACAGAAGAGGTCAGCAGAGACGAGGTAATCAGGGTCCTGATTTAAAAAAAAAAAAAAAAAGTCCTATTTTTCCAAGAGTCTATGGTGACATCTTAAAATGTTTTCTTGGGTGATAGCCGCAAACCAAATAATAATGGGTTTACTTTGATAAACCAGAGAAAAGTGGGAAATCTTCACATTTGAAAGACTGAAAACTGCTATTTTATGGAATTTTTGCTTGAGAAATTACTTAAACAATTAGTTTATTATCTGTCAATTGACTAATCAATTAATCACTGCAACTCTATGGCAAAAAAAGAGCATTTGTTTGGGTTACTTTTGAGTACACTAAGGAAAACTCACAGGTTACAAGTCATCTGGTTAAAGGGAGCTAAGTGAGGAGAGGCAAGTCTGCAAACTACTTTTTATTATTTAGACTAAACTCAGAAAATCTTCCAGTTTTAAACAACATTACTGATGGTACCAAACTAAATACTATCAAGCCTTATAAAAGCACTCTAATTAAACTGCCAGTTCTTGCACCAAACACACACACACACACACACACACACCCTCTCTAAGCCATGCCATATGGAGCCAGGCAGCATCAAGTGTCATGCCTGCTCCACACAATACACACCCGTTGGACCGTACCTTTGTTTCTCCTTTCCCTCCACAATGGTTTCCCTCCATCATTCCTCTTCTCTTCAGGTTATTCCGAAGCAGAATCTCTCCATCCACGACTCACTCTGAGGAGACATCTTTGAGGCATCTTTAAAAGGCCAGCGGTGTCAACACACAGCCCCTCTTTCTGTCGCTCTCGTAAAAGCCTCCCACTCCCCCACTCACCCCTCTCCCAGCCCGAAGAGATGCTTCTGAATATTTAATGGTGCTATTGTGCTTGTGTGTGTGTGTGTTCCAGTGAATGGGGAGCATTGGCTGGGAGTCCATACTTTCTGGTCAGCCTGCCGTGGAGCATTGGAGACGGGACACAGACAGCTGGGCAGCATGGATGGAGGCAGTGGAGATAGGTCAAAGGTGACTGATCCTCACCTGGTGTACAGAAGGGATAAAGGTGTGTGCAGGATACTCACCTGAGGGACTTCTGTCACAAAACAACATAGACTTAGTTACAGTGAGGCCAAGTAATGCATTTAATGATTTAATTTAATACTTTGTTTCACTTGTATTTTTTATAACATTCCTATTTACATTGGGTAGCTTTGCAGCATTATTTAGGTCCCTCTTGCCACTTGGTTTTGCTTGGATGTTTGTCCTTCACCTTCCAGAATGATGTAGTTAGCTTTGTGTAGCATCTGGAGCTAAAACGTTGTTTTCACTTTTACCTGCTGAAGTTGGAAAGTTTATCTGAGGCTCACCTGAGCTCTGAGTTTAAGGATTAGCCATGTGGAGCTTTGGATGTTAGCATGTAGCTAGCTGAACATTGAGTAGCATTTAGCAGCTAAACACTGGAATATATTCTCCTCAGGAGTGAGTGGACACAAAGACAGAACTAAATGAAGAGTAAATATCAGACTCACATTCTCCAGGTGGCTAAAACCGAGCTCCAAATGAATGATAATGTTGCTCCATAACTGTCACATCTCAGTTTAAGTCAGTGTTGTGTTCACAGCTCGTTTCCGCCTCCGACAAATGACCCAAAAAAATGTATTCAGGTTTAAACATTTGAATTAAATATCTAATGTGAATTCATTTATTTAAAACAAGTTACACCATGAAAATAAGAATAAAATAACATTTCTTAATCATTTAGTTTCAATAATTTCACAATCTTTAATGTATATATTTTACTAAATGTATTTATACGACTATTAGCTTTATAGTTACTTTTTAAAATACTGAACAGCTTCCTGCAATGGAAAAATGTCCAGGAATTAGAGGTGTAGTATTTACATGCGACTGAATGTAATCCAGGTGCAATGCAGTTAAATATACCAATAATACATTAAGGTGAAACTTATAGTAATAAAGGAAGCACAAGGATTCATCATTTTATGGACTTTATTCGTTTCCCCTCTGAATCAAATGCATCTTCTTATAATCAAAAAGTAAAACACACCATGTATTGTCCAACTCAAGTCTGCTTCGTCTCTTCAATGCATTTTGTTCATTTTAATATACAAAATAAGAATGGCAGCTATTTTTTCTTTGCAGTAATTTTATTGTACAGTGGGTCTTCTTTTTCCATTTTAACTCCTCCGACGAAAGTGTGACTCTTCCGGCTCTGCTCTGTTCCACCCGGAGCTCGCTTTACTTCTTCACGACCTGGATGACGTCCTCGTGCTCCATGATGTGCGTAAGGCCGACCCTTTGGGGGCTGTACTTGGTGCTGGTTCCCTGGAAGACCAACAGACGACTCGGTTCAGACCCTTCCTGTCTGTCTGTTTGGGTTTCTAATGCGGTGAATCTCTACACAGTGAACAAGAGATCCTCTGCATCCGCTCCACCCTGCGTCTCATGTATCATGACACCGTAAACACAGCTGAAGCTCTGAGGGTGGTTTTAATTTAGAGAGTCAATTGAGCGAGCACTGAATATAGAATATAGAGAATATTACGGTCAGTGTTTCTTTCCATCAAGAGCTGCAGCTGTGTTTACTGTAGTATTGATGGGAGCATGGACATTTAATGAAGCTGAAGAACAATGACTTTGCTTACAGTCAGTGTTCATACACCGTGTCCCAGTTTCATACAATAAACAATATCAATACATTCTGTACTATTTATATTTCAAGTTGCATACATTTCCATTTCTGTTGCACAACCCATTGTGGGATAAAAGCAACATCAATGGTACACTAAAGCATCTTGATATGTTGAATTGTATGCTTCCACAAAGGTGTAATTAATTTAGTAATTAACTGGAATTACAGTTTATCGTATCTGCCACACAACTAAAGACAAGCAAAGACATTCACGGGCAAAATCTGTGACTGTCATAACTACCTAGCTGAACTTCTAATGATCTGAATTTTGTGTTGGGACACCCTTGAAAACTCATATCTCATTTGTTCACCACCTTTATGCAAACTAGAGATCATATTAACATTTTACAGCAACAATCAAACCCATGAACCACTGTGTAGTGCTGATTTTTTGGTCAAAATAATTGTGATTGTTTTTTTGTTTTTTTAACAGAAACAACAGAGTTGTGAGCTCAAAGCTGCATGAGCTTTGTGTACCGTTACACCTCGAGGAGAAAGGCACCATTGAAAGGTACACCGGTCACTGTATGTCTAATGCAAATTATCCAACAAAGATCTTGTATTTATTCTACTCACTGGGTCAACATGAGGGAGCTTGTTCAGACAGTTTACGGGACAAGAGGCTAATGAGTTGCTGAAAACTTGAACTTACCCAAACCAGGGCGTATTTGAACTGTCCGACTAAGGTTCTGTGGATTCGATGGCACTGTGGGGGAGAAAGCAAAGCAACATCACATCACACACAGCGCGATCTGCTGACCGTCATGTTATTATTTATGTACAGATGTTGGACATCTTGACTCTACATGTGTGACTTCATGTGCGTTTTACGTACCACATGTTCTACAGATGCTGCTCTTCTCATAATGATGGCATCACTAAAGTCTGGGCGCTCTAATGGAAAAAGAAGAAAGGAACAACAAACGTAATATATATTCGGTGTACATGTGATTGCGACAGTCCAACAATGAGAGAAAACGTGCGTGTACCTCCTCTTTTCTTAGTGTAAATGCAAATCAGAGCCAGGTATTCCCACAACGTCTCTAGAAGGTAGTCCAGGTTCAACTTCATCCCACAACTGAAATATACACGAGGACAGAAACGGAGAAAGCTGTTTAACTCCCACATACCTACATAGATATTTACATAGATAGATATTAAAAGAGTGAGATGGCAGCTTCCAACCAAGACGACTGTTAGTCACGCACGCACGCACGCGCACACGCACACACACACACACATCTGACCTGATGACAACACTGTTAGGTTGGTGAGCCAGGCGGTCCACCTCCTCGATGGAGATTTGATCCACCTTATTGTACACCTGTGAATATCAAAATTAATATGAGGGAAAAAAGAAAAGAGACCCTAAACAAACGTACACAAGCTAAAAGCTCGGCAGATTTGCCAAAACCTCGTAACTCCAAATACATTTTACAAACAAAATAGTTTCTATGGGTTGAAAATGTTCAGAAAAACATCTTGGGACTTGGAATTTGAAACATTTAAAATGTTAGACCCGGATGATGGTTACTGACTTACATAAAGGCAAGGCATGTATACTCTGTTCCCCACGATGACGTCGATGAACTCGTCTGGTGTGCTGTCCTCCCTGAAGAGGACTTCTGCATTAAAGATTTCTGAGGAGAAGGGGTTAAAGAAATCAAGCGTATTCTCCTGAGACTTATTAAGTTCATAGAAATGATCTTTTCCTCTGCGAGCTGCCTCCTCTGGTGCTTGAGAAGTGAAGGATACTGTATTCATGGAGGATGAGCTGAACCAGCTTCTCTGAGCACTGGGTGAGAGGAACTGTGGAGTTGTAGGAGAGGCCGCCACCTTTCTTGGGCTAAAGAGAGATTAATCACACATTTGTACACAGTTTAGCATTACAAATCGAGTATTCATGTCTGAAGCTGACAAGCTAGCATGGACAGGACATTTGTTTAGGCTCTGCTAGCAGCAAGGCCCATTAATGCCAAAGCAAGGTACCGTGACAACCATTTGGGACTTCAAGCGGTCGATTTACTCATTTTTATCTACCATTAACGCCAATCAGTTCTTTTCCTAAATCCACATTTTAGCCACAACACAAGAGCCATGTCTCTTTGAATTCGGCTGTTGGTATTGATGGTCCACTCAGGAGGATGATAGAAAATGTACCTTGAAATATATATTAGGTTTCGACCTGTTGAGTCTGATGCCCACCGACTCCAACTCTTTCTCTAGAAGTTCTCTAGAAAGATGAAAAGGAAATTTAAGGGAAGAATTAGTTGATGAAATAACTCACCAGCCTCTCAAATTCCCTTCAACAGACCGTCTCGCACACACACACACGCACACAAACAGTGGGCGTCACACACCTCTGAACTTCTCCTTTAGTGGCGTCCAACATCATGATGACGACGTCTGCCGTCCTGGCTACAGCAATGACCTGCCGGCCTCGACCCTTACCTGTGAACGGTCACAGAGTCAGTGTTTTACAATCACTTTAAAGACTTTTCTCATTATTGTGAGCGGCAGCATCTAAACTATGAACTGAAAGAACCGTTACTCTGAAATCCCACACGTTATCATTCATTAATACTGATACAATAGACTACAGCGTCTGCTCACTTTGGGTTTAAGTAAACAAAACATCTCAGCGTACCTTGGGCAGCACCCTCAATGATTCCTGGCAGATCCAGCAACTGGATGTTGGCCCCTTTGTACTGAAGAGCAACAAACAACAGCGTAAACAGCACTTCTTTCTTTTTAACGATGTTTAGGACATGCCGTGGCTGCGATTGTGTTTACCTCTATGACACCAGGTATGCAGGTGAGAGTGGTGAACTCATAGGAAGCAGCTTCACTGGCTGTCGATGTCATCAAACTAAGGAAGGTGGACTGCAGGACACAACAGAGGATTCAATTACACCCGGACACGTTGAATCTTTGGATTATGTTTCACTCCTCTTTCTGGTGCTTTTCAACGTTGGCTCGGTTCAACCATCTTACTATTTCTTTGTTTGTATTTGAGATATGGTGCAGCAGGATTAGGGGAACTTTCCAGATCCAGACAAGAGAAAACAGTCCATTACCCGAAGTGTTGACGTACCTTACCCACAGAGGGGAAACCGATAAGAGCAACACGAGCATCTCCTGATTTCATGACATCGAAGCCCTCGCCTTTGGCCCCCGTTGTCTTGGGCTCCAGGAGCTGAGCTCTGTATTTGGCTAGCTTGGCCTTCAGCAAACCCAGATGGTACTCAGTGGCTGGAGAAATCAATGAGAGAAAAATAAATTGTGACACAAGATGCTTTAAAAGTAGGAGTCTGACACCACAATAATAATGCAGGTGAGAGGTGGAAAAAGGTAGCTATAACATTGTAATACCAGCACAACAACCACACTGGAGCTTAGTTTGATTCATTTGAATGTATTAGCTGTTACTTGGAGATAACGTGTTTTTTGGGGGATTGTTCCTTTAGGTGTGTGGTTGCTGTAATCAAGCTTACGGTGTCGATTAGCACGCTTGTCCTTGGATTTCTGTGAGATTAATGAGTAACACAACACCGACAGCTGACACACACACACACACAAAGAGTCAGACAAGAGATGGCCACAAGTTCGCCCATGGGTTAGCCAACAGTTAGCCTAGCGGCTGCCCTCTCTTACCTTTGTTTTTCTGTGTCCGAGCGATTTCTCGCTCTATCTCCGCGATTTTCTCCAAGATCCCCATTGTGGCGGTGCAGGTGTTCCTGTTACACCGTTAACGTTACACTGCCGAGGAGAGAAAATAACAGAACGCAGAAACGTGTCACTCCACAGTTGTTAGCTTTGTTAGCCACCAGGCTAACAAGTGGGAACATAACAGTCAACAAACCGGAATAAAAACTATGATTCGACACAACTAGCTTTAAATGAATATTTACATAAAACACGTGCAATGACAAATTTGTAAAATGTTGTAATATAATATAATTTTACACTTTGGCAGAAGCTTCACTCAGCGGCATGCACAGTTAACTGACATCACAAACCGGAAGTCGTTCCGTCCCCATAAACGGTCCGCAAGAAACACGGAAACGCACGGTAACGCAAATGTTGTCCCATGTATCGTTATCGCTCACATCAGTCGGTAAGTGTGCAGCACGACGACGAAGCTGTCCTCCCGGTGGACTCAAAATATTTAAAAAAAAAAAGCGATAATGTGCCAAGTCAGATGTAGCTGCATTTGAACAGCCGGGCATTCCCGATGATGTATCGATCAGTCGTTCCTAGTTATTAGGTAATATAGACAGCGAACATGGCTGCGCCCACAGGACCGACAGGATCTTCAACCTCCAACCCGCCCGGGTTTGAAGGTTTTCCGTTTGCCGTGGCAGTCAAACCACCGCAGGACGGCTCCGGTAAAGAGCCGGAGCAGACAGGGGATGTGAAAAAGAAGCCATGCAGAGCTTGTACGGACTTTAAATCCTGGATGAAGATCCATAAGAAACAGACGACAGCTGCTGTACAGGTAACAAGAGGTCAAGACGGGGTTTTTAGACGATCCGTAGAAATATTACTATTACAGTTGAGATTTTTTATAGGGTAATATGTTTTAATTGTCAATGTGCCAGAGTTTTCTCCTTCGAGCTTTTGTAAACTTGTTGTCATGACGCAATGTCACATGGTGGTTGGGTTTCATCCTATAACAGAAGCTCTCTCCACATCTGATCCAAAGCTTTTCATATCAATTAAGTTATTTGATCCTGATCTCCACGAGACAAATAGTCTTCTCTGGCTGTGGTGAAGAACCTGCCTGTAGGACAGGATATGTATGATAAGTTATTCATGTGAAACCACAAATCAGCATAAACCACACACTGCACTTGGCTTCCTTTTTTAAAATACCACTTTGACTCTCCAGGAGACCCGAGCTGCAGAGTCAGAGCCACAAGACCCACAATGTCCATTGGACAGGGAGGAGTTGGGGCGTAACACCTGGTCCTTCCTGCACACCATGGCAGCGTATTACCCCGATAGACCATCTTCTACCCAGCAGCAAGAGATGGGGCAGTTCATCAACCTTTTCTCCAAGTTCTTCCCATGTGATGAATGTGCAGAAGACCTCAGGGGCAGGTCAGACTACACTGATCCTTTAGATTTAATATGAAGGCATCTTAACTGCTTGTTTGTGGGTTTAGTGGAAGCAAAGGGATCTGCAGCTTTCACATTTCAAGGTGTTGTTAGACAAGAGCAGGCTGTTTTTAAATGCACCATTTCCTCTCTGCAGATTGAAAACCAATCAGCCGGACACCAGGAGTCGCCATGCTCTCTCTCAGTGGCTCTGTCTTATCCACAATGACATTAACGTCCGGCTGGGCAAGTCCGAGTTCGACTGCTCCCGTGTCGATGAGAGGTGGAGAGATGGATGGAAAGATGGCTCCTGTGACTGATGAGGTGTGAGGACCGAGCTCAGACATGAGAGGAAACAACTTTGAGTGGGAACACCACAAAGTGGAGCTCACAACTCTGTTGTGGAGGAAGTTAACGTGAAGAGAGAGAGACTATGGTGTGCACTTCAAATTCTTCTTCTATGGTCAGTTAATAAAACTGATCCGATAATAAAATGAAAGATACAAAACAAATAGGTATCCCTCTTTGATTTTCAGGCTAGAACCAAACCGGTTTAGTTTCACTGAACTTGTTAATTCCGGTTGTTGGGGAGTTTTAAAAGTTTGCGATACAAACTTGATATTTAAATTTTACATTCAATCTTGTGTTTGTTGACCAATATAGCCGTGATTTATCTGTTGAAGCAGTAAGTTAGTTACAATCAGCCCATTCAAATGTTGTTTCCTGTTCTGAAGTCTTATTTCACCCTGAAGGTTAAGGTTCAAATCTCATTTTGTCAGCAATTCATTAGAAATATCCCAAATTAATTCATTTTTAATGTCCTATGTATATGATGGACATGATGATTACAGAATGGTTTTTCATTGAATATTTGTATAGTTACTCACTTTGTCTTTTGTGATTATGTTCACTTATTTGCATAATTTAGTGCTGGAATTAGTAATTATGTAATTTGCTATTTACAACCATGATTATTGATAATTTAAGTCATTAAATTAAGTTAAAAACAAACTATGTTGTGTTGATTATAGCTTCTCAAAAGTGATCATTTACTTGTGTTTCTCTTATTCATGTCTGGCACTGTAAATTGATTTTTGGCTGTTGGGCCAAATAAACACTTTGGAAGAGATGCTTCAGGTTCGGTAAGATGTCATTTTGACTTTCAGTAGAATAAACAATTCATAAAAGTAGATAACGTATTATATGGATGATTAAAACACCTGTTGGTTGCACCACGTGAAGCCTTTTCTCCTTTAGTCAAGAGCCTGTGAAGCCAGCATCTCAGCCATGTGACCTGTCTGTTATTAATAAACACTGATTATGAATTTATTTGAGGAACCAGTAGAGGACACAACCACACGAGTCTAATGCTCAGCTGCTACTGTTTGTTTTTACTGTGTTTGTTCCACATACTAACACAACCAGTATTCATCCTCAACTCTGGTATGAATTGCTTCTTTTAACATTACTGTTGAGATATTGAATTTTGAAGTAGACTTCACTGACCTCTAGTGGTGTGAGCCATGTATGATAGGCATGACATTGTATTTCACAGAAGCTTCAGTTTGCCATTTTCATAACACGTGATATTAGTGGTGAAAATGACACTGAGTTTTCACAAGACCAGGACTACTGTATTTTATTGTCTGAAGCTGCTTTGGGCTCAATGATCATCACTGATCAACAAATATCCCATGACGAGCAACTTGTGACTACGTTATTGTGGTATTTGGCATCATGAGACTTGTCTCAATGACATATTTCATAACCTAGCAATGTGTGTATGGCTAATGAGGGATTCAGGCAGGATTTTTCCTCTCTTTTTATACTCACCATAGTGCTTGTAGCCTGCAGTCCTCGTGGCCTTTGTGCCTCATATTTAGAAGGAGTCCATCTTCTGTTTTAGCGCCAGGCCTGCGTCTGCAATTGTGGACAAAGAAGTCACGCTCTGTGGTACGTTTCTTACCTGGAAATTTAAGGATTTAGAAATCTGAGGGGAGTTTACATTCCATAGTTTAAAAGTATAATTTGGTGGATATACTTAAAGGCACTACAGACCCACACAGGTGTTGTCATAGCCGGATCAGCTGACTTGAGGGGCTCTGGTGTCTGGTTTGGTCTAACATTATTTTATTTAAATGTAGGCTAATTTGACAGAAGGCTCCTCTTGAAGACAACACAATTTATTCTATTCTATTTACATTCTATATTAAAATGATAATATTAAAATCTGTGCAAAAACTCCACTCACGGCGTCCTCCTCTGTGCGCGCGCGCCTGTGCGCGTGCGCGCAGGACCAGTCCCCACAGCAGCGAGCAGCAGCGCATCCATCCTGCCGTGGAGCCGGGAGCGTGGAGCCGCGAGGAGCGCACAGAGAGAGAGACAGAGAGACAGAAGATGGACGGAGTGGGATCGTTCGGAGCGGGCCGGTCCGGGTCCACTATCGACCCGCTTACCTTCGCCAAACAGCCGCAGACCATCCTCAGAGTGCTTTCCTGGGTGAGAGCAGGGGTCTTTTTTTTTTCTCCAGGCACTGCTGTTCGTGTGTGTGTGTGTGTGTGTGTGTGTGGGGGGGGGGGGGCTCTGTGTTGTCGTGGCTGCGCGAGACCCGTGACGTGTTCTCACTGCAAATACAGACCCCAGAAATCCAGCGATAATTGATAAGCAGGGTGTGTAAACGGAAACCAAGGAACGAGTGTTTATACCAGAGTCTTTATAGAAATGCAGCGTACAGGGTGTAACCAAGGCCTGCTGGCTGTCTGACACCCTGACCATGAAACTGATTAATACAGATGTTTGTTGTGGGTTTTTCTTTTCCGAGCACAAACCGACGTATTCTCTTTTTTCCTCTAAATCTCGACAGTCATTTCTCTATAAATAAGATGTGCAGCAGACCGGACCGGATTGTGTAGAAAGACGAGACCTTTTCATTCTTCCTGCTTCCTGTTGTTCATATCTTACACAAAACATTATTTACTATGTGCCCACACATCTTAAGTTGTTTTTTTGCGTCGCCAATTATGTTTTCAGCTCATGATTTTTGCCCATTTCTTTGCCCCTAAACGGTCGTCGTCCGTCACCCCACCTTGTGATTGGTCCGCGGTCATCATTACGCACGCAGGGCCACGGAGGCGCGTGGTGCGCTGACGGTTGATGTAACGCATCTTTGGCTGACACAGAGAAGGTCTTCTCTACCGGTGCAGGGGGAGATCTCTGAAACACACCGAGGAGGAGACACCTGTTACAGAGCGTGAGATGTGTGCCAATATCTTTTATTTTAGTCCTAATGAGTCTCGGGTGTCTGATTATTCCAGTGCAGCTTCCGCATGATGTCCTACTGAGCCCGTTGGACACGTCGTTAGCTTACTACAAAGAACACATCCAGCTTAGCCTCGATCAGTCGTGTTTTAAACTGTTTGAGCTGATGTGCTTTAAAGTTTAATTGTCCATTGTGTTGCTTGTTGGTGTATTTTTGTAGCTGAAAGCCTTCAAAGTGTCATATAATAATCAGATATCACATATTAGAAGTAACATTACTCAGATCCTTTACTTGAGTGAAGGTACAACATGTACTTTTATCAGAAGTACCTTTTAAAAGGAGAACCACCATAGTTCTTTAAACACGCTTGGCACACGGAAGAAGTTTCAGTTGTTTGCAATCTGCAGCCTCGCTGCTAGATGTCGGCAAATCCTACACACAGAAAAAATGTCCCGTTACTGAAGTATTAATATGTATAAAATTATTACATCGTTAATTCTGACACAATACATAAGGGCCATTTTACTGTTAAAGCTGGTCGAGATTGAGACTTTTTAAAAAACTACTTTATATATATTTAGGCAGTTTAATCCAGTGGTTGGGGTCAGAAGTTTAAAAATGCATACAATTTAAATACTGAAGTAAAGTACGTGTACAATTATCTTACTTAAATGTACTCGGTGACTTCCAACCACCGACTACAACGATGCTGCTGCTCTCTGAAGCTTTACAAGGAAATCAAAGTGTAAAGCAGATGAAGTACAGGGAAAGTAAACGAAACAAGTCAATTACAGATGTGGAAAATGACTCTTGTATCGCACCGATTATGACAAACTGATAAGATATCCCAATGTAAAAATAGACAAATGGAAGTAGAATTTATTCCTTTAACTGGCCTTAGAAATGTCACACACACACCATGCAATCATATTTTTAAAAAAGTAAAAAAGTTTTTTCTTTCCATTTGGAGATGCAGCGCTTCTATGCATGAGCAGCTTCATCATTGTGATTCAATAAAAGCACCTGAGCGTGAATCTGCTCAGATTATATCCACACATGTGATTGGTTTTAAAGTGTGGTTATTATCCCATTGTCCACCATCATATGACCCACACCTCCGAGTGTGAGTGCCCATGTGTGTGTGTGTGTGAGTCACATGGCCCTATTCTGCCACCCAGAGTTAGTCAGCTGATCAGTGTGCAAGTCCAGACAGAGGTAGGAAGCAAAACAGATCTACAGATTTGGACCTAAAGAAGAGTCTCATTCATAAAAACCAACGAGGGAACAAATGGTTTTATAGCATGAGTTATAGCGACGTTCCCGTTTTGGTGTACACACACACACACCGCCTCAGGACGATTCTTGATGGGAAGTGAAGCATCCACGTCTTCAGTCAGAGAGACAAAGACGGGAAATTAGGTTAATGCCTTTGGTCTGAGCGCGCTCAGAGAGACGCTGTGGAGGAAACAACCCTGTTTCCACTGAGAGGACAGAGATATGGGGAATGTTGAGGCAATCATTTCTGATCATAGTTTTCTCCTTACCCCATCTCCTCCTCCCCGTCTCTCACTTTCCTCCTTCACTTTCTTCCACTTCCTCCTCCTCCCCATCTTTCACTTTCTTCCTCCTCCTCCCCGTCTGTCACTTTCTTCCTCTCTTCTTCTTCTTCTTCTTCCTCTTCCTCCTCCTCCTCCTCCACAGATATTCTCCCTGGTGGTCTTTGCCTCCATCGTGAACGAGGGCTACGTGAACTTGGGCAGCGAGCGTCTCCACTGCGTCTTCAACAAGAATGCGGACGCGTGTAACTACGGTGTGTTCGTGGGCCTGGTGGGGCTGCTGGCCTGCTCCTTCTTCTTCATGCTCGACTACAAGTTCTCCTCCATCAGCTCCGTCAAGGACAGGAAGAAGGCGATAATGCTTGAGATCGGCTTCTCAGGTGAGGAGGACGATCCGTGTTTCAGTTGTGTTTACACACACACACACACACACACACAAACACAAATTGTTGACATACTATTGTAAATTTTCCCATTTTTAAATGACGTCTTATACTATTGCATTGGGTTTATTTCCAAACACCAAGACAAATTCCTTGCCTGTGCAAACGTACTCGGCAATAAACCGTTTCTGATTCCGTATTTATTTCTAATCGGCAGTATTCAAAAGGCAGGGATTCCCCAAAATGGAAAAAAAACAACAACTAGGCCAGATGCTTTGTTTCAGATGACTGCTTTCTTGCAACACAAGACAAAGAGAACTGGAACCTGTACACTTAAGAAGATGTTAGAGAAGCGAGAGTATCTTTCATCTCTAAAGGGAACAAAGAACTGCAGGTTATTGTGTTTCATGTTTAAAGTTGGAAACTACCTTTTCTCTTTCTGTCGTAACAAAGTGTTATTATTGCTCCACTGGTGTCTGGCAGGTTTCTGGACCTTCCTGTACTTTGTGAGTTTCTGCTTCCTGGCCAATCAGTGGTCTGAGACCACGGCCGACGAGCTGCCACTCAACCAGGGGGCGGACGCAGCCCGGGCTGCCATCGCCTTCTCCTTCTTCTCCATAATCACCTGGGTGAGAACAAGCAACAACAGAGGCACACACAGACAGACAGACACACAGACACACACACACACACACACACACACACACACGCAGTAATGGAAACATGGAAACTTTCTCTGCATAGTGCCTCAGTAGGCATTTAGTTGGGTTTGGGTTTGTTGCTAATGAGTGCAGACCAGCTTTTAACACACAGACGACTGACCGGTGCTCTCCTTCTCTGAAACATTAACATGAACCGTTCCTGAACCTGACAGAACAAATGTTTCCCCCCATTGTTCTTCTTTAAGGGTTGCAGAAAACACACAGCTGTTGAATCAATGCACAATATCACCTAAACTCTGCTCAGATTATGAGACAATAAGCTCCTGAGCACAGATGCAGGAAAGTCCCCCCCCCGACTATCTAAATGCAAAAAAAAACCCCACTCAATAGTTTTTACATTTTCAACCATGACTTCAAAGTGCTGATGTCGGTCTAAAACTGCACCTGAATGTCACGTTAGAGACAAAGAGAGTCTCTATAACTCCTCTCCTAGTGCTAAACAAAATACTATCTGACATTATATTCTAAAATATGTCAATTATCTTATATTGATCGGGAACTACACACTTTTAGAAGAGCAATCCGGAGTAATCCGTCTCCGATTACATTTAAGGCAAAAATAACTGGTCATGCATCTCCTGTATTGTGCTTAATGCGAGTTAAGAGACGTCGTCATTGTTGTAAACATTGTACGTTTTTAAAGGAATGGTTCTGCATTTTGGGAAATACCCTTATTCTCTCGTATCCGTCTATTAAATGTAAAGCTATTCACTCTATTCTTTGCATGAACTTTTCTAATCTCCCCCCCCTCCCCCCCTGTAGGCCGGTCTAACGGTGCGTGCGGTCCAGAAGTATCTGCTCGGCACAGACATGACTCTGTTCACCACGGAGCACATGGACGGCGGCGCGCCCACCCAGCCGTACCCCTCCAACTCACCAGTAGGCGGCACCACCACTGAGACCACAGAGACCTACCAGAGCCCGCCGTTCACCGAGAACAAAGCCGCGCCCACGTACCAGGTTCCCATTTACTAGATAAGATGGTGGACGAGGAAGGTTCGGGAGATGGATGAGAGGAAAGTGACAGAAAATTAGCTTTCTGTGATGTTACACCTGCAGTTGATTATGTGTTGATTATCTGGGCTGAGTAGGCCTCTCCTTCTTTGTTCCCTCGTCTCGTTCCCTTTCCTTCCTTAACATTCCAGCTTTTTCTGCACCTTTCTTGACCTGTATATTAAACTCAAATTCTTGCGTTCTCAAATCCAGTGTCCAGAAAATAAGAGGAGAAAATGTAGAAGAGAAGGCCATATTGTAGACACAATTCTGACCAAAAAAAATAAAAAAGTGAGCGACTCCACCACAAAGCAGTGTTAGGTAAAAGATAAAAGTGCAGAAGGCACTCACATACAGCACCGTCGTCTTATTCTTTCCATTCATTGAAGTGTCAAAATCCCCTTTCATGCCAAACGGAGAATGTTCGGGGAATGATATATATTTTTTAGCTACAGTACGGTCTGGTCCGTTAAAAGTGATCATGTGTGTTGAATCTGCATGTTTCCAAACTTAGAGATCAACTAAGTGCCATACTGTACTGTGTCTCAGACAGTGACTTAATTTTAGTAGGTTTCCACATGCTGTAAAAAAAAACAAAAAACAACAACAACAACAACAACCTTTTGTGACTAAGTGCAATATCTCACATTCTCATGTAGGTCTGTAGGTATATATACTGTACTGTCGGTAGGCTAGTTACGTCAGGTTACACCAATTTCAGGCACTGTCTCAAATTACATACTAGTCTTTGAATTGTACTAACAAATTAAAAAGTGTTTATCTGACTTTCATTGAGCTTCCCTGGTGAAGTTTGCTAGATATAGAAGTTATATATTAATCCAACAGATAGATCCTCCACAGAAGCTTGTTTCTAATTTAAATACAATTAGTATTGGTATTTATGGTCTTCCTTGATGTAATGTAAGAATTATTCTAAAGAAAAACTGTCACAATGCAAAATATATTATCACAATACCTGAATCTGTGTGATTCTGGGTCATTCTTGCACACGGGTTCGTTTCCCCAGGTTTATCAAAGATCCACAGGGAATCCTTTTTCAGTCTGTTATTTTTCTGTGCCAGGCATGGATGGATTATTGGAAGGGCCGATGGGGTCAGGGGCCCCCTCGACTCGAGCCTCCGTTTGAAGTGATTCTTTAAATTTCTTGTTGGAAAGTCAATCCAACGACTACAAGGAGTCACAAAGAGACACAGACAGCTGCAGAGAGATGCAAAAAAACCTTCAAAGTAACGCAAAACGACCACAAAACAACATTGAAGAGACTCAAAACAACTACAAAGAGACACAAAACGACCATAAAAAGACTGAAAACTACCACAAACAACCATGACAGACTGCAAAGATACACAAAAGACTGCAATGAGACACAAAGATGCAAAACTACAAAAAAAGATTCAAAATCACAGGAAAAGGACAAAAAACAACCACGACAAAATCAAAAGGACTACAAAAGATACACAAAACGATCATAAAGATTGTCAAAAAGACTATAAAGAGACAAAACGACTACAATGACACAAAAGAACTACAAAGTGACTCAAAACTATACCAAAAAGAGATTCAAAATAACTACAAAGAGACAAAATAACCCGAAAAACACTCAACCACCACCAAGAGGGTGGGTGCTCAGGGGCCCATAGTCCTATAATCCGTCCTTGGTACCAGGGAGTGTGTGTAGTATGTGACATGAGACAGTGTCCTGTGTTGGGTGTTGCGTGTGTAAAATAGGGTGAGAGGGGAGATTCTGGGTAAGTCAGGTCTGTTTATGTTTACGTTTTAGAAGCTGCCAAACTGCCCTGTGTTCTTACAGTTGTCTTCTGATCACCACATTACTACTATGTTGTTACTGTCTGAAGGGGGGGGGGGCAACAGATGAGCTCTTATTCAGTGAGGAAGGTCGGAGAGTCGTCTGAATTTTGGGGACAGGTTTGGGTGGATGTTGGTCACTAAGGGCCCAGATGTAGATAGTTATCATGCCAACCATGTCGGTGTGCAGCAGTGTCTGTGTCGTGGTTCACGTACACTCGCCATCAGTGAAACTGTAGTTTTGGTGTGTGTGTGTGTGTGTGTCCACGTGCAACAGGTGTACGTGTATTAGCATGGGAGACGTGTGGGGGGGCGTGTGTGAAAATGTGTGAATCCGTGTAGTTAATTACATTTTGTGGTGCAGAAGTTATTCTTGAACACGTGTTTTAGTGCAGAGGAGGGAATCATAAGTCTGTCACACCCTTTAATCATATCCCCCAAAATGCTAAATATTTTATCAGTGTCACCGTCAAGATGTATGAATTACAAAGTACGGAACTAAGAGTTTGTTTTGATGAAGAGAGCCAAATATAAAACTTCATATTAGTGATAATATTGACCCGTAGAACGCTTTGCCTGCTATTCTGATCGGTCCTTTGTAGACAGCGCCCTCTGTCGACCGGAGACGGTACTGCAGCACCGGGACCAGAGTTTTAAAAGTGATCATGATAATAATGCATGAAATTGTTGTATAGATCTCATTATATATTGAATACTATGTAATTCTTAAGTTGACAAGTTGTTTTTTTTTTTGCAAAATGAGATTGGCCAGCTGTCTGGATATATTCCTGTGTTTTATTAATCGCAGTTCATTGTCAGAACTTTGGCCGCACGCCCGAACAACTCTTTGTTTATTCAGTGACGTCACCTCAACCTCGAGTCGGTCACACGTACACATGCGCTTGTGTGTGTGTGTGTATCTTAAAGCTCCAGGGTGAAACTCTCTGCACCCAGAAACACAAATATAAACTGGAGTGAGTGAGGTAGTCGGGTGCAGCACACGCTCTGTATTCCAGCTCCTGTCTAGTATATACTCAGAGTAAAAAGGGTTATCTGCCGTCTAAAATCATAATTAATGAGGTTAATGACTCAGAGTAATAATGCAGATTCTGAATGCAGTCTTCAGGCAAATGGGTATTAAGCCAATGTGTTTGTTCTAGTTGGAGCATTAAAAGGATAAAGATCATTTTAAAGTCTTGTAAAACAAAGATAAGGTTTAAGATTTACCTTTGAGCATGACTTTTTTTTTACAAAAGCATTTTATTCACCAGACTGTCAGCGAGTGCATAGTTAAGTGAGTATACGTTATGAATTTAGGGATAACGCAGTAGTATTTCCTTTTAGGATCTTGGGATCAGGAAAGTTCCAGAAAACACTTTGTGGAGTATTCGGGGTTTCAGGACGGGTTGATTTTCCAAATACTTTCAGGTACTCTGGGTATTGTTTGGTACCGTTAAGTGTATTTGATGCAAGTTAAAGGACTTTGTGGTTTTCCATGTTGCGTGAACATCACTGCAAACTATTTCCTAAAGAAACCGGTTTTTAATCTTTAAAAACAAACATTTGTTTTGGTTCATTCGGAGGATTGAATATCAGCTTGTAGAGATTCCAGACATGAAATGTTCAAATTGACCTGACGCCACTCCACAACAGTGAACTGACACAACATTAAAGCATAAATAAATATGCCAAAATATGGAAAACAAATGCCAGTACAGTTCCTTAAATCTTGGGTATTACTGGGCTGCTAGTTACCCGTTAAAACTGGGTTATTGCTGGCGGTATTAGGAACAACTGGGGTACTATTGGGTAGTTTGGGGTACTGTCAGGTCAGGTTGTATTATCGTTCTCAGTGTTTCAGTCTCTTCTTCAGTCAGTGTGGTAGATAAAAATAAAAACACAAGCATTCTCTATGTTTTGTGCTCTGGCCCATGTACACTACCGTGGTATTGGTTGTAAAGTTCAGTACGTTATTGAAGTAAATGGAACCTGTGTGTGATGCTGTCTAGGGTCTGGTTTGTCCTGTACTACTGAAAATATAAAAATATTATTAATGTTTATTTATGAGCTAGAATGCACTCTGTTGGAAATACTTAGTTTGACCGCTCTCAAAGGGGCCGTTGGCGCCAAAATCAAAGTTTTATGTGATTTCATGCTGTTTTGTTAGACTGAGATTATAAAAGGTGACATGTAGTAACGCGGACGCCATCACTTGTGTGGTTTCCAGTATAATACATTGCATGGATGTTACAATATCACCCCCTATAATATTGATAATAAAAATGTGAAACCTCCCTCCTCATCGACCAACAATCAAGTAAACATTGATTTTTAGCGTGCTACCCCTTTAACGTGTTTCCTCTGAGTTGTTTCTTTATGGTCTGAAGGTGTTCGACCTCTTCAGTGTATAAACAATGTGTACAGAGATGTGTGTCACTGTCTATTACCTGAATGTCTCTGGACTGCAGTCTGACCGTCACTCGAATAAAAAAGAAAACATGTTTTGGACTGCCTGTTTCTGTCCCTGACTTCACTGCCTGGAGATTTGTGAAGATTATATTTAATGACAATGTGTGACATGACAGCGAGAAAGAGCTCCTTGGTCTTAGTGGTGAACCTTTAGAGAGTCATCACCTGCATCTACAGCTCCCCTCGGCTCATTGTTAAGCCGTCTGGCAACTTTACTGTTCTGGTTATCGATCACTGCATTGTGTTTGGCAGAAACAGGCGGCTGTTTTCATTGAAAAAGCACTAAAACAAGTCACTGTACAAGACCTGCTCAGCACCACATGTCAGACAGACAGTCAGCTGGTGAACAGAGCAGCTGGAGAGCCAGATACAGCTGGTAGAGTGAATATTGAACTTACATTCATCCGGTGGACAGAAAAACTACTAATGAATATGTTGCTCATTAATTGTTGAATGTGTAAAAAAAAAAAATAAGAAAATGTTTGCTTAAAGGTTTGCCATATCAACTTTAAAAGGTGAATATTGTGTAAGGTTATAGCTCGTTTAAAGGCCTGTTTTTATGGTCATGAATAGATGGTTACCCACAAGTTGCAAAAACAGAGTGAAAACTCGCTGACTACTATCTGAACTCTAACCATCTTGTGAGAGATTCGTAACTTGTGGGTTACCTTCTACACACAACCACATTTTCGAGCTCGCTGCGTCTAATACACAAAATAAACTCACAAAATGTCAATAAAATAAATATTGTTACACCTAAAGAGAAGAATACAACCTGAATTAAATAGCCTCGTTAACTCATCTTCAAACACACTTCATTTGAAACTCACCAAAACCGTCAGTCTGTCTTTCCAACAATCAGCAACTCTGGTTGGATCGAAGAGTGAGATGTGAAGATGTGCCGTCTGCCCCGCTGCAGCGGCTCTCACAAAACATGTCCAAACCGCCCTGCTGGTCCTCGTCGTCTCTTCCAGTTTATCTTCAGGATCCTGCAGAAGTTCTCCAGCACACATCTGTCCCAGTGAGGAGTAACACTTCTACGTTCCCTCTCTTTTCAAAACACTGTAAAAATATCCCACCATAACATCCTCTGCAAACACATATTTTGGGATGCCATTTTCACTGTTGGAAACATAACTAGTTTGCAATACAGGTGGGCAAAGTGGACATTGAAGTTTTTAAAGTATGATTTTGCCCCACAGCTGAAGAAGCACTCTGTAGTCGTTCTTCCTCTTCTCCAACGTCACTGGATAAAAAAAGAACTACAGGCTAATTTCACACTATACGCCGAACTTAGATAGAGGTAAGGTTGGAAATCTGGGAATTTTCCCTTTAAATTATATGAAATGTTAAACAACTGCAATTGGGATGGTCACTTAAAATAAATAAATGCATTACAGGTATTTGTGGACAGTCATAATCCAAGTTATTGGCTAAATATGTTACGAGTACCATGACAGAACCTTAAAGTAACAGACTGAAGGTCTGCTTTCCCCCAAATACACATTGAGCAATACACGACACAGTTTATAAACGTAACACAAAGCTGATTTTAAAGATGCAGTTTGTTTTATGTGAAATGCAGAAATTACAGGAACACACACACACACACACACACACACACGCACGCACACACACACCGATCACCCTCCAACTAACAGAGAACACATTCCCAGTTTGTCAAAGCTGGAATTCAAAGGGAGGCGGAGTGGAGAGCGTGTCGGGGAATGACGTTTTGTTCTGCTGCAAACATTATGGTAGCTGTATGAATTTCTTCATGATAACTCATTTTAACAAAATGTATACTTTAAAAAAAACCTGGAGACCTAAATAGAATATCTTCTGGTGACCTCAGTGGTTAATGTCTCATTGTACCACTGATCCTAAAAAAGTAGATTTGAACATAACTGAGAAAACATGCGAGGACCCTCGTTCATCGTTTAGTTCCGTGTAGTTTCCATTTGCAACGTCACTGGATAACAAGTCCATCACTCACAATGAACCACATTGGTGAGTGATGTAAACGGAACAAAAGAAAATGATGTACTACATTAAAAACTGTTCCAGCTCCTGAAGCAGCTTACTTCCCGTCACTCACTCACTCCAACACTCAACAGACCTTCCTCTGCATGAAGCGACGGACAATTAAAACAGCTACACTTAAATAAATATGGTGCTCTGTAGTTGAACTGATCATGTTTGTGTTTATTTAGTTATTTGAGCAAGCAGCCCCTCTGGGAAATCATACATACTTCATCAGCTTTGATGTTAACAAAATACATGTTGCCATCATTGTACTTGAGTGAAAACACAAAGCGAGGTAAAAAATATGTAGATCAATACAATTTTAAGGGAGCAAAGCGTTCAAGTAAAGCCTCGGCTCGTCTCTCCTCTTTCTTTAAATAAATCGACAGGTCCGGTTACACCTGTGTTGCCAGTGCCAGAGCCAGCTGGAGACGTCCTCAAAGGATGCAAGAAGTAGAGTTGAGACGGAGCACAAGCCTATCAACATGATCCCCTTAGAAAGCAAAAACAACGTAAGCCATCTTTTTTTCTTAAAAATCCAATTCATTATGAGCCCCAAACTCCGCTGGGACGTGGCTACTGTTTTCCACACTCGCTGCTGCAGGGGGCAACTGAACTAATACCCCACAATGGCATTTGGAGTAAAGGAAAAAAAAAAGAACGAAGGGCTAGCTGATGATACGGCTAATTGACTGCAACGAAGGGAACTCCTCGCTATCCCTGTTGTGCAGGGTCTTGTGGGAGTTGAAGTCTTTAGGGGCAAGTACCTGTCTGCAAGTGGGGCATACCTGGCAGTCCAGCTCAGCGGCCGCGTTGGCCATCGTGGTCGGAATCTGCCAGGCGTTCTTCTTGTTCTTGTTCTTCTTTCCTCCTCCGGCGCCCGACTGCTTCTCCAGCGCCCTGCAGTCTCCGTGGGCCGTCAGGAGCTCCTGCTGCTTGCCGGTGTCCGGCAGGAGCACCAGCAGCTCGTTAAAGATGCGGTTAAAGTCTTCTCCAAGCAGGTCCTTACAGCTGCTGTGGTACTGGACTGCTGATATCACACTCTGGGAACGAAGAAGAGGAGGAGGATGATGATGAGGAAGCTTTCAACACATCACCATATATATGGGGCCTGAGGACTGTGCTATTTAAATAATTCTTAGGATCATATTTTGTGGCGAGTACCTGTCTGAACTGTGCAGAGTAGTTTTTGAACTGGTTGAACGTTGACTCATCGTTGTGGAGGTACAGTCTAATGGACTGGATCAGCTCCAGGTTCCTCTGATTGAAGTCCTCTGGCACCAGGTAACCACTGCTCCACACCTTGGGGGGCCTGGGGCATAAAAATAATACAAATAAATAAAGTCAGCGTTGGCTTTGTGAGGTACAAACACGGACAAAACAAAAAAAGAGAGCATGCATTAAAAAGGGAGATTGTCTCACGGGTTGACTGCAGACGAAGCAGGCTCCACCACGTTGCTGTTGAGGGGGATCCCAGTGAATCCTGGTGGAGGTTTAGGGGCGGAGATTCCAAGGCCGGGCGGAGGTGGGGGCATGACGGAGGCCGGGGCCGGAGCTGAGGCCTTCAGTGGGAAAGAGGACTTGAAGCCTGAGAGATAAACGCAGTGTGAGTTACTAGTTTCTAGCACAACAACTGACCGTAACGTTCATGTGGAAGGTGATACGTCATAGTAACAAAATATAAAGCGGAGAAAAGAAAATGCTACAAGACAATAGATGAATATTGTGGATATTACGTACCTGGTGGTGGGTTCTTGGTCATGAGAGCAGGGAAGTCCTCCTCCTGATCAAGAGGGGGGTCGGGCATGGGATGAGGCGTTATCGGGACTGGCTCCTTACTGACGGGTGGTGACTTGTCAGGGTGGCCATTAGCCAATCCGCTCATCAGAGCCGCCGTCACGGCACTGGAGGGGGGTTTGTTCCAACTCTTCTCGGGGACGTTCTCCTTTTGTGCTGCCGTCTCCACTGAGATCGTATTTACAGTTTGTGTCGTCCCTGAAGACACAGACGTGGAGGGAACAGCCGTGTTCTTCTGCTGTTTTTTCTTCTTGCTGGCTTTAGAGGTAAAAGGATCAGGAATGGGGGTCGGGTTTGGAGCGTTGGAGGTCACAGTGGGGGGTTTGCTGTTGCCTCCTTTGACGGTGAGCAGAGAGGAGATGTCCAACATGGTGGGCACCGAGCGGAACTCCTGCTGCGTCAACCCTCCCTTATCGTCATCAACAGCAGGAGGTGGAGGAGACCGGGTAGATGTCGCCGTTTCGTTCTCCATTAACTTCTTTTTCCTCCGCAAAGATGAAGAGTTGGAGGAGGAGAGGAGCTGAGGGCCAGAGGACACAGACGGGAGAGGAGGGGAAGGTCTGGAGGACGGAGGAGGCTGAGTGTGGGGTTTAGCTACAGCGGTGTGGTTGGACCAAGCAGAGTTGGTGCCAGCTGAATGTTTGAGGGGCCGGATTTTGGACACGAGCGCGGGGAAATCTTCCTCCTGGAAAGAGGAAGACTTCTTAGGTTGTGCAGAGTAAGCCGGGGTCATGGGGGATGAAACAGCTACAGCTGAGAGGCTGGGGAAGTCGTCTTCCTTCAAAGCTGCGTGGACTGCTGTTACCGCCACAGGAGCTGGCTTTACACAGCTGCAGGGGACACAACAACAGAAATGTAACATTTCAGCAAACTTTGGTGTGAGTGGGGGATTTCAGTTTGTCGTGTTAAAAGTAAAACGTTACATGGGTGGGGCAGCTGTGGCTCCTAAAGCTGGGAAGTCATCTTCTCCATCCCCTGGATTAGAGCTCTTCATTGTTCTTACTGTTAAAGAGAAAACACGTCAGCACAGTGACAGTTAAGCTGCTGAGGATCTCTTACTGCAATCCCATGATGCAACAAGAGCATAGAAATAAAATACATTTTGTGTGAGGAGAATAATGCTTTTGCCCACCAGTGCTATGCACGTTTCTTTACAAACCCCGGTTATTAAATTCAGAAATCCCCAATTCCTCTCTAGCACCAAGGTAACGGTCGTACACAAAAGACGCCTCTCCATTCTTCATACTACTCCACTACAAAACCTCACCTCAGTGAGTCCACGACTGGGTTTAGTTTACACGGAATAATTATAGTGGCCGCCGCTCTGGCTGTCCTGCTACATTGATTTGAAGTGTCTGTTCTACTTCCATTTCACTTCTATGAATAAGACTATTTGGGGGACAGCTGTGTAACGAAACCAAATGGTGAACCCAGAAAACACCACATTAACTGGTTATATACTTTTAAATATGTTTATTTTTCACCTGGAGGTTTGATGTGTCCGGTCCTGTGTTCTTCTGGTTCTGCTCTCTCGGTCCTCTCCTCTCTGCAGTGTTTGGGAGCGCTCCTCTCCTGCATCGCTCCCCTCTCCTCCCTGCAGTGTTTGGGAGCGCTCCTCTCCTGCATCGCTCCTCTCTCCTCCCTGCAGTGTTTGGGAGTGCTCTTCTCCTGCATCGCTCCTCTCTCCTCCCTGCAGTGTTTGGGAGCGCTCTTCTCCTGCATCGCTCCTCTCTCCTCCCTGCAGTGTTTGGGAGCGCTCCTCTCCTGCATCGCTCCTCTCTCCTCCCTGCAGTGTTTGGGAGCGCTCCTCTCCTGCATCGCTCCTCTCTCCTCCTGCCGACACTGTGCCAAGGACGCCCGCATAGCAGCTGCCACCTCCCTGTCCTCTTCCTCTCTGCGTGGACAAGCACCCATTCACATACACACTAATGCAACAAGACACCGATACGTTACGAAAGTGACCGAAAACAGATTGGAATTCGACTGTAACAGCTACTAAAACATAATATGGTTTGAACAGTAACACTTTAAAGCACTGGTGAGGCCTTCAGAGACTGTGTGCTACATTTCAATACTGAAATTACACAGAAAGGAATGTCAGACACCCACACACACACGCACACAAATAGCAAGATAGCATCCACATCTTTGTCCGTCCTACAGAGTTTCTGGATGCTGTCGGTGCTTACTTGTGATACAAAGTCATAAACCTCCATCCGATCAATGCAGCATTGCTAATTTAGACTCACCTGGAATACCTCCAGCTCTTCTGTCCCCCCTGAGGCCTTCCTCTTCCTCCTCCTCCTCCTCGTGTCTGACGCATCTCCTCGTAGTCCTCGCTTGTCATGACACCTGAGGACAAGCACGTATTTCACATTCACTGCCTTCAAACTAGTTACGTTACCTTCTAAACATAGAGATGAGGCCAGTGTCAAACACAGAGCAATAACAAGTTCACCGACCTTCATTTCTCCTGGTCTGTCTGGAGGTGTAGTTAAACTGCACGTCGATGTGGCGGTTCTGTCGGGCCTCTGCTCGGTTCTTGCTGTGTGCTGCAGCTTTGTGGGCCTTGTAGTCGATCTCAGAGCGGAATGCATGGGTGAACTGTTCTGTGGCACAGCGGCCCTCCTCACACAGATAGTGACTCTCTCTGAAGTGCTCGCTCAGGTACGGGTAATCACTGTTGACAGCAGGGGTTAAAAACACAATTCAAACAACTGCCTCAAACTACAGCGACACCACACTCCAAACAGGGTTTCTCTGTGTGTGAGAAACAGCTGCAACACACCTGTAATATTCCTGTGAACCATCTGCGTCACAGAAATGGCAGAAGTAGTGGTCCCTGCGCAAGTGCTTAAGCAGCTCATCATTGTCAAGGTAGCGGTCATCGCAGAACTTGCAGAGCGGGTGTCCTCTGTGACTGGTGTCGTCTGGATCTCCATGTGCTCGGTGACGAGCCAGTTCCTTACGGTTGTACCATTTACGCTCATGGGAGAAGATCTGGTGGCAGAAGTGAAGTTTAAGGAACAAGTTAAGACATAACATGACATCAAAATGTTCAGATATTATGTATTTATGAGCCAGTGCTCCAGTGGGTGTAGGCAAACAGCTCAATTTATACTAAATGAGTTAACACCAATCTGACTTAAACTGCTGCCATGTGGGACCCCTCGTTTTAGCATGGTTATAAGGTTCCATTTAAATCCACAGTTTGTTCTCTGCCCTCCAGATATCTCTTAATCCAGTGTAGAGTTGAATTGCACCTACTTAGTGCATCGATTCTGATCAGCGATAAAAGTTTAGCCCCTGCATCAGCTGGTTGGAGGTGAGTTTACCTTGAGATGCTTTGTGCAGAGCTTGCAACAGAAGAGCTCGTGCTGCTTCCTCATGTGATACTCTAGCTCCTCATACTTGGAGAAGACCTTTGGTTCTGAACAGCAGAGGCACTCTGGCAACAGCAGATGCCTGATACAACACACACACACACACACACACACACACACACACACACACACACACACAGCAAGAGAGAGAGAGAATTCCATTAGTGTCAAGTTAAAGCAAAACAAGCTACTACATGCTGAGATGACAAGAAGTGCTTTTCTGTGGTGCGAAAAAAGCAACTTTCTGCCATTGAAAAGAAATCCTGCACTGAAAAAGGAAACATCGTCACATTAGAATTAGAAAAAAGTTGTATTGCCACTGAAAAATAAAACACAGGCAATCCAATACTTCCGATAAATAATCATTTTGACTGTACATTTAAAATGTTATTGTGGGTTTTTAATTGACATTCTTCTGTGTTTGTTCAGTGACTGGATGTTCTTTTATTTATTTATTTTTTTTATTTACACTGAGTTTCGATTCAGTGAAAGTGGTTTTCAGTTTCAAGTCTCCCCGAGCAGAGAGTAGCATTTAACTGGTGGAGTCTCCACTGATCGTAGTCGCCTGCACCGTCAACTTGGTTACAGATTTTAAAATATTAAAAGTCTAACAATAACACAATCATAACGAATGGAGAACAGAGCAGAGCAGTACCTGTACTGGGCGTAGATCTTCTCGTTACAGAAATAGATATCGTACTTCTTCTCACAGGGGAACTGCTGGTAGGGCAGAGACGAGAAGGCCTCCAGGTTCTTCACAAACACCACCTGAGTACAACATGAAAGTCAGAATGTAAGAACAACTATTTCAACACACACTCCTTGAGGAAAGTGAAGGGATATTGAGGCTGTATTGCACTGTTGGAAAAAACGACATCGATACCGAGGCAGGTTTTACTTTAATAGTACTTTGTAAGTACAGAGTTAGGTACCTAAAATGTACTCATGTCACAAAGACCTTATGTAATGCATCCTATGGAAGTATGGGAAGCAGTCAATGTATGACCAGTAGAGCAAGTTGTGTGT
>NW_022280056.1:2934391-2953771 GCF_004355925.1 Anarrhichthys ocellatus
ACACACACACACACACACATACACGAAACCTGAAAACATTTTGACAATAGCAACAACCATCTGTCATAGTGATTGTGAATGAACATTTCACAATTGACAGCTCTCATAAAGATAACTTTTTAAGGGAGTTGTGGGGTTAGGCCCTTATTGTAAGCGTCACGTACGACACCGACAGAGATTAATGAAATCTATTCAGCTCACGTTACCGTTGTTTTCAAAGGGAACGAGTTCCTCTCGGAGAAGGTGATTAGCACACAGACGTTAATTACCTTGAATAAGGTTTAGCATTTTGCTAAATTAACTAGCAACCTAGCCAGCACCGCTGAACCGTCGGTTTGTTTGAGACGTGACAGCTGACATGACAGTTCACTGAATCACAAGATAAACCCAGTTGGACTAGCACACCGTCAACCTGTTAGCTATTTGACTCAAGGTAGAACCAACTACGTTAGCTAACCTGCACCGATGAACGTGCTAATGCTAGCGTGAGCTACCTTAGCTAGGCTAATGACATCGAGGTAGAAAGTAACGTTAGTCTGAGCGGTTGGTAGCACTATTTACAAGCATTGCTTTTCATTTATTATGAATGCAACTACGATGTTTTCAAACAAAATCCTGCTTTTGTATTTATTGTACTACAATAAAACTGCCAGAACAATGCGGCCTACTTAGCACCACCAGGCGGCACATCCCCGAGGCACAGTGGCGGAGCAACGCCCACCTTGTCGAGCTCTTCCCGGCAGACGGCGCAGTACTTCTGGTCGCACAGCACCCTCATCTTGGTGGAGCAGCGGTAACAGACCGGGTGGTCGCATTTTCCCAAGGCGAAGATGTCGACTTCTTGGCAGCACAGGACGCAGTGCTTCTCAGTGTCTTTAGCGGTTGTTGGAGCCATGGTGGTTGTGAAAAAGGCACTAGTCAACTTCAGTGATATTTTGTTATTAGGGAGAGCTGCTGGAGCGCTTACGTAATGAAAAGCCTGAGCTACGGCCGTCACGTGATCTGTGGTACCTCCGATCTGTATAGTAAGAGGATGGACGAGCTTCCTTCCAGTGTGATAGCTGCTTAGACCTGTCACATGCGTGTGCGTCTGCGCAGGACAGCACGACGGCTCCACGTGCGTCCCAAAGGTGTGCGCCAGACAGCAGACCCGTAATAGCTGATGCTGATAGGAGGTCCTGTACTTTGAGGCCCATGTTAATAATTCACAAAGTCAGAGAAATTAAATATACACTTGTACATTTCTGGATTTTAATAATGCAAGTTGCAAATATGTTGAGATTAGTAGAAGAGAACATGTAATGCTCTATAGTTATTTTAAGTGAGCACTTATAATTTTTCATTAATCATTAATATTGCAATTTCTTGAATTTTAAGAGGCATAATGGAAACCAAGCCATGGTCATTTTTTGATTCAATCCTGACCGCTTTGAATTAAATTAAGTTCTGTTTATTTTTTGTATTGCTTTATTTCACTATTTTTAAACTGTGTTTATTGTCATTTTACAGAACTTACAAATCCCTACACATATACATATGCACATCTATGTACAGACTATGTAGATAGATGATAGTTGTTATTCCTTGTTTTAATAAAAAGGAATAACAACACTAATGGAAAACCTCATAATAAAATGAATTAATGAAGAATAAATGAAGTAAAATAAAGTGGGAGGGGGAGATTCAAATAGATGAAATTATTTAAATAGATAAATCAATATATTTTAAACACTTACATGTCCAAAGTATATGCAATATAAACTCGGTCAATATGAAATGTGACACCATTGTCAAGTTTCGGTGACTTTTATTAAGTTGCTTGTAACTGTCCATTATTCTCAAAATACCACCCATTCTATCAAGGGCACGACCTTATTTCACTATTTTTAAACCTTCTTTATGTAAAAGTATGTCATTATTTTTAATCTTGCTCGTTTCTGTTGAAATATTTTTGTTTAATTTATGCATTTCACTGTTTAAAGTTGCAGTCATTGTCATTTTAATAAAACGTTTTTTCTTCTATTTTCATATCTTACCAACTTTTCAAACAAAATCAGAATAATTAGAGGGACAGGTTTATTTTTGTAAATGTTTTATTGGTTAGAGTATTTGTAGGATGAGGATGAGGTTACCATTAAGGATTTACAGTAATGTTAAAAACTTGGTTCACAAGAAAGTGAGAGATTTCCAGGAAGTTAAGTCCCATCAGGGGCTCTGTGAGCAGTGATCAGTGCAGTCAGTCAGTGCTTTAATGTGGTCAAATGTTCATGGTTGTGAAGCTAGAGCTAGCGTCTCTTGTAGTGCTTGCTGCTCAGTCCCATAACTCTGAAGGTGCAGCTGGCAATATTCTCATAGAGAAGGAACATGAGTGCAGCAGTCAGCACCGTCTGCAGCAGCTTGGCCTCCAGGCCTTTAAACAGACCCAACATGCCATACCTCCTATGGATGGAAAACAGGGTTAAAAAAACTAATAAAAAGTATCACTATCTGATGGGAAGGCTTCTTAACATTTACTAATTTAACGATCTGTCTGCACACACAAAAGCCACAGAAAGAGAGCTGCATTATTATGGTTTTAATAGTTGACAGAAGATTAAAAAGACAATGTTCAGACTGCAGGCAAATCTGAGGCATTGTTTACTCATCTGCAATGTTTCATGTGGTAACAACATAGGAGTACTGTATTTACATCTGATGCACATTAAGTCAAATAAAGAACATAACAGCAAGTTGTAAACCAGATGAATGAAGGCAATGTGCTCTCTAGTTCTTAGTGGAAATATAAAGTCATGGTGACAAAACATGTCATTTTAAATGATTCAAAGATTTGAAATCGAGCGATATGCCCTGGCTATGAATGGTTGAAAAGTAATAGTTTAATTTGTTAATTGTCACCCAGATTGCATCAAAGCAAATTGATTGTAATATGGATATGCCAAAACCAGATTTGCACTCACCTGACTCTGTTGACCAACAGACACTTGATAGTCCGTATGCTGGACAGTAGTTTTGACTCGTTCTTTGACTCGCTGAACTGACCAAACTGTAGTGATTAAAAAGAAGAAAAGAAAACCTTGTGTGTGTGATGAAAGCATATCATTCATTCTGACAGCAAATAAAAGGCTTTTATTTGTATAACAATGAGACAAATCTGTGAGGAGGGTTTTAAATATACCTTTAAAAAACCTACCCTGAGAATGGACTGTATGGTCTGCAGCGGGTACGTAACAATGGTGGCAACCGCTTTGGCAACTGCGCCGATCATGAAAAACTCAACAGATGACAGCTGAAAGAGAAGAAGAAGAAAACTTTTGTGAAAATTCATGATGAGAGGACCAGTGGAAGCCTAAAGGTCTGAGGAGTTTGCTTCTCTTGAGGGTTTACAGGATTCAAACGTCCGCACTAACTGGTGAATAAGTGACACTCACCCCCTCCTTTATCGTGAGCGTCATGTTATCCTGAACTAAAACATTTATCCGCCTTCACTCCGGTGGACCACCGAGATGTCAAAGTGTGAAAACACACATTCAGCCAAAAGTATCTGCTTCACTAGTCTCCCTCTTTTTAAGTCACACAAAAATCATGTGAAGAGAATTACTGCATGTCCTGTGTTTACCCATCCAGATGATGGGATGAGCTGAAGTAACGTCCCTCCTCTTCTTGGTTTATTACGTTATGTTATTATATGTGTTTTATTTTATTATCATGATGTGGCACTTATGTTTACCTGCAACATTACTGTATTATCATTATAATAATATATAATATTAATAATTATATTTAGGGTATTCAGTGACAGTGTATTTTTGCTCTCTCATGTTATCTATACGACATTTTTCACCTCGAATTTGAGGGATCACTGCCAGAAATGTTTACATTAAAGTCCATGTGCAATAAAGTTATATTCTTTATCATTGAGTTATATATGTTTTTCTCTTAATAGAGTTTTTTTTGCTGTTAAATATCAATACGATATTGGCATCAGTTTAAAATCACAATGTCAATGTAAATAATTTATTGACCATCGCAAAAATGTCAAGATCTCTTGTAAAAATGCCGAATAATAAAAACATAATATTGTAATTTTCAACTTAAATGACTTTGTTCCTCATACATCGTCTCCCCGCATTAGTACTTTCTAAAATGCTGCTCTGATTTCAGCACTGATCTCCTTCCACTGTCTGTGTTCTCCTGATCCCTCCCTCACCTCCCTGGGAACTCCTCTCCTCAGCTGCCTCTTCAGGCCTTCGTAAATCATGAACTGGATGGCCGGGTTCAGCACCAGCAGCAGGGACGGGAAGGTCCCGTTCCACAGTGCTCCCACGCCCTCATCACGGACGATCTGAGCAAACGCATCTGCCAAAAACAAAAGAGCAAATCAGACATTAATGGATTTCTAAATTTGAAGAAATTCCCTCCAGGCGTTCCTGAGAGACCGCGTTCACAAAAATGGACCGGACGGACAGACAACCCAAAAAAACAAAATGACATGACCATTTACCCAGAATGCCAGAGTAGTTGGTGGGTCGTATATCTGCATTGCGAAACTTGGAACCCTGAAGCTTCAGCCTGGTGTTGACCACCCACAAAGGAGTGGTGAGCAGCACGTTTACAACACCTGGAGACGAGAAGGCAGACGAAAAATCAAGACGTGGACTCAACTCGGAGACTGAATGGACTTTCTTGTCCCGAGTCACTAAAACAAGGCTTTTATGATAAACACGACCCTCTTACCTGCTGCAACGCCTATGAGTAAGTCAGTGCTTGGTGTCGACTGCTTTCCCTTCAGGCAGCTAGCCTTCAGGCTGTGGAAGCAGTAGAAGTACACAAAGTTGGAGCAGCACAGGCTGCAGATGACCGGGAACCAGCCTCTGTACAGGGCGGATCTGCAGGAGGGGACAGCAAACACAGGAACAACTTAGAGCCCTTCTGACCACAAACAGTTTGTGCACAAATCTTTTCCAGTTAGGATGGAAATGTGTGAGGCGCTTGTGATGTGTGTGTTCATGTAACTCACAGTCCTTCCTCTTTGATAATTTCAGCCAGAATGGCTGGAGTTGATTTGGCCTTCCTATTTTCATCCACTGAAGACAAAGAAAACACAACTTGTTTTTAATAATGACATTACATTGATAACTGTAAATAATAATGGACCACTTGTTTACCTTGTAGCCTCAGCCTGGCGGTATCAAGAGGGAAGAACACTGTCATGGCAGTCACACTGCCCTAAAACAGACTGCAATCAGCTCTCAGGGAGAAGACGTAGCGCCTGTTTGTTTAATATTGAATCAATAGTGAAAGTGAAGCTAACTTACCATCGCTCCTGATACAGCATGAACCAAAGCCTCATACGATAAAACCGCGAAGCTCATTTTTAACGAAGTCACTCGTTTATTTTATGCTTCGACTAAAATAAACCCAGTGTCCACTTTTGTAAAACTCCAGCTACCAAAACAGAACAGCAGCTGGACCCTCGCTGTTTGTAATGTCGTACTTCCTTGTAGACGCGTGTCTACCTAACACGGAGGGGCATTATGGGAAATGTAGTTCTCGTCATTCTACACCTATCAAAAGATTTCGTTGCCTGTATATTTTGTCTTTTAGGGAATATTTGCAGGATCAACCTAAAGGAGGGATTCAGGAACAATGTGATAACAGAAGATAAATGTACTTATTACATTATAGAATATGTTGTGACTTTCTGCATTTAACCAGTATTTGTGTTATTAACGAGGATGCTGCTAAAGTTAAAATCTTCTTTGCAGGATTGACTTCCGGTGTGATCTAGAAGTCAATGAGGAGGACGTGTAATATGGTACATTTTCAGCACCGCAAAGACACCGTTGTGCATTTGCAGTGGGCTAAGTGGCCGTCAATGACTGGATAACAGGTTGTAAATGCACCACAGTGGTTGTCTCAAATGCTGCAGAGGAACATGAGGACATCAACCTGTAATGCAGGATTGAAACTGCACAGGTATGCACCTGGAATAATTATGAGCTGTATGGTGTTGCTGCCTTATGGCAGCAGAAAGTGTGTGCGTGGCCTCAGAGCTCAACAAACCCCATGTAGGCAGTTGTGTTTTTAACCCAAAGGATATCCAGTCCAATTGACAGAAAACATAACGATGTAAAGACGCGGCTGAATTATTGTTCAAACATTTATTTAGCTTTTTATATTTGTACTGCATTTGTATTTGTTGTTACTTTGACATAAACCTTTTTTTGTGTTGGAAACAGTTTGATTCAAAGCAGTAAAATGACGAAATAACAGAAATGCACAGAAACATACATTGTAGTATGCTTAATGCTGTTATATGGGACTCCATGCATGTTACAGCCATGCAGTGAATGTGACAACACACATGAAGTTATGAGCATTTAGACATTGAGAAAAAACAATTGCTGCTGCTCAGAGTTAAGTCACATGACCATACACCAAATTAAAATTCTTACACTTTTCAGGGGGGGAATGTGTATTAGACAAAAGATATGGCATCAACCCAACCCCTCACTTATCAACATGAACTTGAGCAAGGCACTTATATCTCAGCTACCGTGGTGGAACTGCTCAGCGAATCACTTTTCAAGGCTGGTTTTAGTGGGAAGCTCCCAGTTGTTAAATAAGAAAGCAGCAGCTTACATGCTCACACATGTCTCCTCTAAAATCATGTTTGTGACTCGTTGGTGAGGGAATTAAGGTACTGGGTTTACTGCTGTGTATGCCACTTAAATGCAACGAGGGGTCAGTGAGATGGAGCATGCACGCTCAACGTCACCTTCATTAGTGAACAGCTAAAATAATTTAAAATACATAACATTAAATCAGTCCTCAGACCATTCACTCAGCCACTCCTGACACTGCCTCCTCTGCTCCTCACTCTCCTCCCCAATCCTCTGTCCCCGGCGTCCTTTCCTCCTCTCCTCCTCCCGCCTCGCCCTCTCTCTCTTCTCTTCTTTGATCTTCCTGTCCTCCTCCACCCTGCGCTCCAGCAGGGCCTCCACGGTGGCCGGCAGAGTCCGTAACGAACGCTGCGGGAGCCACTTGGGATCCGCCGTGGGGAGAAAGGGGTCTCCAGCAGAGACCAGCAGGGGCTCAGGTTCCAGGGGAATGTGGAGGAGGTGTGCGTGCAGCATCATGCGGTACGGGGCGTCGTCCGCTCCAGAGCTGTAGGTGAAGTCCCCGACGATGGGGTGGCCTATTGCGCTGCAGTGGACCCTTAACTGGTGTGTTCGGCCTGAGGGGGGGGGGGGGGGGAAAGAGATGGTGAGGAGCCAGAAAGACTTTTCACAGCAGAGTCATGAAACACACAAGGTACTCAAGTTCAAAATAATCCCGAAAAACATCTCAAACACAAACAAATAAACGCAGCAGACTGCGAGTCAGGGCCTCAAGCAGAGAGACGCCGCAGGAAATCAGACTTTCAAACTGAGAAACGGAGTGTTGTTACCAGTGAGCGGCTGCAGTAGCACTTTGGTGACGGAGTCTCCATCGTACAATCCGTACTCCAACACCGTCAGCCCAGTTTGGCAAGGCTTCGGGTTCTCACAACCT
The DNA here is from genome assembly GCF_004355925.1 of Anarrhichthys ocellatus. Taxonomy (NCBI): domain Eukaryota; kingdom Metazoa; phylum Chordata; class Actinopteri; order Perciformes; family Anarhichadidae; genus Anarrhichthys; species Anarrhichthys ocellatus. The sequence goes on from NW_022280056.1 coordinate 2,941,946, forward strand.
GATGACAGAAGGAAGGGGAGAGATCAGCCAGAAAATAAAGGTGAATAGTTCAGTCATCCCAAGCATGCTTCATAAAGTATTCAACAATTCATTTAAATCACTATTAGACCTCTTAAACTCTGTGTGTGAATATTTATTTTGTTTTTATCTTCATGTGTCTGTTTTTACTTTGTGGACAAAAACTTGCTGAACAAAATTTGAGGTTTCCAGTCCAGAATTTAAAAATGTAAGACATGTTAAAAGACACACATACACACACACACACACCTTCTGTTCCCTCGATGCACATCATGTGTGTTTTTCCCTCTGAGGAGTTCTTGCCAATGGAGAAGTCCAAGGTTTGTGTCTCTTCCTCCACCCAGCCACGAACCTGGGAATCAAACCATTTATGTACTTACTTTTTAGTCACACGTAAAAGGTGTCGCACACAGACTGACATGTGGTAACAGCTCTGTTGTGTGCATGTGTTCGGCTGTGTTTGTGTCTGTGTTTCATACCAGGGCGAGGTAGGCTTTGGTGACGGTGCGGTCCTTGAAGCAGCGGTAAGCTCGTCCGGCAGCAGCCTTATTGAGGGCGACACAAAGAGCCCCACTTGTGGAGAAATCCAACTGATGACAGAACCTTTTAGAGGAAATAGAGAAACATGATGAGACTATCACTCTTTATGAGTGTACTGCATGTGACCCGATGCAGTTAGCATTTGTGTGATTCTGACCTGAATCCATAGTAGGTGCTCGGGTCTGCCAGCTGAGGGAAGCGGTGGCCGAGTTGCGCCTGCACGGTGTGCTTCTCGTACCACATCTTGCTGTCGATGCGGATGTCCCAGTGCTTGTCCACCACGATGTAGTCGTCGCTCTGGTGCAGCACACGCAGGCTCTCCAGGCTGGCCGACTCTGTTGTCATCGTGTGCAGTGCTTAACTCACACAACTCATCCAGACCTGCAGGACAAAGGTGTTGTCTTCATATTTCCATTACGACTGAATCAGGGAGTAGTGCAGTCTTGTTTAGAGTATAAATACAACAACTTAAAAGCTATTAAAAGAAAAAGTAATATTAACAAATTGCACTTGCAGCAAATCAAGTATTTATTATGAAAAATGACTCCTTTCATACTGATACATAATTGCATTACTATTACTGATGCCTTGATGTTCAGGCAGCATTTCACTTTGTAGTTGGTCGATATGGAGCTAATTTAAATTACTTTATATACTGTTGGATATAATACTGTGTAACAGGGTGTCATATTCTATAAACTACACGTTCAAACAAATGTAGCTGTCAGTGGAGTAAAACCTACAATGTTCCCCTCTGACATGCAGAGTAGACGAATACAATGAAAACACTGCAATAAAGTACAAGTACTTTGTATATTTGTACTTAAGAACTTGAATAACTGTTGTGTAACCAATGGAATCAGACAGTGGATGCGATTCTAAACACAACACTGGCAACCAGTCATGAAATGGAAACGAAATAACACAAACAAACATGTTTTAAACTGTAAAGCTCTAAAGCTGATTCTGATTCTGAGAGTAACAGGTAGCTAGCTGGTAGTAGCATCTCTTATTCACCGCGTAGTCTTACTGTCTGATAAATAACGGACTTTTGCCATAAAGCAAAAACAGCAAATACACAGTCGTGACACCAGCTCAGTTTAAATAATCGGGAAGACATATTGTTGGTTGAGTAACAGCAACTACTGCACTGGTTAGCTTGTAACGGCTAAGAACCGTTGGTTGGTTTGCTAGCCGCTGTATGCTAACACCGTATAAGATAAGCTAGCTGTTTGTGAGCGTCATAATAATGCGACTGTCTGCACAACCTACCTCTAGTAACCAGACAAGACTAATATGTGGTGCATTTTTGTCGACATAGCGAAAGTAAGCGTACATCTATCTATAAACATCGATGTAAACAAAACCCCACAAGTTCTTCTTCTTATTATATTCTGGCTGATAACAGAAACCAGTGTGTACAGCGCCATCTACTGTACGGATGTGTGTCGCATCATGGCACCATGAATTATGGATAACTTTGCTAAGTAAATATTACAGATTTGAGTGAGCTCTGGGTTTTTAGTCAGTAATCCAGTAAACCTACTTGTTGCTAATAGAACTACATAAAGTTTGTGTTTGTGAGTTTCCTGTGCTTAAGTGGTTCCCTAGCTTTTTATCCCGTGACCCCTTAGAATAAAGCAATGTCTACTTGTAGCCCCTCCTGTCACAACATTCATATGTCAATGTGTTGTGGGAACTTGTTCCAACATAGAGTCATTTTTCCTTCTCAGATTCACAGAAAACAATCTTGTGACCCATTTAAGTCCCGACCCTCAGACTGGGAACTGCTGTTAATGCTTCCTTCCGTAGTTGAAAGACATGCAGGTTAGGTGAAGTGGGAACTATACTGTCATACATGTTATTGGCAAAATAGCACAGGTGTTGCTGTGATATTATTTCTGCCTGTTACTCATTGCGACACAGGCTCCTGGTATTGTGCATGCTGATTCATTGGGACAATGGACAGGGCAATCATTCATGTCATTAGTTTTAGTTGAATTGCTGTGAGAAAGACCCACTGACTCTAACTGTGGTTGTGTTTATCTTAGTTTGACTTCACATACAGAAAAGCAGAAAATCGCATTTTCAATACATTTTTAATGGCCACATAATGATTTGCATCAATGCTATTGAACATGAAATGTAGGGGTCCATCTTCTTGACACATGTCATGTTCATTGCATTTGTTTTGTCTGCTTCTGCTCTGTCAGTGAGCATTGTTCCAGGTCACTCACACATCATTCATGACGTCCATAATCCCTCAACTTAACCTCACCTTCACACTTTTATCTGGTAGAGGTCCCTGGTCTGATGACGTGCTCCATCCGGCATTGTGAGCATGTTGTGTTTAAGATAATGACATGCTGGTGTTTTCTATTTCATTTGTGTATTTTGTGCCACAGTGTCTAAAGACCTTATAATAATGAAGTATAGAAGATAATAAAAGCTAATACTTGGTTTGTGAGTATAAATACATGATATTGGCACAACATGGACCGTATTTGAAATATATCTTTGTCATTATGAATTATAAATAAATAATGATCAATCATCCATCATTTAAATTCAAGGCTTTAGGATTTTTAGGGGTTTGGGTAGAGTTGAGTAGAGTGGGTAGAGTCACTATCTATTGCTGAAGGAGGAACCAATGGTGACTGAGCCTGTGGCCCACTGATGAAAGTACTGCAGTATTGATATATTAGCAGTTTTGAGTCAACGCACAAAAAAAGGATAAAAATAACTCCTTCAACGCGATCATCTTCTGTGCTGTGGATCCATATTTTCAGCATGTTTCAAACACTTATCATTTCTCAATGCTGTGATCTCCTCGTAGCTCAGAGCCGAGCTTTACGGTATTAGCAAAGTGCTGATTGTTGGGAATAAACTGAGCCTGAAAGGTGCAGGTCAAATAAAGTGCAGGTTAGAGTTCTATTAAGTAATCCCTCAACACTGCAGCAGGTATAAATTAGTTTTCAGCTAAGAAGATCAAGAAATATTATTGAATTGGAATTTCATTACCCAATCTGCTTCCCGCTCTGTGTGTGCCTGTGCTTAAATGAGAAAGATGTCACAGAACATGATTTAAATGTGGGGTCATGTCTCTATTGTTGGGTTTCTGGTGATTGTTACATAACATTTCACAGCAAATCATCTTAGAGAGCTGAGTGACAGATTGGCATGTTTACCTGGGCGTGCACCATGGCAAGAAAGCCCCTCACACACACACACACACACACAAAGACATGCACGTGACTCTAGTAATTTCAGTGGACTTGACAAACATTTCAGTCAGATAACAGAGGACGAAGAAGACGAAGAGGAGAGAGCTGACTGGCGTTAAAGACATTCATGATGACCTCTTTCAACAACAAGGATCTATTATTTTCAATTGATCCAAAACTGGATATTCTTTTGCTCTTTTAACTATAAAATCACAACATTCTCTTTGAATATTGCCAGATTCATCTTTTGTTTTGGGCTCTGTGAATGAAAATCTGCCCCTGCATGTTGCATTGCTCTGGATTTAGCTGACGCATGTCGTCCAAGGTGACTTTCTCCATCTGGGATTCATCCTCTTTGGATAAACTACAACACCAGCTGTGTCTCAGGTCTGTTTCCTCCACAGGTTTGCTGTCTGGACACAGTGTTTTCTCCCATTTTCAGGAGAAAAACACCATCTATTAAAAGTGTTGGTGTGACAATCACAAACTGTGGACTAACTCTTCTGGCCCTTCTGGAATTTATTTCCGCTTCACCGTTAGTGTTCTGTGATCTGTTTGCACACAATGCAGAATACGTCCTTTCTGCAGGCTCGCTGTGAAGAGCCCATAATGACATCAGACTGGGGCCTCCCTCTGCTGGTGGCTCTGCTGATTCTGGCGCTGGTCTACGCCTTCCTCTACCTGCCGGCTACCGCCCAGCGAGCCCTGCTGGAGCAGGCGCTCCGCAGCAACAACACAACCACCGCGGTGACCACAGCCGGCAAAGACGACTGGCCCACAGATGAGTAGGACAGATGGAGACGCTGGCAAATAGACAAAGAGCTTCATCAGAGGACAAGTGTGAGACAGCAGAGATGGACGCTGCCCATGATTCTGCTAAGTGTAGTTTTTACTGGCCAAATATACATTATTATATTATACAGAATATTATCATATGATATATATATATATTATTATATTATACTGAATTCCCTGTGAGGGTGACAAAATGAGATGTCCTGATGTGTTTGTCAAAGTGTTATTTACTGCTTTTTTCATGTTGGAATAAAGGTTAAATATTTAACTGCAAAGTAGTAATACGTGTTTGATTCCTTAATTTTTTTGCATTAAATCATTCTGGGATGTTTGCTGAAATTGATTGGATGTGGCACAGCCCTACCTTGAACATCTTCCACCAGCCGCCACTGATATCATGTGGTCATATGTTAGACCAACTGAATCATGTGATATTATACAAAATCTAACACTTCAATAAGTATCATCTGTAGACAGAAACGAAAGATTGCACACTTTTCTTTCCAGTAAATGGAAAGATGAAATTCCCTGTTTGATTCTCAAAGGAATATTTTTACATGTTGGTAAACACACTTATTTGCTTTCTAACGGTCTCCTGGCTGCATATTCAACTTATAAACGTGAGAGTGAAATCTATTTTCTCATCCAACAGGTGCTAAGAAATGTGAATAAGCACTTCTAATGCTTTGTGAGCATGCAGGAGGAATATCTCAAACGAGACCTCTCACTGGTGGTTTGAATTGCCTTTATTAAAAGATACAGGATACTAGATTTGACACCAATATTTGACGATGCAGCACTTGATCGTTACAGGCATTGAACACAGACAAATGTTTCCAGCTGCCTGTGCCTTTAAAAATATCCCTGTAGATACTGTATCTGCAGTACACGGCAACCATTGACATCTGGATATTGCGTCAGTATCTTTTTTTTTTTTTTTTTTTTAAATCACATTCAATTTTACAATAAAGTCGTAAAAAAGGAAGAGAATCTTGCTAAACCATGCAACACCCAACAAGCCAACATTTACAGTTAGTCTTAGATCACAACGATTTCAAGTTCAATGTTCAATATGTTCAGCAACAATGACAATATCATATCCAAAGACTTAACACAATAATGATATTTCTTAATTTTTAAGGGGATTTAATTCATCCCTTGATATACGTCTCAGTATTCTTTCAGATACCATCTTAAAATGTTTAAATAATGCTCAAAGCAGAATTATATTCACATCTTGTGTCCTTGGTATATGAGAGAAGTTCAGAAAGGGCACACTTTGTTCATTTTTAATGAATGAATTGTATGAAATTATTAAAGGACATACATGCATCTCTTTCTACAATATGCACAGTTCAGTTACAGTCTTTCAAAACGCTCCACAAAGACTTGAGAAAACTGCTGCTTTCAAAGCACACAGCAATGTTAAAGTATAGATGCATGTTGTGCACCGTATCAGAGTTTATTCATGATTTGAAAAGACAATATTTGGACAGTTAGAGCGTAATCTTGTTGTATGAATTGAATTGATGGTGTGGATTATCACTCAGTTTTTTCTTCTTCAAGTTTGTAATGAGAAATGATATTTGTGGGTATGTGATTTGATAGTTTGAATCATGAAACCATGGAATTGAAGAGAAGTCATTATGGTAAATTGTTGAACGTCTTCCCTTAATCAATCCACAGATCAATCAATCGATACCCTAAGACATCCTTTACCTAAAGAAATATATGAAGAAAATACAGGAGTTAACCGACACCTTGAGAAAGTAATACAATCTCCAACGGCATCTTCTTTTCTTGAACAAATATTCTAGACAGGGGTTTCAAACTGGATTTTGCCACCCCTATTTAATTTCTATTTTGGGGATAGTTTTGCTCTAAGTTTTAGAAATACAATAATCAAAACATATATAAACCCTTGGGGGATGTAAACTGGAATTGCAATGTTGCCATTGATCTATTTTTAGCCTATATTTGTGTACATTTTGGCACACCATTGAAAATGCAGTATTAGCTCCTAGCAGTTCCTGTTTGCAGTGTACCGAAGGCTGTACATGCATCTGTCACTGGATTACTTTGATACTGAAGAAAACTTAAAATACACATGGTGATTCTGAGGCAATGTTTTTTTTGTAGATGTACATGTTTTTTTGCGATGGACATCAGAGACAATGATGTCCCCGGGATCCTATAAGTCACACTGAATCTAAAAATACGTTAATTATGTCTGAGAGACTTATGGGTTATGCATGCATTTTGACGCAATTTGTGACAACCAGGTGCTATCAAGGGCACAAATATGATCCACGCAAGTACATGCACGTAAATGACAACGCCTGGCACAGCCGGCACGATAACGCGACCCTGGTGAACATAATCAGCGTTTGTTTTTACACACCAGTAACTGAACAGACCGCCGTCCTCAAGGGGGCGACATGGAGCTAATCAGAGTGATTCCAAGATCACGGAGGTAAAAAAAAACCCAAAGAAGCTAGCTTCTGTGGTGGAATGTGTTTTCAGTTGCATAACTAAATATGTCGATGCATACAAAATGTTCAGCTTCACGCTCGCGTTGTGTAAATATTTTTTCATGACACAATCGCTGCAATGTGTGAAACCGATCTTGCGTCTGCGTACTAACGTGGATCATGTTTGTTCCCTCGAGGTTTTGAGGCCTTCATGAGCTGCATGTCACACATCAGCTTTGCCACATGTCACCATTCCTTCAACTATTATTGGTATAGTACTGGAATAATTCCTATTGAACATCCAAATGCACAGTATTTACATATTTCCTCTCTTCTCTTTGGGGACGTCTGTGTGACAGATATTGAGTGTTTGTCATTATGTAATGTGTGTAGGCCTATATATTGTATTTCCATTTGTGCCACAAACTGACTTCCTTTAATTGCCTGCTTTTGCAGACCACAGATCTACAGATGTAGAATAATCTGGAAGAAGAATATAAATGCAGTGAGAGAAGGCAGAGAGAGGGGGGGATTCTTTTCTCTAAAAGTTCCCGTCAGGACACCTGCACCGAACAGACAAGGAAGAAAAGGTAGAAGAGGAGACCGAGGAAGAAGAGGAGGGGAAGTAGAGCCTCCTGTCTCGGGACCATTGCGAGGCTGCTCTCACAGGACAAGATGGAGGAGGGTGAAAAGGGGAAGGAAAAGAGAGGAGGGGGAGAGCAGGAGTGAAAGACGGGAAGAGCAGCATCATCTCTCTCTCACTCTATTCATTCCAGTCCTTGTTGAGGTCGAAGTTCCACTCCCAGTCCAACAAGGTGTTCTTGTCGTCGTCGGTGAAGTGGGATTTGACCTGATAGTGGCCGCGTGACATCATGCCTCTGGGGACCTCGTCAACCGGGCAGAGAACCTCGTGCTCCTCCTCCTTTGGGCAGTAACTTCCCACCATGTGCGACACCTTCTCCACTGCAGGAAGACACAAAATGGACACTTGGAGCAATACGACTTAACTAATGCGGAAAACAAGTTGGATGAAGCCGTTTGTGGCTCCATGGGGGAGCTGGGTGAAGTCCAATAAGTTGTCTCAAGTGATGTCATTTGAGTCAGTGTCATTTGGTGATGAAAACTACAAACTATTACAGAAGAATCCGGGGATGTGGAGTTGTAAGAAAGGTGTGAAAACATATTACAATATGTATCAATATGTATAATTCACAATAGGTTAGTTTTAGCATATTGTTTGCATTTGATGCAAACAGTAGGCCACAAATTACAAATAGTAACTCTGATTGATGTTCGGTTATGTCTTATTGTCCCTTTATGATCAGCATCATTGAGAACACTAGATGGGTATTCCTGTATGTAGTCTTAACAAGGTGAAGCCGAGTGGCCTTACCCGTTATTCCTTTTCTGGAGGTCACATGATGGTACCGCAACCCAGCAACGATTTCTCTGTTCACCTGCACGCGCACACACACACACACACACACACACACACACACACACACACACACACACAGTTTCATCAGATCTCCAAATATTGTCAAGGACTTTTCTGACAGTGGCTGACAAAACTGGCACCCCTACTTTACCATAAACCTACTGTGACATGTATTTATCAGCCCGGTATGTTTAATTTTTCCTCTTTGACTTTTAGTCCCTAGCGTGGGTCAAGCTCCAAAAACAGTGGATACTACATTTCCCATAATGCAACTCAACAACTTCTTTTATTAAAAGCATTTGTAATTGTTGCTCGTTTTGAAGAGAACTGTATATAAATAACCTGTATCATTATCAATGTGTCTTTACTGCACAGATAGCCAATAACAGAGTTCAATTTTACAATTACACAGAAAGTTAGGATTTGTATCAAACTGCATTAAAAGACAGCAGTGAGGCCATCTGTCCAGCAGGTGTCCTCACAGCAGAGCAAAGTCAATCACTCTCTGAGCTGTTTGGTTATTCTGAGAACGTCTCCCCCCCCCCTCAAGACTAAATCCCACCAGTACGGTAGACGATTTGAGCCATTTTCAACCATGAAATGTCAATATTACAAATACACTACAACCATATCGCTCACAACTTAAAAACATGTTTAACTGTGTTTAACTCTTTAATCCTGAAGGGAACATGAATGTGTATGTCACAGCAATCCATCCAGAAGTTTGAGACTTATAACTGAAAACTACAAATGGGAACCTGGTGGAAATCAATACATTAGTTATAATAGAGATATTTCAGTGAAAGCCAAACATGTCAACCTGCTGGTGACAATAGGGGAAACGTCAAGAGATCACTAAAGTCAGTGGGCTTCATCCTCTGGGGGCCGTGAATGTCTGTACATGATTTCATCTCAATCCATCTGATACTTGCTGAGATATTTCAGTCTGGATCAAAGCGATAGACCGATCAACTGACATTGTCATCAGAGACACCTCACTCGCATGGCTAACAATACTATCAAAGAAATTTAAAAGTAATAACTTTTTACTTAATCACTATAAGACTTGAGAAACTTGCAACCAAAGAAAGAAAGTTGCTTCTCTGGTATTAATCTTTAATGGCACTATAAATGAAACAGCACTAAAAAGACTCATTAAATATGATAATGGGCTTGATTGATAACATGGTTTGATCGTACATTGTGGCTGACTCAGCACGGTCTCCTATCGCTTAATCACTTATAGTGAATACCTGATCATGTGTTGGTTCATTCCATCCAAACACACAGTGATCCATTCACGTTGTAATGTACAGCTGTGCTTCTCTGCTCTGAGGTTGCCAAAATTAGTTTTGCACAGTGTAACAAAAATCAAACATAATGGATAATTTATACAAAACTTTGTTTTTTGTGCTCACTTGAAGATACTTAAGCTACTTGTAGGCAACATTCTGTTACAGGGCAGTATTTGTGCACAGTGTCAGATAAAGACCAGGCCACACCAGACCAGGCTCAGCTTTTCTTAGATACATGTAGGGCGGCTTCAAGGAAAAAAGGTTGGGAACCAGTGATGTAGAGTAAACCTCTCCAAACCTTAAGATCCCTCCGTTACTGCGTCGATCCATCTTACCTTGAAGTGCATCTTCAGTCTGTACGTCACGCCTTCCTTTAGGGAGAGGGTCTTCTCCTTCAGAGCGCTCAGGTCTCCTGCACAAACAACAACCATCAAACATCCCTCATGGTCAACATGACTCATTCTGTATGATATCACCTGCTTCAGCATCTCAGAATGACTCACTACATGATCACACTGCTTCTGATTTACACAAATATATAAAGCTGAATCTTATTAGAATGACCATCTGGAGAAATTGCTCCTCTTTAGCCCAAAATATGTATTGTTATAAAACTAAAATAGGTTTTTATAGTTTTTATCAGATAGTTTTCCCTGTTTTTCCAAACTTTATTGATTAAATATCCAATCAAAAAGACATAGGTGTTGAGGTTTAATTAAAATTAGTAATTGATTTACAATCAGAACAGATAAGAGAGAAAAAGGAACTTGAATGTTCAAAAGAAACAAAACTAAAATACGTGCACAAAAAAAGGATTTTGAAACCGACAAGGAATTAAACATTGCATAGTTAATTCAAATAAGTTATAACTTAAATAAAGAATATAGTATGAAAGTTTTTCGTTCTTGAAAGCCGTTAGTAAGTCTGAGTTAGGTTTAATACAATAGCAGCTGGAAATACACAAATACACACTGGCATGTGTTTACTTAATAAGATAAATGTGGCTCACTGCAGGTCAAAATCACTAAAATATACACTTCACTCTCATTGTGTGAGCTAAATAAGAGGAATTGAAGTCATAAAAGTGGAAAGTCTTCTGCTTTTATACATAAGAGCTACTGGTACAAAACAGAATGGCTTCTTTGTTCAATAAAATCGTCTTTGTCTTGCTGTTGGGTTGAACGGGTTCATATTGAAGAGAGAAAAGTATCCTGGACCATTGTAAAAAGCACACAGCAATCAGAAATGCATCCACTGCCTAATCACTTTATATCTCAATTTAAACCTGACCATCAGTCCTGAGTGCCTCCTAATGGATGGAGAGAAGCAAGGGAAGGAGGAGAGGAGAGGAGATGGAGGAGAGATAGAGGAAATGGGGAGAGAGGCAGAAGACAGCAAAGCAAGAAAAAAGGAAGTGACTTCAGAAAACACACATAAACAGAACATAGTACATCTCTCCCTCAGAAGTGCAGCATTATAGGTTTGATTCCCACCGGCGTCACCCAAAATGAAATATATATGCACTTGTGCAACATTTAGGCACGAAGAATCGCCATATTGCTCTTTCTAATGAAAATCTTCGAACTCTACTTATGTTGACAGTCATATTTTCACTTAAATTGAGAATCTACATGCCCCCCTGTGGTTTGGTAGATTTATAGCACCATAAGAAATACTTGAAACTCCCCATTAAACTAAATCAGAAATGGATGTCATAAAGGTAATAAAGCTGTTCCTCACTGGCCGACATTTGAGAGATTTATCTCTATCTGTGTCTCGGTTCCATGGATTCCAGTTTCTCTCTCTCTATGAACTGTTGTATGTAAATCTCCTTCTCCCTTCTCCCTTCTCCTCCCTCCGACTCGTCTCCTCCTCTCCTTCCTCTCGTCTCAGGAGATAGAGAAAAGAGAAAAGATGCTGGCCTCCCCCGGGAGCGTCTGACTGAGAAAATAGGTCAGTGTGGAGAGCTGTCTACCTGTTCTCCTCACCCACACACGCACACACACACACACACACACACACACACACACACACACACACACACA
>NW_022280056.1:2953781-2959524 GCF_004355925.1 Anarrhichthys ocellatus
ACACACACACACACACACACACACACACACACACACACACACACACAGAGTATGCATGCAAAGATGCACATGCACGGTGAAATCCACACACTGAACACACAGCTGAACCTCACACTTGGCAAATATTGCACCGATGCCACGAAATATTAAAATATTAGGGAATAAATCAACTGAAAAATTCCCGCTACACCCTGCTAGTTTACTCTGTGCCCTATTTAACAATACATGGCAAAAAACAACTGTTTAATTTGTTTATGTTTAAAGCTGCTGCTTGAGACTTTAAATCTTAATTCAAAATACATGATTCACTTACTAAATGTGATGTGTTCTTGTATATTAAACTACCCAACAGTGTGTAAAGTAGTTAGAGTAATAACAGCTCCTCCTTGGTCGGCCACATAGCAGGAGTCTACAGCCATGCTAGCGGCTCTGCGCGGCTATCCTATAAGGCACAGCTGTGCTCTGAGCTAAATGCTAACGTCAGCATGCTAACACGCTCATAACGACAAAAAGAGTAACGGTACCATTAAACGGTGGTAATGGTGGTCTATTTTAAAATATATAATAATTGAACACTCGAAGGACCGTTCTGCCTAATGAGTATGCTACTTAAACTTTAATTTACAGTTTTCTATTCACAAACTTTCCTCCCATTATTAGGTGAAGTTCACAATAAGAATACCGTTAAATTGGTCACGAATGACATAATACTAGGCCCCCAGCACACAATAAATGTGGGGTTAATATCAGTGGTCGACATAAAGAGGCTGCATGCTTGGCGTGTGTGTGTGTGTGACAACAGTGTGTGACTGAGTAGATGTGTAGCAGCATGCATGCTCAGCAAAACGCCCCTGAACCCGGGGAACATGGAAGCTTAACAAAGCCAGTGATTACGGTTAGAGCACGAAAGCACTGAGAAGTCATAGCCAAGGATACTGAAACACTACGTAGCGCTGTATTGAACCTTATAGCACAGACATATGGTTGTGTGTGTTTATCTACTGAGAAATAGAATGTAAAAACTCAAGACACGAGCCAAGTAGTAGTATTGGAGTAAAATGATCTCACACAGAAATAATGATTTACAGAATGTTTTCTAGTAAAATGTTAGATTTATGTTTATTTGATGTCTAATGTAGGCTACATACATATACGTATATGAAATGTTTGTTCAAGCCAAACTAGGTCACAGCATTGTGCCTATGTTATTGCATGGGTGCCCCCATTGGGCAATAAATCCGCCTCTCTGGCAGTCGTATTGCTTTTTTCCACGGAGACACAGCGACACATTACAAGTTGTTTTTGTGCTGCCAGCTCAGCCTGAAACAATAAAAATGTGTTTTTGTGTTTAAATGCAATCAATGTTCAGGCCATTGATCTAAGCACAAGCAACGACTGAAAACAACAACAAAACTGCAATTTCTTGAGAGCAAGAATGAATCTAAAAGGAAAGTCATAGTCTGGTAGCAGTGCTGATAAAAAGAAGGCGATACACCGAATGATCTCTAGAGCAAAAAACGAAGAGATGAGTTCAGGATGAGGAGGAGGAAGTGTCATGAGGCGATGATCTGAGGCAAGAAAAATATGAGCGGTCAAGAAGATCAGACATCAGAAGAGCCAACAGTTTAAAAAAAGATAATCTGAACCACTTTAGTTGGAGGTAAAACAGGAAGTGAGAGCTCTCTTATGTTGTCAGTAGTAAAACCTCAGTGCAAAGGAAACCTGTACAACAGTACAGTGAGATCTGTGATGGATTTACAATAACATTACTTGTGTTTCTAAGGTAGATCTTAGAGCTCAATGAAAATAATAAGTAATAATTAACCAGAATTTTATATAAGATTTTGGGATAGATTCTTACAGTATTACAGGATGAACAGAACCACGCAATTTAGCTATTTTAGGTCATGAATTACTGTTTTACTGGAATATAATTAAGTAAAACTAGTTGTAAATGCTTCAGCAGATATAAATTATAAATTATAAACTGTGAGAGTTTTGTCTCTGATAGCTTGGATGTGCACGAGGGAACAGTTGTGAACGGAGACGTCGACACGAACCCAAACAACCTCGCAGTAGTTAAAGGTCTCTGATGGGACAACCAGTCCAGCCTGCAGGGAGAGTCTCTTTTCGCTTCTACACTTTCAAACTGTGGAGCAATCACCTTTACTGTGGTGCAATGTACCCCCCCCCCCTTCTCTCTCTTACACACACACACACACACACACACACAGTAGTAAATGCTCGTCATCACTTAGGGCACCGTGCTGCATTGGAATCAGCCGATAGTGTATAATGAGGTCTCTAATGCATTCAGCCACCGATGGAAAGTCCATTTCACATCCAGCCTGGTGCCGGCTCGGCTATCTAACTGCAACACGAGACACCAGCAGGAGCGATTATTACCCCGCTGCTTACTCAATAGATTCATGATGAAAGATGCTTTTCTCTCACACAGCAGCATTCAGCAATTTCTCCTTTTTTCTCTTTAGCTCTATGAACACAAACACACACATTCATCCAAATTAAACCTGATACATATTTGAACGGCTTCCAGGGAAATTATGAGGAGTAGTTCAGTATCAGGTTTTTCCAGTTGCACGAGACAAACAACACTGTTTCTAAAAGAGCCTCCGACTGTCAAAGAGCACTTTCTGTATTGGACTGACATCACTCCCAAGCTCATACAAGTATGCCATTAATTTTGATTGTTAACATGTCGGAATTAACGTAAAACAAAATGATCTCACGCTACAAATTTGACGAAACAAGCCCATACCAACACGTACTCTTCCCATCTTGTCACATACTGAAGCTTGTTCTGGGACGTTGGCGTCCCTTTCTAATGCACTGGGTCGCCCAGCATGTGAAAGGCGTGGTTAACGTGGTGAATTCAAACAACAACAACAACATCACGGTTCATAAATAAAGTAAAACGTAAACAACGTAACATAAGATCAAAAAATAAATAATTTCTAAAATAACTCAACAACACTGGTTGCAAAGACTGGTCCTGACTTTTCGTCCCTAATATAGGTCAAGCTCAAAAACATTGCATTCTACATTCCCCATAATGCAACTGGACAGCGTCTTTCATTAGACCATTCCTGGCTGATGAACATCCCCACCTGCAGTTTGTAATGCAGACTCTCAAGACCCTGCTTGTAGGAACCAGCCTGTATTTGGTCATTTACGGTAATTGAGTCACGTGTTCTTGACATTGGTAGCAATGGGGATATCAGCTGTTCAATGTCTTAGTTTCGTCAGTGGAAGGAGAGCTGGTGATAGAGGGAGTCTTATTTTTTGCTGACCTCTGTTGATCACCTTTGTAAAACTCTTTGGAACGTTTTGGACGCGTGGTTTCCACCACACGTATTCGTTTGTTCTTTCTGCAAATAAAACTACAAAACTCAGCGACTGGATCTGTGAATCATTGACGGCCAGCGCGTCAGCAGTAAACCTTTGGTTTCAGATAGTCACCTATAATCCTGATGACATCACTAAGACCTCACACTTACAACTGTTTTTCTAATCTGTCCTCCTTGTGTCGAGTCAACTGAACTTCACGTGTATCATCCATGAGGTGCTCCTCCCCCCCTCCCCCAGTACGTAATGCAGTCTTTCTGTTAAAAAAAATTGTCCAAGTCCAAGCTGAGATTACACAATTGATTTTCCATCCACCTCTCACTTCCTCCATCATCTATGATTGCGATCAGATCTGAAAGCATCTGTCTGGTGTGGAGGAGCAGCGCGCTCTCTCAGTTTAGTGAAGATCAGCAGATCTTCCATTACACAGTGAAACATGCACATTAAAGGCTGCTGGACGCTCCGTGTTTGAATCAGAGAAGACTGCATGTAGTACAAAGTCAGTATTGCCTAGCAACCAGGTGACCTTTCCTATTAGCAGTCTGTGTTTGTGTCTTTGTGTGTGCGTGAATGTGCATGTGTGTGTTATTGTGTATGCGGTACAGAGATGCCTCAGACAAGGAAAAACCAGAACAAAGCAAAGCACACACACACGGACGGACAGGCACAGTCACAGCTACTGTTGTCCCGTCGACACACCCTGACACACAAGTCAATGATAGGTGAACCTACACACACACACACATGCACACACACATGCACACACACACACACATCGATCCCTTCCTCAACTTTATCCCCTGTAGGGATTGATAATCTCTCTGCAGCCACCTGATTACCATGCACCACAGACACACACACACACACACACACACACACACACACACTAACATACACGTGAACTTACAGACACCTCACTCTGACTGTCGCTTTTGCCTGCACCCAGGGGAAGATGTCAATACAGCCCACTAAGCAAACATTTGTCTGTCTCTGCTCTCCCGAGCATAGACACACCCACTGCAGTCTTTCTGCACATAAAAGGCAGAACGTGGGGTGAGACGCCTCGCTCCGGGGCGTATCAGCGGCATGTTTCACCTCACAGGGTGCGAGGCTGTAGCAGCACCATACCACAGCTAGCCAGGGTTAAGGAGGAAAAGTAAGGCTGGATAGAGAGGAACAAACAGAAGAGTGATGGAAGGGAAGCACTGCGTACCTGTCAGGTCCATGGTGATTGGTTCAGGAGCCTCATCACACAGCAGGGTCAGTCTGGTCATCTGGACATTAGCCACAGCGGGGTCTGGTGAGGAAAAACACAGCATTCATATAGACATTTTAAAAAAAGTGTCATTCACTCATTCATATATTTGCTTGTTTGTATATTTTTAAAGGGACAGATAGACATTTTGGATAATAAGCCTACTTTATTTGCTTTGTTGCAATATATATATATTTCTTGATCCCGTGAATTGTCCCATGAACTCCACATGTGACATTTGTCAATATAAAGATCACTTCGCAGACTGAAGCCTGACAAATACAGAGACGAGGATGCATCGCAGCGAGAGACAGAAGGGAAGAGAAGGTGGACTGTCACCATTATGCACAATATTTCTGTCAGGGTGAGTGTCCATATCGCTGACAGGACGATAGGGAGCGCAGCACTTTTCTGTAAAGTTTCATCTGGAAGCGCAAAAAGGTTGGAGCGCTCTGAAAAAAGACGCTGGTGTTTAGAAAAAAACGCTACATGGACACTCCACATGTCAACAAATGAAGCTTCTAACTATTCGATACAGCCAGACGAGCCACAAAACAGTATGCCAGCAGGAACAGACAATCTGGAGGAGGGTATTTGTTGAATATTCATAATAAAATATAAACGTCTTCATATATATTTATATATTTATACTGCAGCAGCTGAGGCTGAATGTCATTAGAATGTCAGTAGATATTTGGTCATAAATCAAAGTACTGGACAAACTGACATTTAACTCAACACCACAAATGTCAGTTGTATTGTGGTACTACAGGAGAAGTCGACTCATCCTCTGGGAACCATGAATGTCTGCACAAAACCGTCAAGTCCAGCAATCCATCAAGTTGTTGAGTTATTTAAATCTGGTCCAAAGTGATAGTCTGACCGCAAGAATGGCTAAAATATATCAAACATCCATTATGCTAATACTGAAATTGTACATATTAAAATATCACGGTCCATAAACATTTCAGTCATTGGAGAAAAAAGTAATCGTCCAATACCAGTTTTGTAAGCCATCCGGATTCAGCAAGGACAGATTAAAAGCTTAAGGTCCTCAGTTTGACAATAAAGTCCTCTCCGACTCCTCCCCGCTTTCCCTTCCTCTCATTACAGCCTTTCTCA
>NW_022280056.1:2959534-2963632 GCF_004355925.1 Anarrhichthys ocellatus
CACCTCAGGTAAACAAAATACACACACACACACACACACACACACACACACACACACACACACACACACACACACACACACACACACACACCCCTACCTGCTGGCATTGTTTCCATCCCCAGCAGGGTTTGCTTGTACTTGACCAGACTCTCGTCATCTTTGTCCAGTTGCCGAATCTCATCCAAACTCTTCTGGACCGGAGCGATGTAGTTTAGGTTTCTGTCATCCTCTTCCTCCTCAATACGCACATCCTTCTTGTCAGCCATGAGACCTTTCAGAGAGAAGAGAGAAGAACAATAAAGGGATGCTGTCATACGTTGCAGTGATTGCAGGTGCAGACCAGACGTATCCCCTCACTCCCCTAGCTTACAGATGAACTCTCCCATTCATCATCCGTCATTTTACAAATGCGTTCATTTGAATTCACTTTAACCTGGATTAACACTTAATACTATATACAATAAAAGCACATATAGTTACAATAACGTGATCAACACTACTCTGACTACAAGACATAAACCAGAAGGTTTCTGATACCAAAGTCTTGTCTCATTGCCGAGAAAACTCAACCGACAGGCGAGATTGCTTTCCGTCGGGGATAAGATGCATCTCACTCTCTTCAGCCATCCTGGATTTCATCAGGGGTTTTGATTTGATGTCGAGCTTTACAGACATTGGATAATGTGTTCTGCAAGCTGAAATTTCATTTTGGCATCTCGATCTTTTCCGCACCTCCTGAGAGTGAATACTTGCAGACTGGAATAGTTACACTGACTGAAAGGATTTGACCCGACAAAACCACCGTTCACAGTTTATTTTGACTGAACAGTAAACATGTGAACCTGTATCACAATAAAGAGAACGTTCAACACAGCAGGCTCTTATTTACCAGGATGTACCGACTGCAGGAATTGAAAACTCTTTATCACTTGGTCCTCACTAAAACCTGCTTTCAGTGGGCAGTCACGAGTACAATGCAAGCTTATAGCATTGGCAATAAAGAACTTTGACCACAATAAAATGCTCTCAGCAATGAACGGACTCAAGACTTTTCAAGTTTCTTTGTGCCTTGGTGTCTTTATGCTTAACAACTCGGTGGTCCAAAAAGTCAAGGGCCGAGATAAGAAAGCGTTGGAGAATATTGAATAAACCAGATAAATGACCTATTTCATGTTCTTTTCTCATAAACAGACACACACATAACACACACACAGACACAGACATATCATTTATAAAACGTTACATGGTCTCCAACACGAATGCACAAAGTAACCTCTAGACTCCAATTATCTGGAGAACAGGATGCAACAGATACAGACTGCGAGCTGGACGTGTATTTACCTCGTGTAATAGCCTCTGCTTCTGTTTTTACTGTTCATAATGAGACGGCTCAGTGTACATCAGCTCAGAGCTGTGTGTAGAGGTAATTAGATGGCACAGAGAGTGTACACACACACACACACACACACACACACACACACACACACACACACACACACACCCTTTAGTCACAAACATACCCTCAGCATATGGATGCAGTCAAACTGAGTTACAGATTCTGTAAACATTAGTGGAAATCAAACGTGTCGAACAGCAACACAATGACCCAATAATACACACACACACACACACACATAGTCAGGGCCAAACCCGGCTGCCTTCAGCGCGTCACCATGGCAACCCTTTCAACTCCCCTTGCAGTGACATCACCTTCGCTGTGGGTCTGGTTTATACGACCGAGTAGATAAAGTGGAGCATTTATTTCAACTCGCAGCATCGGAGATCCATGGGGGATCAGTTTTAATACACTCTGCAAGTGCATTTTCATAAATCTATATTTATTTATCTTTGTAATGGACTCAATCAGTTGTATTTGTTTATTTTTTAAATCAAATTTATGAGTGTTTTCATGAAAGAGGCTTTTTTAATTTTGCTACAGTAAAGTTTACACTTAACACAGAGGGAGGTAAACTGTTTGCATGGATACATTGGTGGTTTAGACATGTCAAAACGTGTCTGTTAACACACATTTGTATCCTTAATTTATAAGTATTAGGCGCAGACAGGTTTCCCCGCCTCATACTTTGAGTCTATCGGGCAGATTAATTATCCCCACACACACACACATTTCCTTTTTATTACGGTACAAATGAAGATGTTCAGCGGAGGAATGGAAATTTATTTCTCATTTTCCTTCCTGTGTTTGAGAACGAGATCCTCAAAATGTTGTTAAAAATCCATGATTCTGATATTAAATATTTATACATGAAATAGCATAAATTAGCCTCATGTTTTGAATCTGCATCTTTTTTATTATCAAAGACAGCTGTTGCTTTAAGATCTTTCTGTGTTGAATCCAGTTCAGTTAAGAAGCTGAAAACATGAGGAATTGTTTATGTAAAAACAACGCCTGTTTTAAAATATCAACACAAGGATCTACACAAACACACACGTGTTAAACTCTACATGTCAGATCTGCACGGTAGATGACTTCATGAATGATTCCCCCTGCTGTATTTACATATCAAGCTCTGCAGCTCATCCCCACACGAGTAGCGTAAAATGTGTTTGTGAGCCGCTGCTATACCTTCCTCTCTGACATCTGATAGCTTCTCTTTGATCTCCAGACTGCTGACCTGTCACAGTAACCGGCAATTAACATTAATTTTGAAATCCAGGGTTTGGTGCCCAGAGATGCGAGAGTGTTTTTAATATGTAGTGTGCGGTAGTAGAAACCTGGCAACCAAAGAGGGATTTCTCCTTTGTTTGAAGTTGCAATGTGTAAGATCTTACCATGCTACAAAAAATAGGCGCAGTATTTTATTTCTACTACTGAGTCAGATACAATCATCAGTATATATATTTACATGTATGTGTATAAAATGACAGGAGAGGGGGAAGAGAGGCATAATCCCACTGCTCTTCCTGGAGAGACCCGCCCTGGTGTAGCTGGTTGAGGCACAGACGATTGGTTAAGGTTAGGCATTGACCTCGAGTAGTTAGGGTCAGGACAGACCTTTGGTCAGTGGGTCAACATTGTGACCTATTATTATCTAATTTTTTAATGTTCTAAACTAAAACTCTGCCCAGATCTTAGACATTGCACCTTTAAAAACAGGTACATTTAGTTTTTTTTAATCAGATATGCAGTCTGTACAAATGAGTTCTAGAATCTAGGGAAATGATTCTTTACTTTGCACTATTTAATCAGTTTTGTCAAAAGGAATACTAAAACATCTACTGTTGCAGCTGATTTAAGCAGAAACATTCAGAGCTAAAAGCCTCCATATTGA
The DNA here is from genome assembly GCF_004355925.1 of Anarrhichthys ocellatus. Lineage (NCBI taxonomy): Eukaryota > Metazoa > Chordata > Actinopteri > Perciformes > Anarhichadidae > Anarrhichthys > Anarrhichthys ocellatus. The sequence continues at coordinate 2,962,828 of NW_022280056.1, forward strand.
GCGGATCTGGTGTTAGAGACGAGCTAACACCAGCGAAAAGCCAGCAGTGCGTCTGTTCTGGTCCATGTGTGTGTGTGTGTGTGGTCTTCCTTCTGTTGCAGCCCTCCATCTGTGATGTGATATCAACCGGTGGATTTTCTTTGATAGCCATAAAACTGCCTCATTACCCTACCAGCTTCTGAAACCGTCTTCTGCACCGTAACACAGCCGTCTGCTGTTAAATACGTGCTACAAGTGAAAATCAGCACTCTTGTGTTGTTACGGAAAAAGCTTGAAACCATGTTCGGTCATATTGACTTTTGTTATATTCTTTTACACAAAATATTGATGTGGATTTCTTTAGGCTGGGGTTAATTTATCTTCATTGTTTTTACTTCCGTGAATAAAAAACTGATTTATCTTCTTAATTATTATAATTATTTATCTGTCTGTGTAAGAAAAAAATGAAAATAATGTGTTTTGAACAGCTTCCGACTTTTACCTATCACCTGCCGTCAAATCAAACCGCATTTGCACAAGTGATATCTATATTTACACTAAGAGAGGATCCACAGCCAGTATGTAGAACCATCAGACACAGAATCAGTGTTCATCTGCTCATATTTACAGCTAAACCAACACGTTTAGTGCAAAACCAACACAGCAATCTGTGTTGGCAGGAAAGAGGTCGCTCCAGGGGGAAGAAGGATTCGAAGAGGAATGCTAACATGAGTCCTAACACACACACACGCGCGCACGCACGCACGCACGCACGCACGCACACACACACACACACACACACACACACACACACACACACACACAC
>NW_022280056.1:2963642-2968741 GCF_004355925.1 Anarrhichthys ocellatus
ACACACACACACACACACACACACACACACACACACACACACACACATACGCACGTTCTTCTGTTGGTTCCTTGTTGACATGAGGCTTTCACAAATGTCTGTATCCAGATTGTGACTAAATCTACTGTAGCTAGTAGACACAACCAGGCTCGCTGATTTCCCCGTTTCGAGCCTTAATGCTAAGCTAAGCTAACAGGCTGCTGGCTGTAGCTTTATATTTAACAGACAGTTATTACAGTGGTATCGATCTCCTCATCTAATTCTAGCATACTTCCCAAATTGTTAAACTATTGAACTGTGTTCAATTCTGGTGTTCATCCACACGATGGAGGCTACCAGATTAAAAAAAATGAATCTGGATCAACAAAGAAACAAGAAAGAAATCTGTGTTTGACATTCATTTAATACTGTATCATAAATGGGGCATTATTGAGAATTTAAGTAATCAAAGTTAAACCTCTCTTCTATTTCCTCAACAGCTCTCCTCTCTTTTACTTATCACCTCCTCTTTCCTTAACCCAGATAACTGTTCACTGTGTCAGGAAAACACTTCCTTCTCACCATGTGTGTGTGTGTTTGAGCCCTAAGCATTGCTGTTTTTTATAGTCCTATGAGGCCCGCTGTCACTGCTCTGCTCTAATATTATAACGAGACCTCTGGGACGCTGAAACACACAATATACAAGAAAAAGAAACACACACACACACAGCAGAAGATAAAATGAAACCTTTCAGGTCTCTGCGAAGCGATAGCGTCTTTTACAATGAAGGAAGAGGCAGTAAAGGAAGATTGATCTAAATAACAGCGTTACAGCAGGCCATGAGCACGGTTTGCCTCCATCTCTAAGGCTGCTGTCAGCGCGTGGTCCTTTTACCACTGCAACACGACGGGAATCAATATGTCACCTGCACGAGGCTGCAGACACGCCGTCAACGCTGGAGACACTCATAACACTTCATCATGTTAACCAACAAATCGTTCACATCTCATTTCCTGCTTGTTTCCTTGCTGATGAAACACCGAGATGACAAACAGCTGATACCAGCTGCTGTTATTGGTGACATCAACACACGGAGGATGTCTCACCATGACACTGCAGCATCTGTAGCAGGTTGCTTTACTGCAGACCTGATGCTTTTAAAGCGTATGCTAAAACAAAAAGTGAGCAAGAGGCTGGAGATGAAACCACGCCCACTTATGTATGACCAAAGCCTGACAGCTACAGCACGGTTTGATGAATTTACTGTTTATCAGAGACCACAAATGAGACAAGAACCGCCTCACTCCCCGCCGCCGGGAGACTACTTCGCTGTGAGGAGAGCGGGCCGATTCGGCTGTAGCAACTCAAATTCAGCCAGCGCAAACTCTAGCACCTCCGTCTCCGGAGCGTCTGTCTGCTCTCCTCCTGGCTGTACAGACTGCAGATCAATGAGCCTCGGGCTGTAAAGCTACGCTGCAGACGACATGCTTGACTAAGCCCCGCCCCCGCTGCTGCACAGAACATGTATCAACATTTGATCCAAATCGCACCAAATATGACACTGCACATCGTTGGGTCGCCAGCAATACATCCGCCAAGTGTGAAGTTGATCGGATGAATGGTTCCTGAGATATGCGGAGGACAAACAGACACATCTTGCTTTGTCATTAGACACCATTTCCCATGAGCCCGATAGCTTTGCGGGCCAAACAACTAACTAAAAGAGTCAAGTCCATGGAGTCCCGTTCATGAGTCGAGGGGTTACAGTTAGCTCATACCTGTCCGTAATAACAGCAGAACAGAAAGGACTGAAGGCAGAGAAGGTTTAAGACAGCAGAGATTACAACTAAATCAAAAAAATCAACAACTAAGAAGATTACTTTAGAAGAGTGTTGGACGAAACATCTAGAACTGTATCATTTTATTGCTATGCTGGTACACCCCCTAAAAAAGAAGAGAGCATTGGTTAACTTTTACAGATGCATTGACTTTTAAATATTCATGAAAGCTGTAGTTTTACTGTTCTCATCAGACGGCAACCTCACGTTCTGAAAAGCTAATGTGGAAGTGTCTTAAACTTGCATTCTCTCTAGTGTCCAGCAGGGGGCGACTCCTCTGGTTGCATAGAAGTCTATGAGAAAATGACTCTACTTCTCTCTTGATTTATTACCTCAGTAAACATTGTAAACATGAGTTTATGGTCTCAATCTCTAGTTTCAAGTCTTCTTCACTACAGCATGATGTTCATTTTGTAAAGTATGGTCCATTTAGAGTCAAACAGACCATAAAGCAGGGTATACTTTAGGGCGGGGCTACCCCATTGTGATTGACAGGTCTCTACCGCTACTAGAGCCATATATCGGCAAAATTCAAGATGGCGTCGGCCAAATCTTATAAGAATATATTAAGTAAAAGGTTGCAGTGAGTTACAGAAGCTGGTGAAACAGAGGCTCGCCCGGACATGACGTCAAGACTTTGTCTCTATAAACAGAAAGCACATCACCCCTTTAATCAATCTCGCACTCGCACACACACACACACACACACACACACACACACACACACACACACACTAATATGTCCTCAGCTGCTCTGCAGAGACAGCAGGTTGTCTAATTGACTGACTTGATTGGTCTCGTATGCGTCTGCTCACCCGCACAACCTCATTTATTACTGCTGGCACAAAAAAAGAAAAGGAGGAGGGATGACGTGAGGAGATACAGTCTCTTAAACACACTGACAAGCTGACAGTATGTGTGTGAGTGTGTGTGAGTGTGTGTGTGTGTGTGTGTGTGTGAGGAGAGTATAGTGAGCAGGTGGGGAGAGAAAATAGGGAAAAAGATGAGCGTTCAGGAGGAAAGGAAGGAGGCAGGAGGAGGAATAGGGATTAAGGTGTGGAGGTTAGTGTTAATAGAAGGTGGGAGATAGGGGAGAAAGAGAATAAGAAGGGACAGAGGGAGGACAAAGGGAGAGGAATAAAGAGAGGAAGAGGGAGGTAAAAAAATAGTGGGGGAGGATTACAGAGAAAATGCAGATAGAGAGAGAGAAAAAAAGGAGAGAAAAGGATTTCAATTAGTCTGAACACTTGCTGCTCGCTGCTTGTGTCGGTCTGTTCTGATTGACAGCTTATGAAGAGCGTTCTGGGCCTCACCCACTCTCACCCACTCTCTCTCTCTCACCCACTTTCTCCTAAGCCACACAGACAGTGTCTTCAGTGTCTTTCCTGGTAACATTTGCTGACAGAACACGTCGACCTCAACCGCCTTTGTTTCCTTTCTTTTCTGTTTAACCCCTGTTCCTCCTCTCCTCCCTTTCTCATCTTCCACCTACTCTTCTCTTCATCCTCCTCCAACCATTCCCACTTATCTTCCTCCCCCTCGCCTTATAACTTCCCCTCCTCATTCCTTTTGTTTGTCTTCTTCTTCTTCTTTTCCTCCTCACTATCTCGCCCTCCTTTTCTCGCCTTGTCGTCATTTTGCTCCCTACTTGCCATTTATCTTCCACTCTGTCACCGCCCACGTTCCCATCAAAATCTCCTCCTCGTTTTTCAAAACTCGATCTCAGCCAAGTGTTTTTGATGGGATTCGATGTGTCATAGTCACACAAAAAAACAGCACAGACAAAGCAGAATTCACTTAAACTCAACACGTGTCGGTTTGTAATCTCTTGAAGCAGTTTTTGTTCCAAGAAATTTGACAAAAACAGCAATGAAATGTAGGGCGGGTGAAGTTAAGGGAGTCGGGACTGAAACACTAAAGTAAGTAAACCGCAGACATGAAGATCTACGGTCGGATCCTGACTGGAGCAGAGCGATCGATTCAAGCTCTTTGAAATTCAAAGACTTAATAGAACAGATTATTCACGGCCGCCTCAGATCTTAAATCTCATTTCATCTCCTCCGCTTGAAGATGATCTCTCATTTCATTCTGTTTCTTTGCTCCTAATTGTCACTGTGGTTTTCTCTCTCTCTCTTTCTGCGTCTCTCTTTCTAGATGACTTCACTCACTTTCTCTGTTTGCATCCCTCTTCACCTTTTGTCTCTTCATCTCACAAACACACACACACCTGTGTGAGGGGAAACCCCAGGACTGTTCCACCATCTGTAACTGCTCAGCCCTACTGCAGTGTAGTGAACACACACACACACACACACACACAGCGAATGTATACTGTTGCAAATATAAAAGCAAAAAAATAGTGACAGAAGCATCAGCACGCACACACACACAGACACACACACACACACACACACACACACACACACACCCTTTTGCATGTATGTGAGCAGAAACATAATTACATGCACAGACGAACACACAAAACAAACACACACACACACGTTACAGATAGTCACAGATAGCGTTGGATGTGATCAATAGCTATTGATCTGCCACCTTTGGCTTGTCTTGGCAGCGCTTCATGTGAGACATAAAAATGTCCACACCCGCCACAATAGAGACATATGGCACACACACACACACACACACACACACACACACACACGCACACACACACGCACGCACACACACATTCAAGCACATACACAGAAAAACATCTCTTAAAACAAACACACGCCTTATTTCTAAATTATGAACACAAAAAAAATTGATAATTGACACACCTTTAATAACTTCTATCACTGATGTTATTCTAGTTCACTACACACACTCCAACGCCTCACCTTTGTAGCACATGGTTAACCACAGCAGCTCCAGCACCTGACCCCCAAACTCACACACGTCCAATCCCAGCATGGTGCCTCACTGCGGGGCTGAAAACCCGTCGGGGGGAGGGGGAGGTGGAAACCTCCACAGGTAGCAACAAAGTAGCAGAGCAGGGACGGATTAAAAGAGGAGACCATCCACAAAGGTCTTGAATTTGGGGAGGAAAAAAAAAGGGAGGGGGGGGTGAGGTCAGATGAGCATCTCCTCCCTGGAGGAAATTTACAAAAAAAAAATGTAGTTGGAGGGGTGGAAGAGGAAAAGGGCTGGCGTGAGAGAGACGGAGGCAGAGAGGCAGGGAGGGTATCCTTGGGTGTGGGTGTGGATGTGATGGGGATGTGTGTGAGCTACAGAGAGAGAGAGAGAGAGAGAGAGAGAGAGAGAGAGAGAGAGAGAGA
>NW_022280056.1:2968751-2969288 GCF_004355925.1 Anarrhichthys ocellatus
GAGAGAGAGAGAGAGAGAGAGAGAGAGAGAGAGAGAGAGAGAGAGAGGCAACAGACACAAGAAGCAGCCGGGCTTCTACGCTTCTTCTTCTTCTTCTTCTTCTCTTTTGTAAACCGGAGCTCTAAAAAAGGGAGAAATCGAACAGTTTCTGTTGTTGTTGCATGCAGCAGAGAGGATGCTGGGAGCTAACGCTGCTTTAGCCGGCGGAGCCGTCTGCAGCAGCACGTGTGTGTGTGTGCTACTCAGACGCTGTCTATCGATTCGCAGTCGAGCAACGAACCCCTCCCCTCCCCTCCTCCTCCTCCCAGAGACTGCAATGAGCTCATCCTTTAGCCCCCCTCCCCTCCCTCTCTCTCTCCCTCCGTCATTCAGTCTTCCTCGCCTCCTCATTCCTTCTCACCCCCCCCCCCCCATCAACTCTTTCATGCCTTTATATTCCTCTTCATTTTTCATCACTTATACAAATCCTCATGTGGTATCCCCTCTCTCCCTCCACCCATTCATCACTGTGTCACGCCATCACTCTCCCTGTGTCTA
>NW_022280056.1:2969388-2975518 GCF_004355925.1 Anarrhichthys ocellatus
CCCTCTTCATCTCCCTTCTGTCTTTTAGTGACCACACCCTGTCAGCAGTATGCTCCAATCATGACTCCCACTCTCGTCTTTTTTTCCCCCACTCAATCTTTTTCTGCTTCATCATTTCGTCTTTCTCAGATTTCGGTTGTAGTTCTGAATATAAAAGGAGCTGCTTCTCTAGACAATCAGACACACACACACACACACACACACACACACACACACACACACACACGCCTTGTTAGTCTGTCATTCAGAGATAGTGCAGCTGTCATGTAGCCTCTCTTTCTGTGTCCCTCACTCTCTCAGACTCCAGCACATGAAGATATTTTACACCAACAAATGCACATTTACATCCATAAATACAGAAACGTGCAGGAATGAGTTTTTTGCGATGGTCGATATTTCAGACAAATTCCCACATTTCAAATGTGAGCATGACCCAGATTTGTTTTTGTCACATTACAAATTAATGTTGAAACTCAGGCAACAGACGTTAGTGAAATGGGCCAGTTTGATAAATGAGGGACGTCGGCTCGTGTTGTTGGTAAGAAAATGAAAATGAGCGAGGAGGGAAGTGAGAGAGAGAGCAAGAGGAGAGAGGAAGAGGAGAGACTTAGAGCAGTGTCTTGACACTAACTAAGTGTCTCCGTTTGTCTCCTTGCCAGCAGCAAACAGTGAGCTCATACTGGAACAGAGAGAGAGAGATGTGGAGGTGGACCAATATATTTGGGTCAATAGGTCTTTCATTGAATAATAGATATCAGTGCTGATCATATAAATGTTTTAGATTCTGTTCTTCAGTCTCTTTAGGTTTCCAGAGAAAACTACTTTAAGTAAAGGAATGATAATGATTATATTGACACATAATTCATGGCATCAGTCAAGCATCTATGGGGTGTATTTGAATTATTATTGGGGTGTATTTGAATTATTATTGTAGGGGGTGATTGTGGCTAAGTGGATAGCAGGGCCGTCTTTCAATCAGAGGGTCGGCGGTTCGAGCTCCGGCTCCGCTAGTCGCATGTCGATGTGTCCTTGAGCAAGACACTTAACCCCAAAATTGCTCCCGTAGCTGTGCTTAATGTGTAGAAATGTGATAGACTCTGAATTGTAAGTCGCTTTGGATAAAAGCGTCTGCTGAATGACTGTAATGTAAAGAAGAAATGAAAATATAATTACAAACTGGGACAATCCATCTGTAATAGTCTTAATAAGGTCCTATACAGGTTTTTCTGGTTCTAACCAGAACTATTTGTTTCTGAGGAACCCTTAAAAGAAAAGGGTGTTAAAATGGAACGCCCACAATTCAGCCTACAATCCCCCCGAAAACTGTGATTGTGAAGCATGATTGTTGTGGGTCGAGCTGCACCACAGAAGCGTGTTTCACAAGAGTTTATCTTTTAAACGTGAACGTCGTCTGATTTTCTGAATAAAATCACATAATGTTGAGGTAATAAAAAAACATCTCAGTACAACAGACCAAAAATCCTTCAAACCGGCCAAAATCGTACTCCTCATTGCACAAGTCCGTCATTTTAAAACGGTTAACGACAGTAAAAAGTGATTTAATATCGTCTCCCTGCCCGACCGATCACCAGCAGAGGGTCTCCCTCCTGTCTGTCCCAAAGCAAGCAGCGCTTTAAGCCCATTATATTCACATTGCTTTATGGAAATATAAATCAGCAGCAGCAGCAGTACCCGGTGGAATGAGTGGCATCTATAAAATAAGTGCTTGAACAAGGACGGCATCATAAAGAGCGTCTCAGGGTTAGGAGTCCCTCAGGGTTTTGCCACAAAGACCCACATCTTTCTCTCAAACAGGGAAAAACTGATCAAATACGCTGCAGGCAGCAGCCGATGAGCTGCTGAGGTGAGGAGTTATCTTCATAACATAAAGCCAGTAGCTCAACCCTCATGTTCACTATTAAACACACAGTATGTGTGTGTGATACACTCCACTACACCATAATATCAGAAGATATGTTCTTCCATCGCTATACGCACATCATATACATTTGTTGTCCTTTTATTTCCAACACAATAACCCGACATGAATGTATTTATTATGTATTATTTATCAAAATGTTGGACCCTGAATTAACTGCTTCTGAGACCAGACAAAATTAAAGAGCTATCACTCTGATCTTTATTTCTGGAAATCACAAATGTATTAGAGACAAAGTTATTTAGAGTAACTATTATTTCTATTAGTGTGATGCATCTTAAAGGATGAACAACCTTTTTCGTGACGCATATTTCATGCCAAACTCTTCGGAAAGCTAAAGTGAAAGTGGAGAAGATAAGATGGGAAAAGATAAGCTTAATTAATAGCAAAGGAACTTCTTGTGCCAGAGATTGATCAAAGATTACAACAGAATATTAATTCAAAAACAATAGAGGAAATATATATAAACAATAAATATTAAGTGTCTAAAAAGTAATACTGACACCAGTGCAGAATAGAAAAGCAATAAGATACATCTACGAATTAAATTAAAATAGAAAAAGTAAATTACAACAGGTAGAAATGAGTAAAAAGATAGATGGATGTTATGAAAACAATGTAAACAAAGAAGTTCTTGCAAATACTGCAAGTTGTCTCTGTTGCTGGTCATAAAATCACAGTCAAACGGTTTCCTGTCATCTCGGATATTCAGCATCGCACCTCAAATTGAATTCAGGGACTGATATCACATGGATTTGCAAGTGTAATCGGCAACGATTTGGCAAGTTATTCCATTAAGCTGCGGCTACACGAGCTCTGGTAATTGCTTTCTCTCTCTCACACACACACAGATACAGTATGTAAGTGATACACTATAGGAAGCGGCTAAATGGTTTCCCGACAGCATATTGGGAGGCGTGAGTTTATCTCTGCTTAGTGTGGAAAGAATAACGCGACTCATTTGGGGCCCATTCGACCACAAACCGCCTGATTTAGTCAGACTGAGGAGGGCTGAATAACCCGGACGCTAATGCTCTGAGGGAATGGATCATAATTTAATGTGGTAAAGGTAGTCGCCGGGCAACGCTGAATGAATAAATACAAAAGTGTTTGTCAAGGAAGGATTGAATGAGTGTTGTATGGAGGTAAGCGGGGGTGGTAATCACGTTTGTCAGCAGATGAAGGAATGAGTACGAGGGTTTTTTTTGTCAGGTGTTGAGTATTATGTGCACATATTTGACTCAATTTATCAAAGGCAGAAGAGGAGATTAGAGGATAGTCTCAGCAACAATGGTAAACTACTGTAACTACACACACAGAGAAACCTCTGGGTCTGATAAGAGATGCCAACATGGACGCAACAGCACCACAATAACATAAAGCAAGCAGCGCTTTAAACCCATTATATTCACACTGCTTCATGGAAATATAAATCAGCAGCGGGACCCGGTGGAATGAGTGGCATCTATAAAACAAGTGCTTGAACAAGGACGGCGTCATAAAGAGCGTCTCAGGGTTAGGAGTCCCTCAGGGTTTAGTCACAAAGACCCACATCTTTCTCTCCAATGTGGACATTAGTGAGCTTCAGAGGTGCCTGTAGGTGGTATCCGGATCCGACTCTGCAGCATTTATTTGGCATTTGAACTTCCCAAAAATAATCTTCGGGGCATCTGGATTGTGAAAATTAAGAGTTTTGTTACACAAGAACCTTTATGTGCTGCAGTTCAGATACCCAAGTCCATCATGCAAAGACTGAGCTGCATTTAATTAAACCCAATATTAGCTAAAACTCATGCATGTTACATTTACATATGGAACAGCTGATTTCTGGTATTGAAGTAACTTCTGAGTTTAGGTCCAATAATCATGTTTCTTATTATCCGTCCTTTTTCTGACATCTAGTGGAGACTGAGAGAAGTGACACAGAAACATGCGACGGTGATAAATGTGTTTAAACCGGAGACAATTCTCTGTAACTGAAAGGTTAATTAACTGGAATTCTGGCGAGCTCAGCTAACTGAGGTGAGGTTTTCCACACTAAGCTCTGATGCTGCAAAGACTTTTAATATGTTTTTGTTCACTTTGAATGATGACCTGTATAAATATGAGTGTTTTATTAATAACGTGATCCTCAAAACCTTTAAATCAATACTGTGGAGAGCAGAACTCACTCGATTTTAAATGTCTTCACATCAACAAATCATACACATCATTTGACAACAGATAGATTTCAATTTTATTAATTAACAAAAGGCGTATCCAGTGGTTATAAAATAGAGCATAGTCCATGTTTTAACATCTAGAACTGTACAACAAAAACCACAACGGAGACAAAATCTGAGTAAAACCTATGAATTGCACAAAGAATCAAAACAGCACTCTTATTGAAGAAACAAATCGACAAAATTAAATAACTATTATAATCTGTTTTGGGTGTTAATCTGACTCGAGTAACTCAGGAACAAATGGATCAAACGGAAGATCTGTGGTAAACGGTTTACATTCATTTAGAGCTTCATGACACTTCTTTTTCAGTAGTAGACCAAAGTGCAAACATTTGGAGGAGTTAAAAAGGATGTTGGTACATGTGAGCTTCAATCCATGTTTTTACTGACAGTAGTACAAATATATACGAGCTCAGCAACGCTGACGGAAGAGAGGAGATTGAAAATGATCAGACGGCCGTTGTGTCTCTTCTCTCTTCAAACGTAACGAATCTTGAATTATGGGATATATGAAAACTCCGTCTGACCAAAACACACACTTAAAATATGCAACAATAAATAACAGCATCCGCTCAGTGCAAAACTACACAGCAATGGAAAATAAAAACGTAAATGGTCAGTTATTACAAACCATTAACACTCGTTTAGTTTAATAGCGAGACATTCGTCTGAATGCATCACTGCATACCGTTATCGTGACGGTGAGACAGAATAAGAACAGAGAGGCATATGTGAACAAAACAAAGCTGAGTGTTTCCTTTTTACCAGCTAACACATCAAACAGACTCTTCTCACCTGGATCTGACAGCTGGCAAAGTGAGTGTTTTATTTTGAAAGGATCCTGTCATTCTGATTTAACCCCGTGTATAAAATATCTGGAGAGAGGTCCGTGAACACGTAGAAGCTCAGGAGAAATCCTGCAATAAGGCAAATAGTTTCTTACTTTTCTTTGCTTGACATATTATTTGCATACAACCAAAAGAACAAAACGGTACAAAAGCCCCGTGCTGTCATTTGATTCAGCACAGCAGCCGCCAAACAAACTGTGATAACAATAATAGAATCCTTTCAAAGTAAAACATTTAATGCTGTGTGAACACCAAACACGAAGCAAACCTTTCATTACATACGAAGTCGATGCGGAGACGTTGAGACTCTCCTCCTACGACGTCACTGACGTTTTTGAATCAGAAATGGAGGAAAGAAGTATTGTAGTGGTCTGTGGTCAGAGCTCTACGTTAGTACCTCATAGATGACGTTATCTTGTGTTGATGGAGCAGCTAAAGAGTTAGCATAGCATAGCACCGATCGCCGTGAACACCATTCAGAAAACAAGCATTTTAAAAAGATGTCTTGTGGACAGATCTGACAAAACATAAATCCAGACTTTCTATAAAATGAGCATCATTATGTCGTTATTTTATCATCCTTTTTATTTATTATGTGTAATTAAAACAGAGCAAAAACTCTTTAGTTTGGGTTCTTACCCTCGCAGTAAGCTAGCCGACGTGTAGCTTGTTGGATAAAGTGAATAATAAGTAATAATAAGTCATTAACGGAGCAGACACGACGGCGTCTGGTCCTCTGACGTAGAGCACCAACAGTCGGCCATGGTTGGTGAAACGTTGGTATCCAGATGGAGGAGTTCGGCCCCTTTTTCTCTCTGGAGCGTTTAGCGTGAGTCACGTGAATAAACACAAACGATCCCGCGGTAAAAGACGAGGTGAAAAATTTGCTTCTGGTTTGGTGTGAACACAAGGTAACGGTGAATTTGTGCGTTCGTTTTTCTTCCAATTTTTACACCCATTTTTTCATCAAAGATGAATAAAGACCTCTTGGGCCTTTGATGGTGTCCTGCATAGAGCTACACAGGTGCTCGTGAACAGCTTACGAGACATCAGGTGGTCATAGTTCATAGCTGTGTGTGTGTGTGTGTGTGTGTGTGTGTGTGTGTGTGTGTGTGTGT
>NW_022280056.1:2975528-2980172 GCF_004355925.1 Anarrhichthys ocellatus
TGTGTGTGTGTGTGTGTGTGTGTGTGTGTGTGTGTGTGTGTGTGTGTGTCTGTGTGTGTACTATGTCTGGGCCAGCTGAAGCTCCTCCAATCCGTGTTTGCCCAGGTGATATCTGGCCAAGTCTTTCCTGGTCACCAGTCCAACCACCTGTAGAGAGTCACAGATCAAATGTGACTTTAGAGCATCATCATCATCATCATCATCATCATCATCATCATCATCATCATGGCAGTCAGCAACAATTGAATGTTGTGAAGGCTTAAATCACAGCAGGAAATGAAGTAAAGAGACCATGTGGGACAGACAGAGAATCTTACCCTGTTCTCATCATCCACCACCACCAGGTGTCGGAGTCCCAGCGCTCTGAACAGCTTAAACACACGAGGCAGAGAAGTGTCCTGCAAACAAGCCGCGTCATTTTAGTTCAGATCATTCACTTATACACAACAATTACACAAACCTCTCATAAAGACTTTGTGTTTGTGGAACACAAAGAACACACGAGTTGATGAATCCCTCAATAACTACAAAGATGAACAAGAGAACAGTGAAACCTTGATACCCAGTTTCCTTAAAAGTAAATGTTTTGGACGTACAAGGTTTCAGCCCGATAGCCACAATGTGCAAGTTAAGAACTGGGTCAAATCTGTGCTTTTAATATGTCTGTGTGTGTGTGTGTGTGTGCGCGCATTACCTGCGGTACTGTGTAAGGCGTTGCGTTCATGAACTCATTGAGGTCCATCATACACTCCCTCTCGTCCTGGGACACGTGGATGCTCTGGATCGGGGGAAAGCGGGGATAGGCGTCTCTGAAGTCCTTCAGCTGGAGCTTCCTCAGAGTCAGCCGGGACCGGGCCAGCTCCACAAACACCTGGCGGGACAGAGAGGCAGCAAACCGGGACCCGATTCGATTTAAATCATCGTCACAATGAAGAATTCATCTGCAAAATGCTGTCAACCTCTTTTTTCCTGATGTTACCTTGTGCTTGAGAAGAACAATGAGCTGAGAGCGGAGGATGAGGCCGCAGAGCTTCGCTGGCTGAACGGGAGAGGAGAGCAAAAGTAATTATCCCAGTTTGACTTCTCACATCCCCCAGAGAACAGGAACTGGACTACTTCCACTCAACAGTGGCAGCAATACAGGAAACAAGTGGGCAATAGCAGCAGTCATAACTTCCTGAAACAAGATCCTTACACCTGCATTGCATTCTGGTCTATAATTAGAATCTTTTTCAAAAGATCTCTCAGCTGAACAACTGCAGATCAAAACAAATGGCATCTTAAAGAGACACACCGAAACTACATTTACTGTTGATGTTTTCCACTGATCTCTGCACTCGACAAGCCTGAACTTATTCCACCGCCAACCAGCCATGTTGCAGTTTACCTCTTCACCACCGGCGCCCTGTGTGACGACCGGGAAGCCGTTGTGATTGGTGGACGTGTTGCTCAGGACGTCCACGATGGTTCCCACCTTCTCTATCCGGTTCAAGCAGGTGACCGGAGAACTCATCACCTCTCTGGAAGAGGGGGAGACAGTCAGTCGAGCTATATTCATACAGCAGCTTTTCAAACACAATGAATGCGATTCAACGTGCTTTACAAATGTTTGACCGCATCAAAACAAGATGAAGATGAAGAGAAGATGAAGAGACTAACGAGCACTAAATTAAGTTAGTAAATAATGGATAAATTAATTAATTAATGACTGAATAAAAAAAATCCAGTCAACATGGCTCTCATGAACACAGAGGACCTCACCTGGCGGTCAACCAGTGGGAGGTGGCCGGAGCATCCCAGTGCAGGAAGGGAACGCTCTGCAGCTTGATGTGGATGTCATACAGACCCTGGAGCAGCAAGAGAACAATCAGACAGACTGTCCCAACAGTTTACACTTCACATTTATCTTAGTGTTATACAGTCGTTAGGGTTATTATACTAGCAAGCTAAACACTGCACTGTTTTGTACAACGGGTCACCTGATTACATGTCGATCAAACTTAGTATTTAGAATGACAATGCTGATTAAATCTGTCACTTTTCTAGCGTGAATGAGATAAATACTCCTGCTGAGAATCAGTGCACTAGGATTTGGGACTATACCGTTTGTGTCCTCTGCACATGTAAAGCTGTGGGACATTTGATCACTTAGTTGGCTCTTTTACTCACCTCTACAAAATAGTCTCCTACTATCTTGGCTGTCATGAGGACGAGCATGATGGGAAGACCGTATGTGACGTTTCCTGTCGCCTCCACCATGATGACAGTCAAACTGAGAGTCATCCTCACGATGCCACCTGTGAAGATCAGTGCACAATTACTGCTACTAAACATTCATCTTGTATCTGAATCTGTATCTAACAGAAGAGACGTTTCAATACGGATTATTTAACAAGACAATTCCTCAGATCTCAACAGGTTGTGTCACTGATATTGGTCCTAAAGATATGTTCAATTTCTTATTTCCTGTTCATCACTAAGCAAAACAAATCAACAACAAGGTGAAGCTTCACGTTACTCACCTAACTGAGCTGCAGCTCCAATCAGGGCATATTTACCAGGGTCAGTCCAGATCTAACGAAACACACAAAGTCTGGACGTGAGACAGAAACAATGAACTGTTTCAAACATGGTCTCATTGAGGTAATGAAATCAAAGTCTTTGGACTTTAATTCAACCATAATATGGTCTGTTTTCAATAAGTCATGTTGTCCTCATCCTACAGAGTGAAGCGTAACACACACACACACGCACTAACCGAGCCGGTGGAGGTGATGGAGGCCAGCAGGATTCCAAACAATCTGCCCCAGGCTGCTCCTATAAGCAGAGACGGGATGAAGACTCCAGCAGACACCGCCAGGCCGTAGGTCCAACACGCCAGGAAGAAGTAAGTCAAAGTGAACAAACCCAGAGTCAAAGGGTTGTAGGTTCCTTTAAGAAAGAGAGGGATGAGAGACGACATGAGTAATTGTGCAAAATGAAAAGGGAGAAGAAATGGCTGGTGCACGTTTTTTTTTTTTTTTTTTTTACAAACGTTACCCTCACGAACAGCTTTACCTGGCTGGTTGTGGAAGAGACTACGAACACTTTTCTCTGGAGTGTTGAAGAAGGCCGTTGCCATCGAGTTGTACTCTCCATCTGCACAGAACAACTGAGAGATAGAGACAGAAAATGACTCAACGAGAGAAGGAAGAGGAGACAAAAAGTGTTTTTGTGTTCTTGTTGAAGCTGTTTCTTGACCTGATGGTGTTAGATGTTAAGGTCAAAGGATGACCAAAGTAGATACTGTTGATCCTAAAGGGGACATGTGGATGTCTGCACCAAATTTCATGGCGAACCATCAAATAGTTGTTGAGACGTTTCACTAAAAATCACCAAAGTCAGTGGCGTTCGTCCTCTGGTGTGTTGTACTCTTCTTAGATCCTTTGGCAGTATCGTTCTCACGACATTGTTGGTGGTAAAGCTTATTGAACCAAAATAGGAAGCACCAAGATTCACTATGACAAGTGTTCATCTTATCTCAATCTGCACTTGTGTGTATAACTTGCTGAGTCATGCACATCATATTGTCCATTTCAAAGCCGCAATAAGTAACTGTGCTTGTGACACCATGTGACTGTGACTTCCCTTATTTAAGCTTTATTACATGACATAGGTGATATTTGACAGTGTGTGTACCTGCAGTGGGTACTCCTCAGTGTGTTCAGGCCCCAGAGGTTGACAGTCATTAGAGAAGTAGATCATGGTGAATGAAACAGTCGCAGTCACAGCAGCAACCAGCATGGCCTCAATCACTTGTAAAGCAGGGCGATGAACATACCTGTAACACACACACACACACACACACACACACACACACACACTTTCAAATCCTACACATAATAACTTTTATTTCCCAGAAAACTCCAAAATGGCGACACGTTGTCGTCCTGTGTGGACTTTCCCCGGAGACAAGGAAACTTAAGGTGCAACAAAAACAGCCGAGTGGAAAACAAACGCTTCATTGCCTAATCTGACTTTTCTTTTGAGCCTCCAGGCGTCACGGCGCTATGCATGCCAAGTACAAACCAATCACAAGATGTGACACAAATACAGACCGTTTATACAGAGTGTTTTTAGAAGCAAGACTACCCGCACACTGAATGTGAAAATACCAGATATCAGGAGATTACAGTCATTTCATTCATTGCCAGTTATGCTGAACAAAGTTACACAAACATTTTTTATTTTTTTCCTCTCACCCGTCTACTTGTTTGCACACATCTGACTCAACACTTAACATATTTATGAAACTTCACTAGATTTGTTTCAGTGTGTTGGTCGCTTGTCAAACATCGAGTACTCAGCCCGAGTACATAAATCATTTAGATATCTTCAACTACACAATTAATATTCATACTATTCACAAGGCTATTGATCATAGACGGTACCTCATCATGCAAACCCAGTGGATCCATATCTTTGACCCTTTAGGTTTCATCTCTAGTGGGGAAATCACTGTAAATATACATTCTAACAGCAAACCAAGAGTAGGATATCTTATTGTTATTATAATAGTGCACTCTGTAGTTTATCTTTATCATCTTTTCATTGATAATTGATACTATTCATTACAACACAATCTGCAGCGCTTTTTTTTTTTTT
>NW_022280056.1:2990172-3014982 GCF_004355925.1 Anarrhichthys ocellatus
TATATATATATATATATATATATATATATATATACACACACACATATACATATATATATATATACACAAAGCTCCTGTTTGTGCTGCGCTCTGGTGAGGTTGTTGGGTTTTTACCGACTGGTGCTCCGAAAGCAGCCGAGACTCCGGCAGCAGCTCCAGCTGACACAAAGTCACGTTTCTCTGTGTCTCTCCGGAAATATTCAAACATCTACAAACACAATCAAACACATATTACTAGTAACATGATCTCACTCACAAACACACCTTAACCATTGAGACTATTTTAGAACATGTCAACAGCACACAACCATGCTTAACAGATGAACATTAAAACTTTGAATTAAGGAAATCTGAATATCTCAGAAAGCAACTTCAGTAAAACAAGAATACAGCGAGTGTTTGTAACAAAGTAACTCCAACTAAAAGTAAACATATGACTGTAATCAAATATACTTCCTTCTGTTGAGTAACCTGTCACACACACACACACACACACACACACACACCTTTAAGTCTTTCTTTAAAGTGGTGCTCCTGCCCTGTGAGACCCCGGCAGCTACAACAGCACCAGAGTGAATCATGGGCCCTTCCTGAGGGATTGTGGGTAAACGAGAGGAGACAGGTATGAGAGGGAATTCTTGGCATTCATTTACAAATTCAATCCGTTCAACTTTGAATGAAAATGAACAACTATGAAAGCAAAGACATCAGTGCAGTATGTGTTCTGTAAATGTCTGTAGTAGCAATCACGTGTGGGTTTGTCTTTGCAGTGTATATCTGGCTCCGTCGACTCTTTACAGCAGCCTTTTGGTGAATTGAGCATCTTGAATGTGCATTAGGGAGAAGTAGATGAGCGCCAACGTTTACCTTTCCGACAGCCAGACCGCCAACCACTGAACAGATAACACCAAACACTTTCACCAGCAGAGTCTGTGGGGGACAAACACACAACATTGTTCAAAAAGTGGTTCAAGGGCATCCATGATGTGTGTGTGTGTGTGTGTGTGTGTGTGTGTGTGTGTGTGTGTGTGTGTGTGTGTACCTTGAGTCGTACCACCCTGGGAATCTTGACTCCGTTCAGGTAACATTTTATCTGAGGAATTCCACTTCCTGCTGCTATGGGCTGGATGAGACAAAGGAGAAACAGAGGAGAGGTATGTTGAAGGAAGAGATGGTATATAGAGAACTACAGTATTTATGATTACAGCAGTAATATCCGAGGATGTGATCAGAGGTATTTATATATTTACACAGTGAAATCTCTCTCTGGGTTTCACATGAAATGGCATTAACTGCAGGCTTTATGTGGTAATAAAACCCTGACTGAAGCACATTTTTTGATCCGTGTGGTTGCAGGAGGAAACTTAAAACCTCAGCTGACCAGCGAGTAAACTTTGATTAACCAAAGGCCACAAAAAAGAATCACATCCATCTTTATAAATTTCACTATTACGCACTGTTGGAATCAAACGGGTAGACACGCTGTTGGCTAATTTGATTTCACTTCCCCATCTGTATGAATGGATTGTAATTCATACACTGAACTGATTTACTTCCTCAAAATTCACGATCACACTCGAGGATTGTGATCAAGCACACAAAAGACTGAAACACGGGTGGAGTCGTGGTGTTGAATAAAAAAAAGTCTCCTCCAGTCTCACCTCGAAACACGCAACGAGGATGGCCCCCACCATGACAAAGACGGAGTTGATGACAACCCAGAGGATGAGGGAGATCGACAGGCCGCCCACCTCGGTAAACTTATCTATGTCTGTGAGGGGTCAGAGGTCAAGGAAAAACTCAAAAGTCCTGACAGCACGTGGCTGAAACTAGTATTCAAGTTCTTGTACTTAAAGTACCAAAACTAACCTTCTCATTAGGCAGAACGGCCCGTTTCAGAATCATGTAGGCTATATTACATATTTAACTCTAATTATTGGGGCATTAATGTATTCATTACTTTAGTGTTGCAGAAAAGAAATGTAAAGTAATATGAAGAAATATAAAGTAGCAGAAAGAAGCAGGATTCATCTATCTGAAAAGTAGATTATTCGTTTCAATATTATAAATATTATAGATTTATTAACTATCAAAGTAGTCCTTAGGTGCAGCCCTAGTATCTTGTACAAATGTTCAGGATACTCTCTTTGACCACTCGGTATTTGATCCCAGCCATTTCCTCCACCACGATGTCTATGAAACAGGCGATGAGGCCGGTCAGGAAGCCGATCAGACCACAGACCACCCAGCGACTGATCTCCAGACAGCGGAAACCCTAAAAAGGTACAAGATGAGGGAGGAAAGGAAGCAAGAGGTCAGGAGACAAAGCGAGCAGCAGAGGAGAGATGAGAGAAAGAAAATACACAAGTTCATACACAGGGAAACATTAAGATAGTACAACATACATTCAGGTTATTCCCACTCTACTTACCATGTAACTCATCCTCCTCTCCTCCTCCAGAAACAGCTGGTTCTCAATGTTATCATAGTCCAGACTCTGTAATAACACACAATACAATAAATACAATCGATCAGTTAAAAGGTGATAATGTTTGCTTCTATTCTTCATGATAAACACAGATCTTGTGACGTCTTTGGATCAATGTCAGCGAGTTCATATCAAACCAAAAATATGTTAATACAAAGCTGATTCCAGTCTGCTTAAGGAGATTATTGCCCTCTTTGTTGCCGACAGATGTTACAGTTTCATGGCCTGAACACATATACCTCTGTTACCGACTCCTTTTACTGTTTTCATTGCTTCCTATATTTAGCAAGACTCCTACAAAGTGTCACTAAAGTAGGAAACATTCAAATCTTACACACGAGGCTTTAATTAAAAACAGTTTCTAGAATCGTTTGATAATCAGCTGTTTGACGGCTGGGTGGTTTTACCTCAAATTTAAGTGACAGCAGTTTCTCGTTGTGAGGGATCTCTTTAGGCCGCCCCCGAAGAGAGTCCTGCTGGGAAAAACACAGATCACCAAATCAACACTGATCTTTAACCTCTGACCTGTTGAATCATGTGAGCGGCTGCAAAGAGCTGGGAACTAAGTTACTGACATCAGAGGAAGCGAACATTTAGAATATAACAGCAGCAATTCACAAACATTTAAAACAGAATGAGAAAGAGAGGACAGCGTCAACAGACTTTATCTAACGTAGATACTGGAGAATGAATAATGAGGCAGATGGAAGATTCATACATGTCAGCTAAAGGCAATTAAAAACAAGAGCCCCTCTTCACATCTACATGCAATGTGAAGAGAGTCACACCACTGTGGCCCGTCACACAATCAGAAGCAAATAAAGCAAAAAAGAAGTAAGTGACATTCATAGAAACACAAACAGACTGTAAACAGATAAACAGTATTTAACAAGCGTGCAGATCACATGCACGGCATCACATTCCCATCAGGCATTGCAAACAGAGCTGAATCTGATGGTTTCTGTCACGGAAGGAAATGTGATGCACCGTGAAGCTAAGTGACGGTAAAACGTCAGTCGCATGGTCTCGTCCTGTTCTGTCACCACTGACTGTGGCCTCAAGCTTTTGATTCGGTGGTTGAGTCTCACACGCTGAATTTAACGGACTCATTGTGATCTTTGGGGGGCATTTATGGGATTTATTTTATTGCCCGATTACCTGAAACTAAACAAATAAACTTGATGAAACCTCACTCTGGTTTCAAACCTATTAATACGTGTTTGGCTTCACATTTACAGCAGGAGGGTTTTGATAAGTCTGTTACAAAATCCTGAATGGTTGAGCGGTCAGGGTCGAGCTGCACACGGCCGGCATCGATTCATCATTTGCGATGCGCCACAGTGGAAACCTTCAGACAGTTTCCAAACACGTGTCTTTCATTCACGCTGGATGAGTCAACTGTGCCCAGTAAAGCAGCTCGTCTAAAGCCGTATTCAGCAGGGAGGAACTGAGATTAAATATAATACAATAACGTTTGAAACCTCAACTTCATCTCAGGCCGAGTCTCACAAATCAGGCTTTAAGGCTCCACGTGTAGCCTGAGCACGAGGCCGAATCACATTAAATCTACTGTAAATGCCCCCCCAACACGCAGCTGGATACGTTTTATTTTGTAATTTTAAGACAATAGTTGTTGATAGTTGTCATTGTAGTGGAGAAATGCTGCAGACGGTCTTGGTGGAGCGATGATAAAGGAGCGACAGACACAGAGAGAAAGAGAGCGATGACGTTTTCGGACTCAGACTTTACCTCCTCCGACGATATCTCCTCCTCCAAATCCACAGTGCTGAGTCTGCCTATCTGAAATATACGGCCTCCTCCAGACAGCTACAGACATCACAAACATCAACAGACATATATGTATGTTTGGCTTTGTGTGGCAACTCCTGAGCTCATGTTCTAACATCACACAGATGCTGATATTCAGAGAAGAGTAACAGGCTCCAAGAAACTAACGACGCATGTACGATCAAATGTACAAGAGCACATTATGATAAGAACTACTAGGATAGTTCCACCTTTAGTCCTGGTGGTGCAAGAGGTGGCTGACTGGTACTGGTGGCGTTGGAGGGGAAAAGGAAGTTGGATTTTCCTGTGTGTTTCAATATTAGAGGGACAGATGACTTCATTCAGTCTGAAGGTCTACTAGCTGATGTCATTATCAGAGCTTGATAGTATTCTGTTCTCTAGTAAACTAAAAGCAACCTTGTGTAGGATTAAAACGGCACAGATTACCTTAAATCTTACGTAACCTGATTTTATTACTTGAGAAGTGCAGCGGGCATTATACTCTTTGGAACTGACTCATAGGTTACCTTATGTTCTTCATCATCATCCTTTCTAAAGTTAGGACTGTTAAGTTGTTCATAATGATGCATGTGTCCTTAATGTTCATACCAGGGAATGAACAAAGTAACAAGCCAGTGGAAAGCTTTGCAAAACTCTCTGTAAACCTATTATTTGTTTAAAGTAACTGAATCTAACCGAGTGCATGGTGCAAGTAATTCAATCAACATTCATTTAATTACTTTTCATGCAGTTACATTCCAAACAAAGCTTGCTGTTGCATCTGATGCCCTCCCCAAACTGCAAAAATACCATAACACATGAAAACACACCCCAAAAAATGTCATTACAAGCATTCATAACATGCAGCATTTAAAAACAAGGCTAAACGTGACCTAGTAGTGGTTAATAAACACATGACACAGCATCTTGCTGCAGGAGTAACAGCAGCTTAGGCTAGCTTAGCCCAACATGCTAACAGTACCTGTCTGGAGAGCCTGGGCTGCTCGGAGCCGTTGAGCAGCGGCGTCCCCTCCCCGGTGGTCCCGGACTCGTCGGCCCGGCTGGACCAAGACACTTTCTTCGTGATGTTGGCCATGGTGTCTTCCGGTAGCTCGCCGCTATGACTGTGGCTAATTTACTTCATCAGTGGCAGTTGTTGCTATAGCTAACTAACTGTTATTCTCCCTCAGCTCCTTCATGATCACTCTAGTGACTCGTGACGCCTTGTAAGGCTCGTGAGCAGGGTCAAACGAGAGCCGTTTAGGCGCGTTGGATGCTGGGACTTGTAGTTTTGTTGTTTAATAGGCGAAAGTCAGAGGGTGGGTGCAAAGACATCAATGCCAACAGGTTCACCAGTGGTGGAGTAAAAAATCCTGATGAATTAATATTCCAGATCCTGTTAAGGAGAAGTAGCAATACTGCGATATTTTAAAAAAAGTATTGAAGTATGAGCAAATGTGTCAAAAGTAAAAATATTAATAATTCGGAAAAATGGCGTCTTACAGTGTTAATAGTATCCTATTATGTGATTACAATAAATAAATGCATTAATGTGCAGGAAGCAGTTTTGTACCTTTATAGTTGGTCAGGTATAGCTTATATTAAGTATTTTATTAAGATATAGTTAGTTTGTTCATATTTTATGAACTCATGTTTTGTATGTAAAATATTGATCTGTAGCTACTGACTAATGCTGTCAAATAAGTGTAGTGGAGTAAAGAGTGTTCTCAAGTGCAAGTACCTTAAAATACTAACTCGTCATTCATTTGTTGGAGTCCAGATCATACACAATTTAAATTTACAAAAGCACACAACAAAAGCATGATCAGATTTAGAGATTTATTCATATAAAAATAAGCATTATAAGTTTCTACTGACAATCCAAAAGACAGACCAACATATATCTATATCTACAGTCACACAGTGGCTATCAATATAAAAGATATCCACGAACATGTAAGAAAGTGCAGCATCGTTGATAAAAAAAAATTCCTTTAATCTCCATCCTGTATCTGTATAATGTTTAACAAAATGAGTCAAAGTTCATATTAATTATTAGAGGCTGTTTTATTATACAACATGTTATGTCTGTTACAGATCAGAGGGAATCTGTCTCAGGAGTGAGCCTATGTTGAGACATTAATATCACATTTACAGGCACACTTATATTATTCTAGGATCCTTCTGTTAAATGATTGACTGGTGGATCAAACTTAGATTATTATTGACAGCTGATCAGTCTGAGTTCCAGTTTTGGTTAATATAACTTTAAGTCCAATAAGAATAGTGTTGTGAGACATATGAGAAAAGTCCAATAAGAATAGTGTTGAAACACATATGAGAAAAAATAATCTAAAAGGACAAGAGTGTTTATTTTAAAAGGCAGGCAAGAGACAATAAACATTCCCTGCAGAACTTGTTGGAATGAAACTCTTGATTTGAATCCTCCTCTGTAACTTTAATACACACAGTGCTCCAGACATTCACATGCCACCTGCTGCACCTCCCCATGGACCTCCTTGATGTCCTCCATGCCAAGCACCACCCCTCTGGGCACACCCCTTCCTTCTGCCACCCCTTCCACCTCCGAAGGACTCAGCACCCGGCTCCACATCCTGAACCCGGCCACCTGCCCAGCGAAACCCTCTGCAGGGTCGAACCCCCCACCGACGGTGTCCTGCTCCTGCCCCAGCACCACTGATCCACCGCCAGGAATCTCCCAGCCCTTCCTGAAGTTGGAGCCCGAGGAGGCGAGCCGCCCGTCACTGTAGTGCCAAAAACGACCCTGGATGGAGGACCAGAGGGCGCAGAGGTGGTGCCAGCGAGCGTCCAGGAGCGACGACGCAGAGAGACGGCGATAGACGGGGTCTCCAATGACAAAGTCCAGGGAGGGGGAGGAGGAGGAGGGGCGGGAAGATGAGGAAGATGAGGCAGAGGAGTTTCGTCCATACAGAACTAACTGGTTGTCGTTGAAGTCTGTGGCATAAGAGAGCAGAGTGCCGACATGTGAGGCCTCCACACGGAGCCACAAACACACAGAAAGTTCAGGAAGGTCGGGGAGAGACCGGAAGAAGGTCACGTAGTTCTCCGTTGAGGCCGAGGGGAAGAACAGCATGGAGTCCACGTTACAGACTGCAGACAGAGGGAGAGAGAAGATAAATAAAAACCCTGGAGCCAACATGTAAACATTGGTTTCGTAAGTTACAGTTTAAGGCTTTACTCACCATTCCCCTCAACACACACAGACAAAATACATCCAGGACATAAACCAGCGAATTGATTAAACAGATGAGTTATAATGTGTTAATTAGTGAGCTTTGGGGGTTGCTGCTTGGCAGATTTTGTTACCTTCTGTGTCTCCGTTTCCGGTCTTTGTGCTAAGCTAAGCTAAGCTAACCTGCTGATGGCCGTGGCTTCACATTCAATGGACAGATCCATAGTCCAGGTCTCAACATTGTATGTCCAGTCACTGGTTGAAAATACAAGATTGTCGGAGTGTTGGTTTCTTTCTTTGGCCATTTTCATACTGTGATTGTTTTTGTTACCTGGAAATGTAATCAACACTGTGTAGAATGTATTCGCCCCCACAGGGGAAACATGAAGAAATGGCTCAATCTGGTGGAAAATGGTAAAAACAACCATTTTTGAAGCCAGGGCTCCAAACGATCAAAAGCCTGATATAATAGAATGTATGTTTTTGTGCTGTAATGGTTGTGGGATCAAAAATCATGGGACATTTTGTCCTTAGGGGTCTGTATTTTGGCTACACTGTTTATTATAGATGTATTATAGGAGCTGAGGTTGAGCTTCCAAAATCAAAAACTATTTATGCTGAATGCATAACACAGCCAACATGATCGAAAAAATAAATACAAATGAAAAGGACAAAAATGTCAGACAAAACATGTTTAAATGCATTACTTCTCTGAATATTCAGGTCATAAGTACCTCTAGTATTGTGAGGTATTATTGTCAGGTATTGTGAGACTATTAAAGGATTATCTTATCTTATCTAACTATTACTTACTGGTTGCATCCTTTTTGGGAACGGGTCGAGCAGGGATCTTGTGCCTCACAGGAAGATGGAGGAAGTTGTGGATCACTGAAGACTCAACCTTTGTGTCACTTTCTTCCTCTTCTCCTCCGTCCCAGTCGCTCACCTGATGAGACTCAGGCTGGGACTGAGGGAGATCATCTGGAACCCGGGCCTGTGGAGACCCCTGACTGGTCCTGCTGTGTCGGTCTTTAGTGGGTTCACGATAGGTTGGAGAATGAGGGAGGGGCCGGGGCCAAGAGGCGTGCCTGGGGTTGTGTGACTGGGGGTGACGGTTCAACCGAGGCTGGGATTGTTGCTGGACCTGTGCATGAAGATACGGCTCAGTCTGGCTCGACTGGAGCTGCTCCTGATGGATCGAGTACGGCTTTCTCTGGGCCCGGATCTGGATCTGGGACTGGGGATGGTAAGAGTCAGGCTGGGGCAGGTAATCTGTGGACCGGGGTTCAAGATTTGAGTACTGGACTTGTATCTGCTGATGAGATTCTGGTTGAGGCCTTGACTTCTGGGTCTTTGACTGTTTAGGCTGGTTCGGTGTTGCCTGGTACTGATGAGGCTCTGGGTGGTTTCTGTTCTGCACTGAGGACTGTGTTTGATTATCAGTCTGTGAATAGTTGATACCTTCTGATCCGGGTTGGGTATCCAGGATCCTTCCAGGCCTCCCTCCTCTCGGTGTTTGGCTCTGAGGTGTGACGTAGGAGTCAAGGGACCCTCTGGTTCTAACTCCTCCGTTCTGCTGCAGCACCTCACCGAGCCGGCCCTCCAGCCGGGTCACACGCAGGGCCTGGTTCTTCAGGGACTCCTGCAACCCTCTCAGCCCGATGAGCAGCTCGTCGCGCTGGTCCTGCAGGGCAGCCAGCCTTTCATCTTGGCTCTGGAGCTCCAGGGTGAGCATGGAGAAATCCTGACCAGGATCAGGCTTCTGTTTCTGGGCGTGTCGGCGGTTGTCCCTCAGGTTCCTCTCCATCAAAGCCAGACGACCCTCCATCCGTTTACTCTTCTTCTCCAGCTTCCTACTCCACTCTCTGGGAGAATAATCGACAGGAGAACACTTGTTGTTGGAAATACAGCATTTAAAATCAGGCCTGGTTTGTCAGATATATATGAAAGATATCTGGCGATACATTTCATAATAAATGAAAGGCATTGATTGCTGATCAATTCTGAAAGTTATTGCAAATGCAGATATATATCTATGTCAACAGGTGAGCTCTTCAAATGTTAAACTTTGCAAACTTTGCATTAGAGGAAATTAATCCAGTAAAACAATATGGATTCTCATTCCCCAGAAAATAATAGATGCTAAAAAGAAAAGCGACTCACTCAACACTTCAAATTCCTTCCTTAAATAAATCCTAATGTTTGAGCATCTATTTATATTTTAGTTTTCTTGTGTGAAGGTGTCTTTAAGAAATCAAATTCCTGTCATTTTATGCGCTGAAACTGGATTTACCTCAAATTGGCTTCTCTTCTCCACTCTGCTGTTTACTTTCTAGGATGCCGTTACTTACCAAAAACAACCAGTAGGGATTTATCTGGGATAAATGTATCCGCAGATATATTTACAGTCGACCCTTAATTAGTTATTTAGTGACATTTGTACCCGACCTCTGACCTGAGACCTTCTATCTCCTGCGTTGTGCTCAGCTTGAAGTGTTGGAGGTCCTGTGACACGCTGTGCCAGTTGTCACTCAGGGCCTGAACACGTCTCTCCAGCCCCCCCGAGGAGTTTCTGTTCTGGTTCAGGGCCAACATGTCCAAGCGGGCCTGGGTCAGTGCCTGGAACTGCTGGAACTAACAAAGAAGAAATGTGTTTTCACAAGTCTTTCTGCAGCTGTTTGGATTTGAAGGTCAGGAAAATACTCAAAACCTCCAGAAAGAAAAAACAAAACAAACATACAATGCATTTCTGTGATGACTTTTCCTCTTGAACAATCGTTGCTGCAAGAGTTTTTTCACCATTTCAGCTGCATACCCACAGTACTTTCACAAAATGAATAATTTGTTATTAGCCATTTTGTTTTTGTGTGTATGCCCGATAAAAGTGAAGAGGAGTAGGTCGACAGCAACAGTGAAGTCGAGGAGAAGGGTTTGAAGTTAAAGCTTGTTGAGTTGTAAAACCTAAATTTTATGCCTTTTAGGCTAATTATTAATCATTGTCACAGACGTTACATCAAAAACACATTACAAAATACAGTTTAGGCTCAGGTAGGCAATTCCTTTCAAGAAATATTATTTTATTTGTTGAGATTCTCTTGACATCCCGACAGCAATCAATAAATCAAATGCTCGGACTAAGAAGAAAAGATATATTGTATCTGTGGCTGTTGCAGTACTTAAGCTCCTTAACGTTCATTCATCACTAACTCAACACACAACGGAAAAAATACCAACAAAATAACTGCATAACAAACACATGAATGCAATAAAAATGTCCATTATTTTGACGAATGTTGGCCACACTTAATGCACACACACACACAAAGTCCAATTCAAACCTGCTCGTTGAGTCGTCGTAGTTTCTGGGACACAGGATCGACTCCCTGCACCTTAACGGGCTGAATTTGCAGCAGAAGCATGTGGACCAGGATCAGGGGCCAGCGGCCGGGCCTGAGGCTGCACATGGTGCAGTGTAGCTGGGATAGATGCAGCTGGGAGCCTGAGTCCCTGTCTGGATGTCTGGAGGTGAAGAGCAGAAGAGAGAAAGACATAGCAGAAAAGGGCTGGTCTTGATACACACTGTAAACACACAATGAACACATATGCACACACACGTACAATACACAAAAAGCACGCCCACAAGCTCGGACCAGACTTTCCATTTTCCACATCATCATTGGGGACCTCAGAGGAAATGCAGATGGATAAAACAGGTACTCAGATTCTCTCTGCCTCTCTTTCTCTCTCTCCTACACAAAGAAAAGTAAACTTCTCTTTCTACAAACTGATGTCCAGTGTTTATTAAAATGCAGAATAGTAGATTACTATACAGTTGTTTTTATGTTAAAGTGCTGAGAATGATGTTTTTCTCCACCACAATCCCACTTTAAGTTTGTTACTGGTATTACTGTTGTCGATCAGATTCAGCACAAGTAGAAAAGGTGTATACTTTTATTTGTATGTATGTGTATCGGGCTTATTGAGCAGTAAATGTCATGATGCGTGGGCTAATTGGAGAAGCAGGCTGTACTTTCCTCTTCCCCCTGACTCAATCATGGCTCCTTTCTTCTTCTTCTTCTTCTTTTTCTCTGACCAGCTCAATCCAGGAATGACACCGGTTATCTCTTTCCTTCCGCTTTATGTTCATGACCTGGTTGCAACACTTTGGCTTCATTTACACTGGACTAAAAGTCCACAAAATTGGCTCCAACAATCTGACCAATATTTTGTTTAAAAAACAATGTAGATGCACTTGAATCTGTCAACAGCTCATGTTTTGATTTAGTATTCTGTTTTCATTCCACACGTGTAATAATTCAGTAGTTTTTTAGTTTCACTTTAGTTAAATATTTTAAACAATTTTTGTCCTGATCATAACTACAAAATATTTCCTAATTTTAAGTATTTTAACCCTTTAAATGACAGTTTGTTTACATAATGTAACTGATGTATTTATGAAAAGACCCTACAAAAATGTAATTATTTTCTGTATACTAAATGCAAGGGGTTTACATTCACATTTGCTCCATAGTAAAGCAGCAATGCCCGTAGTGGAAACCAGGAAAATATCAAGTATTTGCCCCAAATAGCAAACATGAATCTGGTGAAAAATAGTAAAAAATAGAATTTTGAAGCCAGGGCTGTAAATGTTTGAAATCCTGACGTGATAAAATACATTGTTCTGTGCTGTAGTGGCTGTGGGATTTAAAATAGTGTTTTTAATGGGATTCAATGGGGGCTTTTCAGCCCCCAGAAGCCGAGGTTGAACCCTTGCCGAAATGCATATTAAATGCTTTAACACAGCAAAAATGATTGCAAAATTCTAAATTAAAAAGCCAAAGGGTAAAAAGTGCATTTTAAATTAATAATCTTTTATTTAAAACAATAAAAAAAAAAATGCTACAACAGTAACTGAGGGCAGCTTCTTCAAAATGTCCAAAGACGCACAACAAAAATTCCAGTTCGATGTCACTGGTGAAAGACCAGTGTCAACATAGTTTTTACTTTCTTTTTGACTGGTTATGTGTTAGACTCCTCCTTGTTTCAGTCTGTCAGCCTGGAAAACCTGCAGCACATGCAGGTTCATACAGATAGATATTACTGTTTATTAAACAAAACAGTCTTTTTATTTAACCGGTTTGTTTCATTTTCATTTTTAATCTGGCAGTGTTTTTAGAGGACAAGATTTCTTTTTGGTGATATTTCATCCCTGTGTGAGGAGAACAAACTGATCCTGACACAGATCGATAAAGGCTCCTCTGTGGGTAACGTCAGGCTCCTCTGCAGACATGGAAGAAGAGACTCCACTGCTGAACAGAAGACCAACGTCGACTAAATCCAAGGTTGGAAACATTTCACTTACTTTAATGGCTCTTAAAATCTCATCAACAGTGCAGAGATTTAATCTATGATTGATTTAATATGAACAGAAAAGATAAATTCTCACTGTAAGGATTACAGTCTGACTAGTTTCACAATGATATTTGAGTGTGTAGGTCAGCCTTCATTTGATTCTTGGATTAGTCGATTGCAAGTTAGAGGAAACATGATTTATTTCAAGCATAAAAGTTTGACACAGAGTAAAAAAGAGCCATGCTGTGATTGGCTCGTACTCTCTCTACTTTCTCAGCTGACTACTAGTTATCATAAATATAAAACACAGCTCCTTCCATTAAAGTTGTGCTATGCAGTTAAACATTTGACACAATTCACTAAAGTTCAACTAAAGGTTTCGCTGCAAGCATCATTAAATTATTGGCATGTTGCAAAAAGCCAGTTGGATTTGTTGAGCTAGCAAGCTCTTTGTTAAGATCGAGTTGGTACAAAATGAAATGTCAATGTAACACTAAGCAATTAGTAAACTAAGTTTTCCCCACTTCTTTCACCGAAATCACAAATTATGGTCAAAATGATTCGAAAGAATTTGACAAACTGAGTTATTCAGAAAATAACATGTATTTTTATTTTAAAACAAAGGCATTTTTTAGTGGAAGCTGTGAGAGCCTAAACGTCTCTTTAACTTGAACACACTGACACTTTCAGTGTGCCTAGTTCAGCTCTGAAACATAGAATCTATATGTGTGCATCTCATCCTCTGAGTTTTAGCTTCCACATCCTTCCACCCCAGATCAATAACTCCAAACTGTTCCTGGCCGTCTTCTCTGCTGTCCTGGGGAACTTCAGCTTCGGTTACTCCCTGGTCTACACGTCCCCGGTCCTGCCACAGCTCGTGGGCTCCGATGCGGACCCTCGGCTCAGGATGGGCACGGAGCAGGCCGCCTGGTTCGGCTCCATCTACACGCTGGGCGCAGCGGCCGGCGGGCTCGGGGCCATGCTGCTCAACGACATGATTGGACGCAAGCTGAGCATCATGATGTCAGCGGTGCCGTCGACTATTGGGTCAGTCACAACATGCAGCTGTGGTGGAAAGTTCATTCACTCAAGCACTTCTGTACAGTTTTGTTGTACACGTACTTCAAAGTATTTCAATGTTATGCTACTTTACTTTATTCTTCTACTCTTACTTTTTCCTCCACTGGATTTTATTTAAAGCTACAGTAATTTGTTATTTTGTAAATGAAACAAAATGGCTGATTAGACCTTAATCTATGAAGCAATCGATCACTGCCAATAGGTCAATGCTGTTGTATTAATAGATGATCGTGGTGTCTGTTTGTTTTAAAAACTCCCATCTGTATATATGTGTGTCTTAGATACATGCTGTTGGGGGGGGCTGTCGACATATGGATGCTCCTTGTGGGCCGTTTCCTCACAGGCGTTGCGGGGGGGATGACAGCAGCATCCATTCCTGTAGGTTACAGACTTTTAAAAAACCTGTTCATGCAACTTTTCCTCTTGTTTTTGGTCCCAATTACCCGTTTTTTTAATCAGAGTTTGATACGACAGTCCTGACAACAATCATGTAAATTGTCATGCTGTTTATTTGAGTGTTTTTTCATAATGCCTCTGTTCATGTGACTCTATGTTTGTGTGTTTATGTCACAGGTTTACATCTCAGAGATCTCCCACAAAGCAGTGAGAGGAGCTTTGGGCTCCTGCCCTCAGATCACTGCTGTGTTCGGGGCGCTGGCGCTTTACGTCATGGGTAGGATGGTATTTTAAGTCATGCATGCAAATTGTTCAGCTGTCTTCAACTTCAACCGCAAACATTTCCTGTTTGGCTTTCTCAACAATCACAGAGGCAAAAATCTATCATAGACCAGAATGTATACGTGCTATCGTGATCTGAACATCTCGTATGACGACGTTCAGGTCCGGTGGTGCCGTGGCGGTGGCTGGCAGTAGCGGGGGAGGTGCCAGCTGTGTTGATGGTTGTGCTGCTGGTGTTCATGCCCAGCTCCCCCAGGAGGCTCCTCGCTCTGGGCAGAGAGCAGCAGGCTGAGAGGGCCCTCCGCTGGCTGAGGGGGAAACACTACGACACGCACATCGAGCTCAGCGCCATACAGGTGGGAGACACACGGTCATAAAGGTGCTAACATCATACTCACACATTGACTTCAGTTGTGTACATGCTAAAGTTAAAGAACTATTCCATTTGAGTTTTATTTAAATGAATGTTTATCTGTTTTTCTGCACAATGCAGCACAGCATCAACACGCAGGGTAAAGTCACATGGTCGCAGCTGGCCACACCCATCTTCTACAAACCAATCCTCATCTCAGTGGTGATGCGTTTCCTGCAGCAGATGACGGGCATCACGCCAATCCTGGTCTTCCTGGAGACCATCTTCTCCAAAAGCACCATCTCCCTGCCGCCCAGGTTGGACATCTATTTTATTTATTACCAGTCTGTTTAGTCATCTTCTGTTGGTATTCCCTCTTGTTTTTATCTTCATTTCTCATGCAAATGTTGCTGTTTGCATTGATTGTCTGTTTGATTCAATCCCAGGATGCTCCATACTTCCCTTTTCTTCTTCTGTGTCTCTCAGTTATGCCGCTTCCATTGTGGGTGCGGTCCGCCTCTTTTCCGTTGCTGTGGCAGCCAGTTTAATGGACAAGGCGGGACGCAAAGCCCTGCTGTACATGTCGAGTCTGCTGATGTTCCTGTCCTCTCTGACTCTGACCATGATCTCCCACACCTCAGCTTTCCCTCCAGGCCCCGCCCCTCCTAATCTCACCATGAGTTTGGACTACAGCTCCCACAATGCCATTGGAAACACTTTGGATGCCGGCCCCCCAACTGCAGCAGCCCTCATCCCTCTCATCAGCACCATGGTGTTCATATTTGGTGAGTGTTATGTTGTTATGTTGAAAATCCACGCTTCACCTAATCTTTGGTGGCTGCAATGTCGCTCATCGTTTGGACATGAAATTTGCTTCAGATATTTAAGACTCCGAGAGGATGAAGTGTAATTTCCCATGCCTTTTCATCTCTTGCAACCATCAGGTCAAAGTTTCTTTGGTTTATGACCTATACAACTATGACATTACAATCAGCGGCAGCAGACCATAGCTTTCTAACACGCTCAGCATGTTAGCATGCTAACAATAGCATTTAGCTCAAAGCATCGCTGTGCCTAAGCAGCCTCACAGAGGCTGTAGACGCGTTAAAATTCATACTGCTCAGGTAGAAGCAAACTAGCACCTGCAAACAAACATCATATGGATACATACAGTAGATACTTGTTTGCTGGGCAAAGTATTTGATAACGTGTCAGGCTTGTATTTATCGAAGAAAGCACGTGCTGTTTGCTAGAAAATCACCTTTTGTCTTGCTCCAACAAGTTAAGACATGTCATGTCCTCAGGTCATTTTGTTACACTATGTTCTCGAAGCAACACCCATCTACTCAAACGACTACACAATTGCTTCTTGGGTCATTAAGTTAAATTGGTTCCAATTATGTTGTCACGCGTTACATATTTGGGAAAAGGTTTCAAACGTCCCAGCGTGGTCATGTGACGCTACTGAGATTAAAGATTCTCACCTGAGAACTTCATCGTTTTAGTAACTTTTTTAGGGTTAATTAATGGTGTGACCTTAACAAACGCTTTTCTACAACGACATCATCACCCGCTTTTCATTTGACCCGACTGGTTTGTCCCCGCGTTGTTGCTTGTCTCCTAGGATACGCCCTGGGATGGGGCCCAATCACGTGGCTGCTGATGTCAGAGGTGTTGCCGCTGGTTGCCAGGGGTGTGGCCTCGGGTCTGTGCGTGACTGTCAGCTGGCTGACGGCCTTCATGATCACGCACGCCTTCACGCACCTGGTGGATAGGTACGGCCTGTACGTGCCCTACCTGTGTTTCACGGTGGTGTGTGTGCTCTGTCTGCTGTTCACCGCCGTGTGCATCCCAGAGACTCGCGGACGCTCACTGGAAGAGATCGAGAACTATTTCAGGACGGGGCGAACGTTCACCATCAACAGGAGTCAGTCCATCGCACAGTCAAACTGAAGATCCCTTTGATCAAAAAGGAGTTACTGCCATGATATATACCTCTGAAACAAGGCTACTGCACAGTGTTTATTTTTTATAAATATGTAATAATCAATATTAAAGGTCTAAGGTGTATGTACAGCAATCAGAGGACAGGACAACTAGAATAATGACTGACTCACAGAAGGACCACTGATTGTAAAAAGCAATTAACAATAGGTCAAGAAGTAGGTAATAATCATGTCACGTTAATGAAGCACCAAACAACTATTTCCTGTGTGAAGATATAGCGGAGTAATGTCTACCTAAGTAGAGAATGATACAATACTAACACACAATGTAACAACACATTTTATCTTTAAATATATCACAATATTTAATTTTACATTTACTGACAATGCTATATATTGTTTTTGTCCATGTTGTATTCATACATTTAACAGTAAAATATACACTTGAGTGCTGACATTTCACAAGTTACTGTGTTTGTACTGAAAACTATCACAGACAGTCTCTCTGTGTCAGGTTGGTTATTGGATTGATTGACTTCAAAACATCTGCAAGAAAATACACAATACATGCAATATATAAAGCAAGTAAACAATAAATGTACTTTAAATGTTTATTAATCTTATCAGCTGTCTGGGGGGGGGGGGAAACTGGTTCATCATCTCCTCTGTGCCAAAAAAAACAAGAGGAGAGGAAACACTGGTGGCTGAGCAGGCCGGGTCACATGCCACAGTGCTCTCTCATTAAGTCTGACTCACAGCCTCCTCATCCTCCTCGTTCTCTGGTAGCAGCACTCTTCTTCATGTGGCTAAATCACAGCAGTACTGTAGACTTCTGTCACAGTACTGAAGTAGACACAATAATATACAAATACTAGTGCATAATATACCAATTTAAAGGAGTGAGTGTGACCATCTATACAATCAGTTTTGTGTTAACAATGAAATGTATAGTATAGTATGTGAACCTGTAGGTATGTGTGTTGAAAGCTGCCTTGCTATCACACTAAATCTCTTAACCAAGGTAGAACAAATAACAAAATATCTAAACAGTATTTTAGTAAATAACGTAAAGAATGAAAGTAGATTAAAATAATACATAGTTAGAAATACTGATGGATAATATTATTGTCTCTAACACAGCCTGAAAAAAACGTATAAACTAAATAAAGTAAGACTGTGTACTTGCATATAAATATTAGATACCTTCCTCCAGACTCTCCAAGGTACGATCTACTAACAGGAGGTGGACAAAATAACAGGAACACCTGACAATGTAATGAGTTCACATAATACTACTTCTGTTTATTCTGTACACTGTTTGATTAAGTTTTGTCAAGTAAAGGAGGAGACAACACAGGATTGTGTGTGTGTGTGTGTGTGTGTGTGTTTGTGTGTGTGTGTGTGTGTGACTTTGATCTCTTTAGCCGCACCTTACTGAAGCAGTGTGTACATTGATGAAAGGCAAAAGAAAAGCTTTAGTACAACATAGGTGCAGGACTGTTTGGTTTGTAAAACCATTGTGCTCTTACACAGGGGGCTACATACAATCTAATATAGCCTGCACAACGTATGGCAACGGCAATTGAGCAGAAAAAAAACCTTGTGTGAAGCAATAGTTAAAGGGATGTGACATTTTATTACTGAACTTTGATGTGTGTTCTGTTAGTACTGCTGCACTGTCACCTCTGTGTCCAGATAAATACCAAATAATAATAATAAGCATAATTTATTGACTCCCAAAAAGTCCTTTTCTGAGCATTTATCTGCAGGTACTCTTTCAATGCAATTGTCTTGGTAGAAGTTAATTTTTCTAAAATCTGTTTCCTGTAGAGATGCAATTTTCTTTGCAGATTTCCAATTTTTCAAAAGTCTGACCTGCCAATTCCGATTTTGTTCCTGATTCAGATTTTCTTTTGAAGAATTATAATTGAAATAATTTCAACCGTCCAGAAGTCGCTTCTCAATGTAATCTTTTTACTTTGTTATTGTAATTTTTAGTGGTTATTTGCATAAAAAACACACAATGAAATGATTCAGAAATGAATGATTTTTATTTATAGTTAAATACTTGTTTGGTAAAAGTTTACGTCATCGTTAGTGCTTGGAAGTTAGACATTTCCCTCTTGAATATCTATTTTATATTGCTGTGAAAAAATCTCCTTCAAACAAATGTATTTATTCAAGTTTCTCACCAAAAACTGATTTGTAAAAGATTACATTTGAATACATCATGTGAGTGTTATAATTTACCTTCCAAATACAAATTCTCACTGAGTAAAGCTTGAACGCATCATAATCAAGTCAGTGGAGCCTCCGTTCACGTTAGCCGCTAGCTCCGTAATGAGAAGAACTCTGCTAGAGACACTGTGATTAATATGAGCAGCATTATGGGAATAAATTACAAAATAATAAGAGTCTGATCCTCCACAGCCTATTTTGGACTTGAAGCTGTGAAAAATTGTGAGCTTTATGTTCTTAACTCACGCTGAAGAACTTCCACATTAACTACGTGTTGTGTGTGACGTTAATGTAAAATGGAGTGGTCTTGATCGGCAGCCAATCCATTGGTGCATCTCTAGTTTCCAGCTAAACAAGCTAGCCACTATATTAACGCTCTGGAGCTAAGCTACGGGCTTAGCTGTGCAGAGCTTGTCCTTAACGTCTGGTAACCTTTACTGAGCTCGTTAAACAGGAAACATTCCTGGAATAAATACTTTAAATAATACTTCATCAATCATAAACACACCATACCTGCCGCTAAAAGGTATGTTGCATTGGTAGGTATGCAGCTCTTAAGGTGTTTGGTCTGTGTGTGTGTGTGTGTGTGTGTGTGTGTGTGTGTGTGCGTGTGCGTGTATGCATTCAAAATAAACAAGTCAAACTAGGTTGTTGTCTGTTGTCCACATCAAAGGGTAAGACCACTAAAAGATAAACAGGTGAACAGACAGACAGAGAAGCAGGTAGATTCAGACATCGGTGACTCTCACAGCTGTTCGCTCAGTATCTTTATACCTGCTGAGTCAGAGGCTATTATTATCTTTCTGATTATACCTTCCTCCTCCCTCCTTCCTCCCTTCCTTCCATAATCAATGCTCGTCTCCCTCTCTCCTCCCTCTCTCCATCACTCCCTCCTCCTCCGCCTCACTGCTGCTTCATGATCTTTTTACCATTATATTAAAATGTGTTGATATGAGAGCGTCTTTGCACATTGGTCACCCTGAATATACGTTTATGACTTTTATTTGTAGTTTTGTTTTGCCAAAGATAAAATTCTCTAAAGCTACTCATCATTTTATGACGACTATTGATTTGTTCTCAGTCGACTAAGATTTATTTTGATGATTAGTCGTTTTTTATGCTTTTTTCATGCTGAGCACATCTCTGGTAAACACAATATTCAAACTGGTGCTTTTCTGTGGTTCTTTGTGGATGAACTCAGTTTTACAGATCTGTCGATTAAATCAACTAATCGTATGAGAGTTAATCGAATAAGAAGTTCTTTGGTCGAGGACGGCCATCACTGTCATACCGAAAACATGTTCCTCAAATCGAGCAATCTGATTGGTTTATAGCTGTGAAATAATAACCACATACCACGGCTATGAATTTCTTTGCACTTTCAGTATCACTCTGCGTCTGAGAGAAGAAAAAGTAGACTAATGTGCTGTCATGGTTGTTTAGGGGAGCACTTTTGCTAACTAAAGGAAAAGGTTGTGACAAAGTTAGCTGCTGAAACGTGCAACACAATGGAAACATTTAACTTCTATGGAGGAGTGGATTGAGCAGAGAAAAATCCACCTGCTAAACGACGTGCAGCTCTACATAAAGAGGAGGCTCAACAACGTTGCCCAGAATATGCAAGCAAGCGGGAACGCAGCAGAAATACACCAATCACTGCCTCTGCAGCACCACGATTCAGAAACTATCTCATGAGAGAGATTGTGGCTGTGTGTGGCCACAAGTGTGAAACCTCTCTCCAGCGCTCATGGAAACCAAAACTCTGGGATGGTAGAACGTGGGGCGACGTCCTCACCGCGCCAAGAAAATAAACCTCCACCTAACAAAAAAAAAAAAGGCTATTTCATGGCTACACTAGTTCAGCAGTCAGTTAGCATCTTAACTTTAGCAAACACTGAGCAACTAAGAGAAACACAATTTCTATTTAGTCACATTTTCTCCACCATAAATAAATTAAAATACTTTATTTGTTCCCTTGCTTATTCACTTGATAAAATGAGCCATGACTGAACTACAGGTTGTTTTAGGACAGTAAGAAAGAAAGGAATAGCTTCATTGATAACCCACCAGGCTCCCCGGAGTTGTGCTCCAAGCTTCATACTACATTTTTGAAATACCTTTTAAATCAGAGGGTGGATTCGGGGCCTCAGGCAACATTTCTTCTGAGATAAAATGCTAAAATCGATACCTTGAATAGTTAAAGAATAATGGATGAAGAGGTATTGCCGTCCCAACCTAAGGCGTCGTCTCAGAAGTTTAGCGCTCAACCCTCCAGTTCCTCCCCAGGAAAACACTGTTAGCTCAGTCAGCACTGCTGCCGTTGTTTAAACTGTTTTAACACCGTTAGCTGCAAGCCGTTGCCATGTTGAGAGCCACAGGGAGGCAATCCCTCAATCATAGATATGCTCTGAATTTTGAATTTAGCAACTCTAAACAGGTCTCTTGCAGTTTTCATACTGATAACAATTTTATTTCTATCCCATTGCAAGTATAATTTCAATTTAATAATATTTGACCTATTGTTGGTACTGGTCTTGCTTTACTTATGGTTTCAAAAGTAAAAATTGTAATTCTGCATGTCTTCTCTTTTAAACAAATAATTGGGTATGAAAAATGTATGAATCTATGAACATAAGTATCAGCATTAACGTGTCACAGCTATCATGTCCCAGTTTATGCAAAACTTCGTTACACACACACACACGCCTCAGTCTTTCTACAAAATGTTGAACTCGGTAGGGATTGGTCTAATCTCTGGAATGTTGCTCATCAGGCCCATCGAAACACACAAACACACACAAACACACACACTCACACCACCTCACCCAGTTGACATCATGAGCGGAGGAAACACCCGACACTCTCACCCACACACTCTCTCAAACACACACACACACACACACACACACCTTGACTACTCTAGATTCTCCAACTGAGGTGTTTTGGGGATGAAGGAAAATTGGGAAAGAGAATGTATGCATTGGATCATTATTATTCAAGAAAGAATGAAAACCCTCGTGTTTTTGAACGTGCACTCATGCAGCATTAGTCTGTAATGATAAAAGGTCAGTCAGGTTGATGCAGTCTAACTTTAGAAACAGGCTCTGGGCTGGAATAGATTGATTCCCCACAGATTATGAAAATCATAATTCATTACAATTATTTTCCAGCCTCCCTCTACATACATGTGAAGGTGTGTTTAGGCAAGGCCCTCAACCTGAAGCTGTGCTCTGTCACCCAGTGACCAACAGTAGAAAAATGTGGTTCAACTGGCCTGCTCCCAGCTGACTGAGGGAAAATGCAAACCTGGCATCGTTTGAGCTGAAATTTAATGACGTTAACAAAAATAAAAAGAATCTCAGGTGGGTCTGATTATTCCAAATAAACCTAAAGTGTCATGTTCTCTGCAAAAATGCAACCACAAGCCGTATTTTGGCATCAATCGTTGCATTGTGTGTGGTTTAAATAGCCAAACCTCTCAACACGGAATCATTCACCACATCCTTGTAGCCGGCTGTCTATCATCAGCAAACAATGTCGAGGGATTGGTTGGATTTTCACATACTGCACGTCTTTTGCGTGGCCATGTGTTTCTGACTCACTTCTATAATTTGTTTGTTTGCAGCACCAATCAGTTTGTTTGCAGCACCATCATAAAGAGAAGTTTGAAAAGAGCATCATTCAGTTTTCATTCAAAGGACCATTAACCTTTAAGGAATTCTTTGATATTTTGGGAAATAGACAAACTTTATAATGGAGAGCTACTGTTTATGAGGAGAGAGATATCCATCTAGATCCATCCCCTCGTAGAGTGCAGAGGCAGATGGGTTGTGGAGTTGAATATGTATATATATATATATATATATATATATATATATATATATATATAAAAGTCTGCTCACTCATTGATATTTTTCTGACCATGGCTCCGAAATATTAGTAGAGTAACTGTGCTATGTATCGATAAAGCCGTGGTGCTGTCCGTGGTGCTGAAGTAGCAGACGGATTTGTAAATGCGACTAAAACAGTCGGCGGGTAGCTAGTCGCGGCTAAACGCTACCACTGTAAATACTGAACAAATCACCTACTGGCCATGCTATTTCTTGTCTGGGACCATTTCATTCCTAAAAAAACTGCTTTTGTACGGATTAAACAAACAACAAACTGTATATATCGTGTTAATTATTGC
This sequence comes from Anarrhichthys ocellatus, assembly GCF_004355925.1. Classification (NCBI taxonomy): domain Eukaryota; kingdom Metazoa; phylum Chordata; class Actinopteri; order Perciformes; family Anarhichadidae; genus Anarrhichthys; species Anarrhichthys ocellatus. The sequence goes on from NW_022280056.1 coordinate 3,013,498, forward strand.
GTTTTAGAGGTGCATGTAGGAGGACTAGCTGTTTCTCACTGTTTCCAGTCGTTATGCTAAGCTTAGCTAACCTTTTGCTATCCTTATATTTAATGAACAGATGAGATTTGTATCAATCTTCTAATATAACTATCTGCAAGAAGACGAATAAGCATATACATTTTTCTTGAAACAAAAAAGAGAAATTTAGTTGCATGATCAGAGTATGACAGGCTTCACTTTTTTGTGCTGTATACAGCACAGACAGTTACGTAATTCTTTACAAAATCACGCATAACAGCTCAAGTCTTTGTAGACGGAGGCTCTGGGACAAAATCTTATTTTAATGTGTGTTTGGTTGAATGTGTTTCTGTTCTGGAAGTTGGAAGGAAGAAGTTCTGGCAACCTTTGCCCTAACATCACCAAACCCAGGACTCCAGCCTAAGGCTTAACCTGGGCTTTTCATACACTACATGCATACAGATGTGTGTGGTAATGTTCAGATTCCTCACATTCTTGACATTTTTGTGTGGCAAATTGTAAAAAAATTTAACTGTATGTTCACACAACTCAAACGTTGTTGCTGACCTTCCGGTCACATTCCAGGTCAGAACCTATGATCGCTTGAAGTCTGTGTGTCAGGTAGAACAGTCTGCTGAATACAAGCAGCAGGAGGGAAACTGGTTATTCTCACTAGAGAGTGACACAATCACACACACACACACATACACCCTCAATAATCTCCCAGGAACAAAGAGCACGAGAAGACGACCAGTTCAGCATTTCAAAGTTACACCTAAAGTTACACCTAAACCACCTAAGTGACTCATTAGTGCAGCACATTCAGTCTTTGTCAGTGAGGGTGGGGCAGTGGGCGTGTCCGGGGAGGGGCTTGTAGAGGTACAGGTGAGACAGGTGGACGTACCCGCTACAATCAGTCTGGACTCATCAGCAGCAGCTGACACACATCTCTGCGTATAGACTGCAAAACCCCACAGAGGTAAGACCAGATAATATGGGATGTACAGAAAAGAGGACTTGATTGAACAGATTCAGATCTGGTGTTTCTTGAGTTTACATTAAACGCTCAGGAAGGAAAGGATTGGTAGTTATTAGAAAGATATGGAGAAAAACAGAACAGAATATTCATCTTGAGCTTTAAATCTCACATTAAATTACTGTTAATGAATCTGTTGTGACCTTAATCTGGCTCTATGGGTTCTAACTCAGCTTGCAGGAACATTTCCAGACAGGAAGTCATTTTAATTTAAATGCTTATTCTTTTTTTCCACTTTTGTTGTGGTTTGCCTCCTATTGTCCTTGTGTTATTCTTTTGTATTTGTTTGGTATGTGAGGTTGTGAGCAGTATGTACATGGGTGTAGCCCGGAGGACATGCAGCTCTTGTTCAGTGGCTTAGAAAGAAAGTAAATGAGCCACTCAGCTGAATTAGTATTACTATATGTATGTATGTATGTATGTATGTATGTATGTATGTATGTATGTAT
>NW_022280056.1:3014992-3019152 GCF_004355925.1 Anarrhichthys ocellatus
TCACACTTTTCTCGATCGGTCGCACCCAATTCAGACACCTGCCTTCATAGAAAGCCCCCGCTGACGTCACGTGGCCGCGTCCTCTCTCACAGACGATGTATTGTTTGATTGACATGCTGTAACATTCCCCCTTTGTGACTTTAAAGTATCTCTGCAATGTGGCAGATGGATTTTTCAGAAGCCGCACCCAGTCGTATCCGCCTCCATCAGCAGCCTTCTGTTGCCTCTGAGGACAGAAACGCCAGCACAGCGGTCCTACTTATTACATTCAGCTCTTTGTTTCATGGTGATGGAAGCACTGTTGTGACTGACTTTACACTATTTTACTATCATACTTTTTTAAAGTCTCTTTTTCTCAAAGGATCTTGAATGCATCATGACTGCTGCAGTCACTCTGCAGGGCTTCTCTTTGCATAATTATCTTCTCACTCATTCAGATAGAAAACATGTTAAACCATCATAAAAACACAGGAGTCTCTGAGGCTGCTGGAAACCAACTATTTCCTTGTCCATCATGAAACCAACACACCCAAACGTTCCAATTAATGTTGCTTGTAGAACAATGGAACGCAGCCAAAGAGTCAAAGAGCAACTCAGCCAGTTATTCGAGACCAGTTCTTCCACCATGACAAACCGCTTTTACCAAAGCTCCTTCATCAAAACAGATCTAGAGAATCGGGCTGGGAGGAAAAAGTTGTGGAGATTCATTCAAATTGACTTCTTTGAGGGATGTCCCTAATTTTCGTGTGTATTCAGTCATCACTTTTTAAAAGAAAGCTGTCAACACAATGTCAGGTTGTTGTTGTTTTTCCCCCACATGAGCTCAATCAACAGATTTCAGATAGATTTGTGCACAGCAGCAGTGACACACCCTCAGTCTGTGACATACAGAGAAGCATGCAGCCCGGTCGTGTGCGTGTGCGTGTGCGTGCGCGTGGGTCAGTCGGCAACATCCAGGTCTGAAAAGTGAAGCTAAGGTAGCAGTGCCTTAAAACTGCATTCTCTCTAAAGGCCAGCAGGGGGCGACTCCTCTGGTTGTATAGAAGTCTATGAGAAAATGACTCTACTTCTCTCTTGATTTATTACCTCAGTAAACATTGTAAACATGAGTTTATGGTCTCAATCTCTAGTTTTAAGTCTTCTTCAATACAGCATGATGTTCATTTTGTAAAGTATGGTCCATTTAGAGTCAAACAGACCATAAAGCAGGTTGTGCTTTAGGGCGGGGCTACTTTGTGATTGACAGGTTGCTGCCACGACGTTGTCCAATCTTAGAACTTGAACCCTTTCACAGTGTGTTTTCAGTTCATGAAAGTTAGTTGTAACATGTTTGGTCGCCTTAAAAATGTCTTCTTCTGTGTTGTACTTAGCTCAACCCTTTCGTGTCATTTCTGGTTGCAAAAAAACAAGATGGCCAAAATACCAAAGTCGAGGCTTTAAATCCGTAGTTCAGTGACGGTGACTACACCCACTTCTTAAATAAAGTCTTTGATGTTGGTGCGAGATAAAGGTCAGTTGGTGTGTTTGTGTGTGTCAGAGAGAGAGAAACTGAGCGGCATACAGATGTTGATGTGTGTGCTGTGTGTTTCCGTGTTAAAATAAATGCTAAGTCACGCTAGCGTGTGTTTTTATGTTTGTTTTTATAGAGTGTAGAGACGCTACGAGAAAAGGACAAAAGACGAAGAGAGAAATGTAGAGAGGAAGAGTCGTGTCTATCTTTTAGCAGGTTTTTCCTGTGTCATCATTATATTAATCTGGTCACATGACTTTTTGTTTTTCTGCGGCCCTAAAAACCAGCAGAGCAGCAGTTTGATTGTGACCAACAGAGGAACAGCCCGTTTACAGTGTGAAGTTATTGATCTGTTGAATACGTATACATCATTAAATAATGAATTAACCAAATTACTTTCTCTTCAAAATCACAAAATTAAGTAACTTTCAAGCTCTAGTTAGAATGATAACAATATTTAAAGCATCAAGTCTTAAAGTTGTAATACTTCAGATTTGAATCAAATGAAACCCTGTTTTTAAAGTATCTGTGTTTTGCAGTTTTTCAGCAATAGCCACTGACCTTATGTGGCTCTATATTGTGCTTTTTTATTGTTAGTGGCGGAGTCCGCCACTCCGCATACACAAGGATTCACAGGAAACAATGCAGCATGAATATAAACCATATTAAATGGTGTCAGTCGGTTTTCTCTCCACTGTTTCTTTTGACACACAATGCTCATACGAATATACTATATATTACAGACAGTATTACAATATTACGGTCAGATGATACATCATCATCTAAATATTACAAATAAACTGACCAAGAGGCAACAAAAAGCAACCACGCTTGTCAGCCATGACTCTCGGGCTGGGCGATAATTCAATATGATGATTTATCGTCTTTCATTGGAATCATATCGGGATGAAATTATATTTTCATGTTAACGTGACACACAATTAAGTCCTCTTAATTGATAATAACAATTACACTAACTTACATTTCTCAGAAAATTGAATTGAAGTCAGTTTATGGGAATATCAGAGTGTAGTTAAAGACAAACAACTGGCTCAATCTGATGATACCTGTATAGCTGGCACTCTTTTATACTTTTTCTCTACGATTTCACTTGAAACTTGTTATGTTCAGTAGTACTACAGTTCTTATTAGAATTAGAAAATACTTTTCATTTGTCAAGTATTCAGCTCACACAGGAGTAAACAACATGCTTTACTATGTGGTTATTTCATATAGAGAATTTCTTTATTGAATTACCAGAAAACATGTCATATCGTGACGTATATTGTTATCCAGATGAGCATGAACTCTGAGTCGACATAAATATGTCAGAGATATTATTGACATATTTTCTGACTTTGGGTCCATCCGGCAGCAGAAGGCAGCATCACATTTGTCCCGTGACGAGATAATATTCATATAAGTAATATTACAGTACTGATAAAGATCTTAGTGTTTGTAACAGTATTTTTATATCTATGCTCTTTCTCTCTTTGCAGCACAATGAGTGCAGATGGAAAGAAAGAACCTCCTCCCTACCTCATACCAGGTAAACATCTATCTATCTATCTATCTATCTATTCATCATCATCATCATCATCATCAGACTGGCCCATTAACTCTTGTGTCCGTCTCTGATTGTTCCTCTCTCTACTTGTCCAGCTCCAGGCCAGGATCCGGCTGGTGTGGTGGTTTATCACACCCACACTCCCTTCAACCCCAACTCAGGCCAAAATGAGACCCCCGCTAATGTCTCGCCAGGTAACCTCACACCTGACGATACACTTCCTGGAAACGCACGTCAAAAGTTTTTACCTGCAATGTACTCAAGCACACAGTGAATTAAAGTTCCTGTTTCCTTTCCTCCTCGTTTTCTCCTCCTCCTCTCTCACTCCCTCCTCTGTCTGACCCTCCTTCCTCTTGTCTCTCCCTCCCTCAGTGTACACCAGCGGAGGAGGACTCGAGAATGGAGATGGCAAAAGGAGGTTTGTGAGCTATGACGGCAGGCTGGGGAATAACCCCGGCATGACGACCTGCACCTCCTGCCAGCAGCAGGTCATGACCAACGTCACCTACAAAGCAGGGACCTACGCCTGGCTGATGTGCTTACTCTTCATCTGCTGCGGGTGAGCGTGCGCTTCAGGCCGCTTATCGGTCACGTTAACATATGAACACACTGCAGACCGCCTTACACAACATCAGAGCTGTGAACATTATTTTTATTATAAGGGTCAGAAGAGGGTGAAAAATATTTATCGTTAATTTTAAGGGGAGGGTATACATTTAAGGACAGCAGATCCCTTTCAAACATGCAATTATAAATCTCTTGTAAGTAAACATTTCAATCATTCCTTGGGAGATTTAATGCAAACATTCATACAAGGACAACCACCCCGTCTCCGCACCAGGACTTTATTTTCCACAACAAAATGAAACAGATGTGGATCTTTACAGTCAATAATGAATGAACGTAATACCGAGAGCCCTTTTTTATTTTTTCAAAGCGAGCGTCCAAATAATGTGTACAGTCCTTAAAAAACCGGAACAACAAATGATCAACACTATACATGCATAAAACAAAGCAAATGTTTGCATACACTAACTGTGTGTGTGTGTGTGTGTGTGTGTGTGTGTGTGTGTGTGTGTGTGT
>NW_022280056.1:3019162-3022730 GCF_004355925.1 Anarrhichthys ocellatus
TGTGTGTGTGTGTGTGTGTGTGTGTGTGTGTGTGTGTGTGTGTGTGTGTTGCAGATTAATCCTGTGCTGCTGCCTGATTCCTTTCTTCATGAACAAATTCAAGGATGCGCACCACACATGCCCCCGCTGCAACAGAGTGCTGCACATTGAAAAGAAACAATGCTGTAAATGATGAATGTGATGAAGAACATGGAACCATAGAAATAAGAAATAACACCCTGTTACCTTTGTAATGCAGCTTATTTCTATGGAAGCAAAAATGAAACATCATATTATCAGCAAACTCACTGGGAGTCTTTGTGTTGTCAGAGCTTGAATATCATGTACTCACTTTTTGTTTTAAAGCTCTGGCAAGTTAAATTAACCCATTTGCGCCCAAACACTCGGCTATATTTAGTATGATATTGAAAATGCGTCATGATTGGTTTAAAGTCTTAAAATCTGGTACGTAAATACTTTGGGAAAGTATCAAACGTACAACTTTGACTTTTTTTTAGAAAAATCAATTGTCAAAGTCGGGATTTTTTTTAAGAATGAAGGAAACGTTAACATTGTTTGTTAAATGTTTTCCATATGATTTTTTTTTTTTTATACAATGCATATTCGTGCACATCTTTGAAATTAAACGTGTCATGACTTCATAGATACCAAACAGTTGATTATGCTCCTTGTAGTTTCTGAGATAAATGCCGTTTTCTGTTCTTTGGGCACACGGGACGAATGTTTTCTCCTAAAATCTAGTGCAATATGTAGAAAGAAACAGTCGTCACATGTGCCCAAAGACTAGATTTAGTAAAAGCTCACTTTTTAGCAAAACGGTTTGACCGCTTTTGAAAGATTTTGTGCTTAAAACAAGCCCAGAAAACACAAAACTACAGTTGTGGGCACAAATGGGTTAAGCACACACCATGCACTTTTTAACTTAAGAGCCGTTTAACAAGAAAAAAAAACAAAAAACTTTCTCTATTATCCTTATCTGAAACTTCTGCATACATGATATCATTGAAATGAAGGCTTGTATATAAACTTTATCAAATACTTTATGTTTCAAGGGATTGTGCATTTGAAATTTAGATTTTACAGTTGGAGTCCCATATGAGTTGAACATTGATCGAATGGTTCTCTCATCGTCATGTCCTGGAGCGAACTGACACAATAATTCAGGCCGGGACTTTGACTCCGTCCCCGTCCCACACAAACCACTGATTTCATAGGCTAATCATATCTGTTGCTGTAACAGGTGTAACAGATTTTTATCACGCTTTCTCTGTTAGATTACAACAAACGTTCATTCATCTCTGTCCGTACTTTCAGTTCGTTTACATTCAGTGAAATTAATCAAAGCTACAACTTAAAAAAGTACCCAGATGATTGTGTGTGTGTACACCTTTACACTGAGTATTATATATATATATATATATATAACCGAAAGCTAAACTTGTATTACTTGTCATCGATTGTATGTACAGTCCTATAATCTCATAAATAAAGCACATATTCATCTAAAAGCAAAGCTTTGTGCTCTCGTACCTGAAGTGCTGCTGCGACTTTCTTCAACCAGTGGCTATTTCTTTGTTCTTTTTTTAAATTAATTTTCTTCATGTGCTGTAAAGTGATTACAAAACAAGTGCCGACAAGTACGTGAATTCACAAACAGCAGACGACAAAAACAAAAGGGGACAAAAGCAATCGGAGGAGTTTAACACAGTTTCAGACTAATGAGTACAAGAGTGAAAATGGAGGTCCAGCGAAATGGATGCAGATGTTTACATGTGGTGTGTGTGTGTGTGTGTGTTTTAATATGTGTTCAGGATGTTGGGTGAGTGAGGGACACTGAATATATATATATATATATACACATACATATATTGTACATATTCACAAATATCCCCATATTTATATACATACATATACATTAAAAAGAGAGGAGGAAAGAAAGAATAAATAAATTATACTAATGCCAATTGAAGAACAATAATAAAAGATGAATTAATAACCCAAATAAATAACTGAATAAAATATTTCTTTAAAAGGCTATTATGTATACATGTGTGTAATAGTAATAATAACCTTTTTAAAGTATTTCTTTATACTCTAGACAAAAGACAATAATATTGATATTGTAGCTGAGGCTACATTAGACCCAACATCAACAGCAAATCTGAATTTCTGGTCAAATTAGGCACCAGAAAAATATTCTATATATTAGAAACAATATTTTACACGTAAATGATCATGTTGGTTTTGCCATACTCTTATTATGCAACTTGCTTTCTTAAAATTCATTCATTAGCGTATCAGTTGTTCACATTAATATATTATTGTACTATAGTAGCAGGTTATAGTGTATAATGCTAATGGGGTTTGTCATGTGTTACGTTACTGGAAAAGACAAAAGTCTATTTTTTCACTAGTTGAAGCTTCATCACCGATAATCCTGAACGAGTTTGTTGGCCAACAAATAAAGTGACACAGGAACATTTGTACATTCTCACTGAGGGTGGAAAATGATTTCAATTTTGGAGAGAGAGACAGAACCATCATCAGAGAGTTTGTGAGTGAGGGCGGGGCTGGGGGGGAGGGGCTTGTAGAGGCACAGGTGAGACAGGTGGACGTCCCCACTACAATCGGCATCATCTCTGCATGCAAGACTGCAACACCTTGCCGAGGTAAGAAAGGATAATACGGGATGTATGGAAAAGAGGACTTTGTGTTACAAAATACATCCAACGTGCATGCAGGAAAGGATCGGTAGTTATTAGAAAGTCGAGATAGACGAAGAACAAACAATGTATTTGTTTGGTATGTGAGGTAGTGAGCAGTACATACATGGGTGTAGCTCAGAGGACATGCAGCTTGTGGCTTAGACAGGAAGTAAATGAGCCATTCAGATGAACTACGATCTGTTCATCTCCTGGTACTGTATGTATGTGTCTAGGCCTTCCTGCTGCAGACAGTAACACTGAGGGTCGGCTGTAGAACCTTAGATGTTACTGTAATGGACTAAGTAGTAGTAACTGTGGTAGTAAGTAGTAGTTGTACTAGAAGCTTTTACAGTAGTTATGGCAGTAGCAGCTCAGAGGCATCAGATTCAGTAGTACAATGAGAAGGATAAAATATGTTTTTCATAAACTACTTGATGTTTTCATGCCTTCAGATTCAGTAAACAACATTACAAGAGGGATCTAAATCAAATCCTTTGCATTTGATTGGACCGTAAATAAGTGGGCGGGCCTAGAATGTGGCTCCACACACACCTCCCTCGTGGCTAAAAGTTGCAGATTGATTGACGGATGGTTGTCATGAAAATATTTGTTGAAACTGGTTGCATAAACACGTCATATTTAGTTTTACAGGAAGAAAAGATGATCGGATTTTTGATATGAAAATACAGTTCTATAATGTATATTGTTAAATAGGTGCACAATATGACCAGAGATGTGACCTGAAAGGGTTAAAAATACTTTTTTTTATTTGTTTATTTCATCTCTCGCACCAGCTGCTTGTATAAAAGTGGATCTCTCTCTCTCTCTCTCTCTCTCTCTCTCTCTCTCTCTCTCTCTCTCTC
>NW_022280056.1:3022740-3028608 GCF_004355925.1 Anarrhichthys ocellatus
CTCTCTCTCTCTCTCTCTCTCTCTCTCTCTCTCTCTCTCTCTCTCTCACAATGAGTGAAGATGGAAAACAAGAACCTTACTACATCATACCAGGTAAACCTCACACACACACACCACCTTTCTCAGACTGGCTCGTTAAATCTCCTTTCTTTCTTCTTGTCCAGAGATCGGTCGGGGTGATTTGCCGGTTTACCATGTCTATTCCGTGCCAGGTAAACTCTCACCGGATGTTACACTTCTTGAATTAAAATCCATTGGCAGTGCCGGGTGCACTCCTACCGCTACCTCACCGTCCTCCAGCTCACAGCTCAGGGTCATTTTGTGCAAGGGAATAGGCAAAATGGTTACCCCCATCCCACGATTGAGGATTGTCCACAGAGTCCACTATGTAGGAGTCATAAGTCCCTGTACTCTGTACTCCTGTAGAAGCTTAACATTTAGATGTCTACCCCCTCTGATTCTCATCTTTAACAGCACAATCAGCCTCCCACTGACCTCTCTAGTGACAGTAGACGCAACTTTTACTGCTGTCAAAGTTGCCTCAGGGTTTAGGGTCAGAGCTTAATGAATGTCTCAGGTGGAATGTGGCAGCGCTAGCCTGATTCCCTCTCCAACCAGAGTGATCAAACACAGCATATATACGTAGCTATTCTGCCCGGGAGTGAAATTTTACAGGTGCTCTAAAACTACCAAATCACACAGGTCATCAAAAATAATTACATCAAGTAAGTTAACCAGCGTTTACGTCGAGTTGTCATATCTCCTTACCCAAAGACAAACGATGGCCCTCCAGATCTAATTTGGCCTTTACTTTTCGCTGTCGAATCTTTCTTAACGTCCAATTCGCATATCGTAGGTGTGAAGTGTTGTAGAGTAAAAAGTGTAACAAAGGGATGAGCAATGCAAAAGGGGTTTGCAGGTGCTGGCAGGGAAGAGAGAGAGAGAGAGAGAGAGAGAGAGCCACACTGGAAGCTGGGGCCTTAATATTTCTTATTAAGGAATAATAATAATAATAATTTTCTTATTCCTTTCTCTTTCTTCTTGTCCAGTTCAAGCTCAGGCTAATGTGCCGGTTTACCCCATCTATGAAACGCCAGGTAAACTCTCACCGGATAGTAACACTTCTTGGAAACACACAAAAAAAAAAAACCTCACCTGCAATATATTCTAGTATAAATAAAGATTGGTTTCCCTCTCGTCTTCTCACCTCTCTTTCGCTCTCCCTCCTCTATACGACCCTCCTTCTTCTTGTATTCTCCCTCCATCAGAACACAACAGCAGAGGAGACGGAAAGAGTGTTGTGAACTATGAGGAGAAGTTGGGGCGCACTCGCGGCATGACGACCTGCACCTCCTGCCAGCAGCAGGTCATGACCGGCATCACCTACAAAGTAGGGAGGTTTGCCAAGCAGATGTGCGTATTCTTCGCCATCCTTGGGTGAGCGTGTGCTTCAGGGCGCTTGTTGACCTTTTGGCACGGTGACTGTTTGAGGGCTGTTGGGCCCCTACAGAACGCCTTAACAGGGCCGGGTTTAGAGTCGAGGGAGATACGGGCATGTGGGCCAAAATATTGAGGGGGATGTGTTCCCTGCGGACTGGAAGACATTTGGCAAATCTTGAATCCACAAGGGAAAATATACCTTTTACACTGAAGCACTTAAGATGGGCCTATATGTTCACAACTAGATATGTTTTTTTCATTTGACATTTTAGATGAAGAAGACTACAAAACAAGAGGGAGGAAATGTGAAAATTGGCGCAATACGTTTGGGAGATCATGCACCAGTAACACTAACAATAGATTTGGTTAAAGAACACCATTAAGCTACAAAATAGATTGCACACAGTCTTTACAAACTGCGCACATATTTTGCAGTTTGATCCTGGTTTGATTTAACCGGCCACAGTTCAACACATGTGATGAATAGTACAGGCTTCGTAAGGTAAAATTAAAATCACTCAAAAAAATATAGCATACAGAAAACTACGGAAGCTGAGAACGACCTTGCTGGCGTTTTTTTTTTAATGCTCTTATCGCGAGAAAACGTCTCCTCGAGATTACGTGATAATCAACTCGTTAGCTCGAGAAAACAAAAGGTCATTTTCTCTTATTACAGTCAATGCTTAAGACCATAGACTGTATATAAGATGCCCCATGTTTATCGTGTTTATAAAAAGTATATTAAAGAAAAGAATGTATGTAAAAAGTATCAATACACAGTCTATGAGCTTACAGACAGAGTTAGCGAAGTTAACGGAATAGATAGTATGACTACCTCCAGTTTTTCAAAATAAGGTGTTCACCTTAATAAGTAAATGCACAAATTAAGATTTACATGTCATTTATCCCAGCAAGATTCATTGCAACAACAAAGGGGGTAATTAAGATGCATTTTGCTGTATGCAAAGAACAAAAATGCTGTGACTGCGATTAAACACACAATGAAAGGAAAGTGATGACAAGAAACAGGCGGCAACAATCAGGGTTATCACACAGGTGGGAAAAACACAAGTGCAGGAAGTGAAGTGTATTTCAAACATGAGCTGTGTTCCAAATCACAAACTATTTTTATTTTGTACTGTTAGTACAGCCGCCCTTACAAAGTATGTGCTGTTGCATGTGGCATGCATTCAATTGGGGGCATTCCACTTCCTCATAACATGGCACCTTCTGTGATGGTGGGTAGGTATAGCCAGAAAAGCCTGCTGGCTTGCATACTGCAAAATGCAACCGCATGTAGTACCCTGGTATTTTTGGCATACTGCATTTGAAGTACTATGTAATGGGACATAAATCTTTTTTCTGGCATACTTAATAGTGTGGTAGTTTGGGTATTGGAATGCAGAGAATAGACACAGGTGAGTATAATATAATAACCATAAACTACAAATGCAAAATGGTCAAAACAAAACAAGTACTTTCAAACACATGACTGTGTGTGTGTGTGTGTGTGTGTGTGTGTGTGTGTGTGTGTGTGTGTGTTGCAGGCTGCTAGTGTGCGCGTGGTTCCCATGCTCCTGCTTCCAATTCCTTTATACGTGAAAGACTTCAAAGATGTGCAGCACACGTGCCCCCTCTGCTACAGAGAGCTGCACATTGACAAGAAACGATGCCGTCAATGCTGAACACGAGGGCAGAAAGGGACCCGTGCAAATATGAAATAACATCCCGTTACCTCTGTCTTGACATTTACACCATTTTTAAAATGGCAAATTAAATGGCGAGTTAAATCAAGCACACCCTGTGCACTTTTTTTCCAGGTATCCTCCTTTTTATCCATTTGAACAGCACCTAAAACTAGCCAGTACATTTAAACCTGAGCAAAAACTTGAATATTTGCTCCTCTGCAGTTATTGCACAGTCTGAATATTTTTTGGACATTTACTGCGCTGAACTAATATGTACATGTATTTTACTGAGAAATCTTTTATATGTTTTTGTTTTATCTTGTTTGAAAAAGATCTGTCTACTTCCCTAAATAACAGTTTGTATGTATGTATGTGTGACTTGGATGAAACTGGGGAAGCTTTGACTTCTATTTACTATTATGAACCGTTTAACATTATTTCTCTGATAAAAGTAGATTATATTCTGTATCTGTTGTGATTGTGTATTTTCAATCACCTGACCCGCTGGTTCTTTCAGTCACATCACACAACCTCCCTCATTTTAATCTTTACTTTTCAAGACAACATGGTCGAGAAGTTCTTAAAGATAAAGAAAAAAAAGCGGTGACATTTTTAGCAAAGCAAGAAGCTAAATCGATGCTAATGTTGGTCTGTTTGTAGATGAGGTACTACAAACTGAAAAATCTGAATTACTGGATGAATTGTCGTGATTATGATACAACCTTTAGTGATCTGTTGATCTTTCATCATCATCAGGTCAAAGTTTGAATTTGTCCAGGACTTTGGTTTATGACCAAAAAACTGCTAACATGTTAGCATTTAGTTAAATCTTGGAGATTTTCTATTAATATAAACATCTGTTAGGTTACTATATTGCTGATGGAGGTATGTTTGAGCTTATGTTATGGCAATATTTATGTATTTACAGTGTTAAGAACTGGGAATCTGTGGAGACATTCCCGAGGAAAACTGCATTTTTCTCCGTTGAATACACCCGAAAAAAATTGAGCTATACACACAATTAAAAAAACAACTTGAAGCTTGTGTATGAAGGAGGCTCCAGACCGCTGAACTCTGAGCACAATAATCGTTTAAAATAAATTCTACATGAAGCGGGACTGAAATCTTAAGCTTCATTTCTTCCTTTATGAAGCACGCTGTCTGGCTCTGAAGTTTGTGAAAACATGTTCTGCATTTAATTTTAGAAGACTCTCAGCCATCCAAAGAGGAGGAGTTTTAGGTCAAAGGCAACTTTAAATCTTTTGAGATTTTGGGAAATACTGTTAAAACGCTTTCCAGCCACGAGTTGAGACTAGATGAGAAGATTCTCATCCAAGTCTCCACCCAAAAAGCAAACAAGTGTATTTCCCAAAGTGTCGAACTGCTCCTTTAAAGTGTTTCAGGTCAAACCTGGTGTGGACAAGCAGCAGAGCGGTGTTTTTTTGTTTTTATAGAAAATTTTATTCAACATACATTTTCCAGCAAAAAGGCAATATACAGGAATAGTTGTCGTACACTGCTGCTACACTGAGGATTTTAAACTGGAAAAGATCAAATTAAGGTGTGATTCTGCAGGTTATCTTTGAACTGCACTTAACAAGACAAAACCAATGCAGTTAGTTTTGAAAAGAAAAAATAAATCCAAATGTAACAGAAAAAAATCGTCAATGGTACATCAGGAACGCAAAAAGAAAAAAAGAGAAAACCCTACACACAAGAAATATGAACACCTGGCTCCTTCTGTACCCAACAACAAAGGCGTGTTTCTCTTTAATTTTACACGTTCATATTTTTAAATATACAATTCTTAAATGTTGTCTTTACAGAGCCAGCTATGCACTATTAGGAGAGCATTCCATCGGTGCTTTAAAAGAAACAAAAGAAAAATGAATTCATCGAGATTAAAGTGTTTCTTACAATGCTGGTTTCGTCTCTACACAGTCTTCAAACCAGCGGGCTCAAAGCGTCTGCAGCTCTCTAGCAAGCACAGCGCAGCTACTGCTCCCAACCACCTGGAGGCGACAGTTTCAATCAAGAGAGAAGATGACGCAGCTCGTGTGTGTGTGTGCGTGCATGTGCGTTTAGAGGAGGAATGACGGAGTAAGACATTAAACGCCCCTGAAAAACAAAAGGAAGAGAAAGTCAAAGGGGGGCAATGTCTTTGCATGGGAGTGTGTGTGTGTGTGTGTGTTCCTTTAAAGTCACGGAGCAACTCAAAACCACAACCAGAATGTGCATTTGTCCGTCCTGAGAAACCTCTGACATTGAGTGCCTACGTGCAAGATGAAATACAGACAAATATCCTCCTTATTTTTTTTCCCCCATTTATTTTTTTAAACAGATGCTGTGGATTGTTATTTTTATTATACAAGATCTGCAGAAAGACAAAAAAAAAAAAAAAAAAAAAAAAAAAAAAAAAAAAAAAAAAAAAAAATGAATTCAGTTTCCCTCCAAACAAACTACGTGAGAAAGAATTGCGCGTAAACTCGGAAATACTTGCTTTGTTGCACTAAAAGGATCGGAGGAAAGAAAATCTAAAGAACCACATCGGGGTAACTAGTGAGCCTCGGGAAATGACCATCGGGCCCTCTCCCCCAGTCCTGTCAGTTAGTCCTCAAACATCCTTCCATCTAACTCGCCACACAGCAGTACGACGCCTCTTCACACAACTCTATTTAAAAACAACCCCAAAAAAAATCTGACGGGGAAAAAAAAACAAGCTGGTGTGTGGTGGGAGAAG
>NW_022280056.1:3029008-3031179 GCF_004355925.1 Anarrhichthys ocellatus
ATATATATATTCTGTGTCCCACTTCCTCTCCACGATCCCCTCTCCTCTTATTTTATATTAAAATCCAATTTCACTTCCAGACAGGCAACCCAAAAAAAAAAAAAAAAAAAAAAAAAAAAGGCAGTCAAAAGAGAAGTTAGAAAAAATAACAGAAAACAACCGAACAGCCTCAAAGATGGAGGCAGACGATTAAAAAAGAAAATAAACAGCAAAATCAACAGTGAGGAAGTGGTTGGTGCAGTTTATTTTGTGTTGAAGGATAATCCGTCAGCTGCAGCAAGATCCGAATCGCTGCAGACTTAGTGCCGGTGTAGAGTTGTAGAGGTGTCCAGGCAGGGTGTTAAAAGTGATGAACACACACATACGCACGCGCACACAGTCTCACACACACACACACACACACACACACACGGTTGGTTACAGTCTGTGGTTATGGTGTGTTAAAGTAGGGAGGGAGGAAGGCGGAGGAGGAGGATGGAGGAGGAGGACAAAGAGGAAGGGCGGGCTGCGTTTAGTTGTGGATCTTGATTGCTTTCTCCAGGTAGGTGTAGCGGCCTCTCTTTGGAGCTTTGTTGAAATGATCCAACCCGAGCCAGGGCCGCGGGTGGGACATGTTACCTGGAAGGAGACGCGTCAAGAGAGGTCATTTCACACCAAGTCTCTTATTGAACGTTATCTTTATGATACGGAGGAATACTTAAATTACCGTTAACCTAAAAACACAAAAAAAAACATGGATGCCAACATAGCGGGCTCCAGGGAAGCTAAACGCAGGGTTATAAAGAGCTAGGTGCAACTTCTGCAGTGGACAATCAAATAGAAGCAAAGTGATAAACCCGAGCTTGTTAAATACACATTGAGACAAGATTAAACACAAAGGTTTAAATGGCAGCATTAAATCTCTCCTGACTCAGCAATCACAAGGTAAGAAGTACAACCACGGTGTTCAGATTAGAAGCATCGAGCAGGAATGTGCTCTGGCATGAATTTCATTGGTCAACAGTCCGTTGCCGCATGATGACACACTAACAGTTAACATCTGATCTCCCAGGACCGTCCTCGTTGATGCATTAGCACGCTTTCGTTTGGTTGTAGCCAGTCATGTCACGATATGAGATTTTGATATCACCATCGTAGTGACAGCTTAGTACATCAGCTCGTTACGTGTTTTTTTTTTTACCTCGACATAAAGGAGTTGGTTATGATTATCTCAAAGTGTTGGACCCCTTTGCAGTAACATTTTTGACCGCACGCTTTTCATCTTGTATGAGACCTCCCGGGTCATTTCGTAGATATCCAAAATGTTCCCACACTGGAGATTCAAGGCTCATTTTTTGGCAGATATAAGGAACGTCAGTTCCCTCTGACAGCTCTTCTTCTCAACGCTGCAGTCTCTCTAACACTTCACATATCCCTGTACCCCTGGTTAAAGCCCGTCACTACGGTAACATCAGAAGCAGTAAATACCTGGCTGTGGTTCAAAGTCCTTCAGGTTGACCTCGTACTCGTCCTCGGTGATGTAGTGATGCCGCCCCATCATCACAATCGCAAACTTGAACTGAGAACGAACACAGACAGTCGCACGTTACTGGACAGCTAACCCCAGTACAACATATTCAGACCGACTGGTTACATGTAGTTCTGTGTATAACACATTAAAACGTCTTCTATGCATAAAACTAGAACAGTTTCTGAGACATTTAATGAAACATGCGCATCAATTATTCACCGTAAAACATTTAAAATGAACTCAGACAGTTATCCCTGGTCGTGTTTTACCTTCTCAAATTCTTTCTCCTGAATGTCCAGCATGGCCTGAATCCTCCTCATCACCTCACGAAATGACTCGCCCTGTGGGGGAGGGGAGGGGGGGACAGCAGTGGTCAAGGAAGGAAACAACCAGGCAATCACAGAGCATGCAGCTGGCTTTCTGAGTATTACATCATAATCAGACTAGAAACACACACACCTGTCTGATCTTGAGCAAGAAGGGGATCCCGAAGGTGCCGAAGACTTCCTTGTGGAAGTGAGCGACGGGGATCAGCATTTCACTGTCCTTGTCCAAGTCCACCTGGTCCAAAGGAAGCTCCTGAGGGAAGGACATGGGGGGGGGGGGGGTGAAAACAGAGTGTCTGGCGAACGAGGAGGTGAGGGAAGGAGAGCAACAGAGA
>NW_022280056.1:3031279-3061428 GCF_004355925.1 Anarrhichthys ocellatus
ACGATGAGAGAGAGAGAGAGAGAGAGAGAGAGAGAGAGAGAGAGAGAGAGAGAGAGAGAGATTTAGTTTGTGTCGGTTACTAACTTTAGAGCAGGCTACTCCCATTACTGGATATAAAATATGAGTGGAAAGGCCTCCAGTGTGTAGTCAGCTACTTTAAAGAGCAGTTTCACAAATTCTGTTGTTGACTTCCAGTGTTTGACGTCTTCTCAGACAGGTGCACTCAGTACAGACTAGTTGAAGTTACGGCGGTACGGAGCAGTTTAACACTTCTTTCACAACGCTGACACTCAAATTCTAAACTCAACATCCACATTCTTCTGTTCATTCCGTTTAAAGCCAGTACTTCTGCACGGCTGCACATAAAGATTATGTTTCACTGTTATCTGTATTATAACATTTGGAGAATTAGATTGCAGGGGTGGCTGGTGTGATCCAAACATTGACAGTAACTACATGGCATTGTAAAGTCCCAAAATGTACTAAAAAGATGTAAAGTGTAATCATTTCTCAGCATGCTTTTATCCAACACAAATATTCAGCTTCAATCTAGATTTGTTGACATTTTCACTGCAGTCCAAAAAACATGTTGCTCTCCCTCTTGTTTACACACGCGTGTGTTACTGGGGCTGTTTATACAACAATTACAAACAAATCTATTTGTCCTTTTAGGTCGACATTCAGTACAGTCATCGTTTAAGTGCTTCAGACTCTCAGATTATTTTGAAGAAGTAAAACCCTAAAAATGATGTGTGACAAAGCGTCAGCGTCGCGCTGAGGGGCCTTTGAAGAGGAGGAGTGACTAAAGGAGGAAAAATGAGTAAAAATAAACTTGAAAGAGAGGAGACGCTCCAAACAGACACGCAGGGAACGCCTCACACGCACATACCTCTATTCTGAAGGTGCGGCTGGCGGCCGGAGATAAACATTCTAGCAGCTCGTCCTCCTGGTGAACCCCGATGATTTTATAGCTTACTATCTCCAACAGCCTGCAGGGGGAGAAAGAGAGGAGGGATTAATGCTCCACAGCAGCTTTTAGAGGAGGAACTGGTTCTCAGAGCATGAAGTCCCATTAAAACAGGGAAAACGTTAAAAACTGGTCAACAAAAATATTCATTTGAAGCAGATATTAAAATCTCAGAGTTGTTAAAGACGACTTTATAAAAATGAGAGGAATCTGCAGGCTGAGGCCTTAGATTCATAGAGTGATGTATTCATCTCACACACACACACACACACACACACACACACACACACACACGCACACACGCACACACGCACACACACACACACACACACACACACACACGCACACGCGGTGGCTACCTGAGCTTGTCGGAGCCTTTTTCAGAGAGCTCCACGGCCTTTTTACATTCTTCCAACAGGTCCCGCACACAGCCGTGCTTGTCAGGGTAGAGGGTGATCTCCTGCAAACACACGGGCACAGTTCACGTCTGCAGAAGCCACAGATTGGAATGCGTGTAGTCACATAATGCTCAGAGTGCGTCTCTGCGTTACCTCCTCTCTGAACTGGCTGTTGAGCCATATGGATTTAAAACTCCTCCTGTTCTCAAAGTCTGTTATCTTCATCTTCAACTGTGGACGCATCGAGAGAGAGAGAGAGCGAGACGTTATCAACACCCTGAGATCCAATGTGTTGCCGTAACACCGATCCCACAGGTTTCATCTACAATTCAATTTATTTTGTGCACACAATACTGCATCTTCCATTTGCAGAAGAATCTCCCTTCACACTTGTCTGTATCTGCTTCAGATAACATTATAAACTGCCACAGAGACAGTTATATTTAGAAGATAATACACTGAAGGAAGATGATGCACGGCTGACTCCTCTTTTCTGGAGGTTTTTGTTTTTCTACCGTCGCTGACAGCTGGCTACGGTAGTCTGAGCTTCGTTAGCTTAGCCTGGACCCTCTAATGTGAACTAAGCCATCATAACCATCACATGGCCCGACAGGAGAAGACACCTCGCCGTAATAACATCTATAAGTGTCTACTGGTTCAGTGTTTGACATAAATCTGCTTTACTTTATAGTCTGAATGAAACTAAACTTTCAGGAAAGCAGAAAGAACACCGATTCAGTATCAATCAGACCTCATTCTGACAGAAGACACAAAATCATTTTCCAGAGAGAAATGCACAATTGGAAATATTTATGAACACTGAAAGTAGGGCTGCAATTATTTTCGTTATTGATTAATCTGCCAGTTATTTCCAAGCTTAATTAATTAGTCGTTTGGTCTAAAAAAAAAAAAACATTACAAAACAGTGAAACAAAGGCCATCAAAATATCTTAGGGCACAAGTTAAAAGACAATAAATGTCTTACTTTCAGTCCAAAAGCCAAAAATATTACATTTACTATAATGTAAGACCAAGAAATGCAGCGAATTCTCACACTTGAGAAACTTCAACCAGGTCTGAATGAAATAAAAGATGATCAGCAACATGAGAAACAGTGAAAAACAACAAATGAAAGAAAGACTGAGCTTGAAACATAAAAGCTACTCTTTTGGCACAAAAGCATCCGTCGTGGGCCAAAACACACTTCCAAAAACTTGTGGGAAAGAAAACAGAAACCCCCCTGAAGCCTCCCTACCTGCTGATAGTAGAGCTTCTTGGGCTGCCGAGGCTTGAAGAATTGCAGCAGGTCCCGCAGCGTTCCCTCATAGTTGTGTCTGAGAGGATTCCCTGGACCGTCCCTGTACCTGGCCACCACACCACCAGGCAGGGGGGGAGGACGACCAAGGGGAGTGAAGAAGAATGACAGGAGAAGAGAAACAAGAGGGCGGAAGAAAGAAGAAGAGGAGAGAAAAGAGGCAAGTGGACAAGGAGAGAAAAAGAGGGAGAAGACGGAAACAGAAGGGGAAGACGAAAAAATTCAGCGAGATGCAGAATAGAGGAAGAATGGAGGGGGGGGGGGGGGGAGGAGGGAGGCAGAGTGGGAGGAGTTAGAGGAAAACAACAAAGAAAGGTGGGGGGGACGGGGGGGGGGGGGACAGGTTACGCAACATTTCTACTGACAACTGCAAGTAATCAGATCAAAGGCAAACATGACACAAGCTGTGAGAATAATAACACGATATATAAATGTACACCACGTTTCTATACGTCAAGCGTGACCGGGAACGTGTACGTAAAAGGGAAAATATGGAGAAGTATTGACATAAAGACGCTTTATGTACATGTGGACGTTAAGTATACTGAAACCAGTCTTTACTTTCTTTCAGTTTACTTATTATTAATCGTTATGTTCCATGTCTATAAAAGGGGAAATATCACAGGAGAGGAATATTAAATTAAATATGAATTAATTAAATAAAACCACATTGTATCATTTCTTGCACTTGTTGGGTCTGTGTCAACATCACTGATCAACTGAAATTATCAAGACTTATCTGTGTGTGTGTGTGTGTGTGGATGAGACAAGCCTCCTACCCCTGTGACTTGAAGAACTGCAGCAGCATTGGATCAGTGTTCAACCTCTGAGCTACGGTCTTGGCCACCTGACAAACAAACAAACAAACAAACATTACAAGTGGGGATCAGCACAGCCTGACAGAGTTCATCAGTGTCTGTTTTAGGGCACAATACATTTGGACACTTCTTTGTTATGGTTTAATATCAGTATGTACATTAAGAATAGAAAAACAATTCAGTTCATTTAATGTAATTTACTCACACAAGCTGCTGCAAACATACAGAAATTACATCTTTAATTCCCCCAAAACTTCAAACATTCATCCAATGGATGACCCATACCTGAAAACAGTGCATACCTGAAAATAGTTCATGCGGTTAGAGAGCGTGACGACGAAGCCTGGGTCGTTGTGGATGGTCTTGTCACAGAAGATGACGTCCACCCGGTGGTAGAGATCCCGGAAATACTCCTTGGCTGTCGGCAGCTCGCTGCTGTCGTTCTCTGGGTCGTCCCTTTGTGATTGGAGGAAGGCAAGAGAATAGATGAATTAAAAAAAATAAAAATAAAAAATAAAAAAAAAAGTACAGAATGTGCAGTGTTGACGCAGAGGAGACAACGGGAGGGAAGAGTTGGTAGACACAGATGTGACAGGTTGGGAGAGAGAATTTAAGAAAATGGTCTGAAACAATAGAGGGATCGAGACTAACGGATCATTAAGCCTTCAAAGATTATTTCTAAGCAAGAACTTCCTCTAAATGCACATGTACTCTCCTCTCTGTTGTTTCTCTGTATTTCATCAGACACACCAAAGAGCCACGAGACATGCAAGTCCTCCGCCCATCTGATGTATTATTAGGACAACATAAAAAGCGGTACTGTGCTAAATCTAATTATACAAGTGCAGGTTAGAGTGACGTGTGGAATCTTCTTGTGACAAACTTAAGTTCGGTTTACTGTCAGTGTTAATCACCAAAACACATTGTGTGCATCTTTGACGTCTAACAAACAAACAAATGAATGTTGCATTTCCTCATGCAACATTCATTTGTTGGTGCTTGACTGTCAATGAGCATTACTGCACCATGTTTGTCCTGATATAAAGCTCACAGCTAGAACTACAACTCAGCCATGCTGCTATTAAAACTCTAAATATATTGGGATGTAACTTAGCCCTCACGGCGCATCCTAAATGTAATAAAAAGAATGGGCCTTACTTCTGGAAGACAATGATGTCACCGTCCATGAGCTCATCCAGGGCCTTGTCCAGAGAGACGTCGTAGTCCTGTATCCGCTCCGTTAGATTGGGCTTTACTTCCTGTAACAGACAAGGCATCGTGGGAAATGTAGTCAGAATGAAGCCGTCTGGTAAGAGTATTTCGTCAAGAATGTGTAAACGCACAACTACAGAGGAGCAAATGTTAGCAGAAAGAGACGTGCTGCATGTAACGGTGTGAAAGTGTGCGCAGGAGAGGTTGTGAGACACGACTTGAGTGCCAGATAGAAGAGCACACGACTGTGAAGAGTGAGAACAAGTGAGGAAAAGAGCAGAGGAATGTGCCAGTAAGTGAGCGCTACATAAATAGATCACCTCATAGAGGATAAGGCTAGTTTCCTGCTGAAACCCTGCTCTCTCACACATGACTGGTAGAAGGTCTCCTGGTAACAGGGCGAAAAAGAGCAACAGAAACACGACTTTAAATCTTGAGGCATTTTTATGTGAAGTTCGACCGCGTGGTAAGCTTCAAATATACTGATGTGGCCACCACTTACTTATTTTGCAGGATATAGGTGTGTAGATATGTCCACAATAATTTAAGCTTCTGGTTTTGGGGTCATACATCTTCAAGAACAACATGACATCATCTAAAAACAAAGAGACAAAGACATTGTTGCTACAGCAGGTGGACAGCATATCACAGACATCGCTTAAATGATAACAACTAGAAGTCAACTCAAGTTACACACAATAACCCAACACCACTCCTATTATTATTACATTCATCATGCATTTACCACAATGTGAACAGTAACAGCCGGTGATCATAACCTGTGAAGCAGCATTTCTAGTAGGAGTACGTCTGTGCCAACAAACTCAATGCAAAGTCAGTTTGAAGCAATAAAACTTTGATGTAGAGGTCATGCTGAGACGTTTGAACCTAAAGAACAAGTCCCTGAGCTCTACAAGTCAAAACAAAACGAGGTGCGAAAACGCTGCCAACACTGGGCTGGATGAGGGTCGACGTGGTGGACTTACGGTCTTTGTCGAACTTGGGTAATGTGGCCCCACTGGCCGCCATCTCTGGATCCACCGTCTCCAGAAATATTGTCCAGGGGTTCTCATTGTCGCTCAGGTCGATCATCTGGAACACAAACATGCACCAACTTTTAAAAACAAAATACATATTACAGACGAGTGGACCACACGTTATATACACTGTGTGGGGGGGGCTCCAAGAATAACTGATAGGTCTTTGGGTTACTTTTGTAACTTAAATGAAAAGTGTCCCAGAACGATAAATGTACTGGATAGGCAGTGATGATGCAGTGGCAGCTTCTCACCTGACTGTACGGAAAACAGCAGACAAAGGCGTTTCAAAAATGCCCATCGAGTACCAAAATACAAACACGGGTTACGCCCACAAACACTCACCGACTTGCTGCAGTCGGCCTCGTAGTCGAGCATGGCTGGTCGCTTGGTTCCATTGCTCCGGGCCTGCATGGGCCACAGCCTCATCTGGTCCTGTGGGAAACCCTGCAGCGAAACAACAGCAGAGATTCATTTAATTCACACTTATTAAAAAAAGATGAATGGAAAAGCCCAAAAGGCGTAAAGAAGCAATATGGTGGGAGAACAGAAGATCTAAACAGTCATGTGAGGGCTCGAGATTACAACCATTTAGAGACCATTGAAGACAAAAACTTCTGTTTAAGTCAGCATGGTGTACTGATCAACTGTTGATCAGTGGGAGGGAGATTTCAGACAAGTGTGTGTACATGTTTTGTGTCTGTCTAGCTAGTTAACAAACAGGAAAAACCACAAGCCTCTCTCTCAGACACGCGTTTAAAAAACAGTGACTGGATATACGGTGCATGCGGGATGAATACATTTTAAAAAATACATTAGTCGGATCCATTTTTCTCACCATGGTCTGAGAGAGGGTCTGGACAAACTCCTGCAGCGTGGAGCTCTTCAGGACCTTGAAGACGGTGTACTTCACCTTCTCCTCGTCATACATGTCGTTGCCCTGATGACCACAGAACTGGTCCTCTGTTACGATCTGATGAGGAAGACAACAAGAAGAAAACAACCTTAGTGACTTAGTTCAGACTGGACCCGGGACATGAGAAGTGAGAACTCTTGGGAAACAAACTGCAGTGAGGTGTCAGATCACTAACTGCATTTAGTAGTATTTTTTGTTTTGTCGCTGAGATCTCAGTTTTAACAAATGAATAGGAGTTTCCTCGCATTGCCTCTGCAGAGAGAAGGAATAACGAGAAAACAACCTTTTGTCCCGACCTCATACTTGGCTCAATTATATAAAGGCAGCGCTGCTGACATCTGTGAACAGGATAAACTTTTCTTATCTTTTAACAAGCCGTTTCCTTAGTATCACTCGCTGCTCTTCTCACCATCTCGACAACACTGACTGCCACAGCGCCCACGTTCTCTCAGTCAGAGAAAACAACCGTCGACTCAGCTTTACAGAAAGGTGGAGTTGGCCATTTTGTTGCTCCCTTTGATAACCTTATAGGTATGTTCCAATACAAAACTATGTCATAATAATGTTTTTTAAATTTAATTTCAAGGTAGAATTGTATTGATGGAGTGCTAATGCATAATAGGCCTGGTAATTCATACAGAAGATAGGTATGTTATAATCTGCTGATCAGGTAAATAGTTGTTTCCATCCAACTATGAAATCATATCTCAGCACTTTTACAAGTATTTTCATGTTAAAAGTCAATTAAACCAGTGCAGTTTCAACTGCTAATGTGAAATCTTTTCAGAAAGATATCTGGTTAGATGGATCCTACATAAAGATCTTGGTATGCAGCTATGCACTCTAGCAGACTTAACGTAATGGAGCAGCACATCACAGTATGTAAGAAGCCAATCTGCTGGTTTGGCACCACTAGTGCTACACTGCTGCACCTACTTGTCCAGCACTGCCACAAAAATGTGAGCAACGCTTTCAGGTTCCCACTGTACCTTCCAGTCTGTGAAACTTAAAGCCCACATGGCAGACATGTGCTCTCAACACTTATTATTATTATTATTATTATTATTATTATCATTATCATCTGCACTCAGCAGCTTGCACCAGCAAAGTGTGCAAAGCCTCGCAGCACCTCAGAGCACTAAAGACAGCCGTCCTGGTATCCTACCTGGACCTGCATGTAGAGGTGAGCCTCCTGGCGCTCCTTCCTCTTCTGTGCCTCCACCCTTTTCTCCTCCTGCAGACGCTCCACCAGCTGCTGGGGGATGTCCACGTCAGTCATCGGCAGGAGCACCTCGCCTGGGACACAAGGAGAGATGCGAGGATCATCGAGTGCAGCACAGTAACATTGGTGCGTACTATAATCTTTAAGGCAGTAAACTATGGATGTCAACGGGAGTAAGTCAATCACCAAATGAAGAAGTGGAAACCGGAATTACATTTTGCCACACATGTATGTAGTAAGGTTGGGCGATACTCTACCAACGACATCGCTTTAAGAAAAACAATATTCTAAAGTTTTATCCAAAAAGAGCTTAAGAGACAAATATATTTAGAATGGAGAAGCATATGTTGCATTATCCATAAGTGGCCACGGTGTACAGGCACTAAGTGCTATTTTATAGGAGGGCGTGCTGAGATCAATAGAGAAGAAGACAAAGACTGAATATATGTGAGGACCAGTATCGTGTTGAACGATCCTCTCATCATATCGCCCAGGCCTAGTATGTAGTGCTGTACTTAAAGACAGATCAGCTGGTGCAGTGGAGGACAATAAGTCATGTTTTTATGGGAAAATCTCTGTTTAATATTAGCCAGAAAGGCAGAAGGAGAGGAGCATGTCACTCACTGAGCTTGGACTCGCGGATGTAGACCAACATGTACGCGTTGGTGCAGTGGCGCACTGAGAGGTCGTCATCGTGTCCTCCGTAGTTGTGCTCTATGGCCTCCTCCTTGGTGCACCGCGACACAACGTCGTCATCAAACTTACACCACTGGAGGGAAAGAAAGAGAAAACCAGAGCTCACTTAAGACAACTGTTTGTCAGGCTTTCAATCAACACTGAAAACAACATGAAAATTCATAAAACTAACAAATGCATATCTATTAACTTCCCATTGTTCTCTTAAAAAGGATGACTCGTACAGGAGTGCTCAACCAAGTGACCATCAATCACAAAATAAGCGACAGTACACGACATTAGTGCCGACTAACGTGTCTGTGTGAGACAGGAGCGGTTAAAGGTGTCAAGTGTGTAAGAAGGTTTCAGATGTACCACTACTACTACTACTACAACAGACAATACAATGACTGAGCCGTAATGTTAAATGTCATTATGCATCGTCAGCGGCACAAAGCTGGATTGTTGTTAGTTATACTCCTGACTGGCAGAATGTATTTATTATGTCTCTAATTCAACACTGGTCTTGACATTAAGTGGTGAGATGGCCTTCTCTCAAGTAGCTTATCGGACCATTAAATGTCAATTAGTAGGTAGTTCAGCAAATGCTTCACCTGGTTTTCAAAGGGACGGTTTGGGTGTTTTGATGTGGGGCTGTATGAGGATACTTAGACATTGTATTATCTACAGATGGTGGTCGACGACCCCCAGTAGGGTACAGAACATCATCTCCTGTAGTTAACACACTGACTATGTATGGAGTGATTTGTCACTAAAGAAGTGGCAGCTAATATTCTTCATCTTGGCTCTGGAGTCAGTTTAAAAAGGCCAGAGAGAAATGAATGTTCTATGCATTTAATTTCATGTAAATAAGTAGAACATAAATAGCTGTAGTTCCACATTATTCTTTAAGGTCTACATCGTAACGAGAGAGAGAGAACATTCTTATGCTCATTTTGAATGTGGTAAAAGATAGTAACACTATAAAACATGTTTACTTTTAGTCTAATGTCATCATATCAAATTACTCATCGTGATGCTGAAGTAGATCTCATATCTAAAGAAGTTGAGCACCCATAGTTTAGTTAATACCACACAATGAGAATAGCTGGTAGCATTATTAGTGCAGAAAGCCCAACACTGCCCACAGAATGTTTGGTGTATATACATTTAAAAAAAAAAAAAAAAAAAAAAAAAAAGTGTCCTCACAATTGGTTCCTTGACACTAACTTTGCCGTCTCCCTTTGGGTTAAGATAGACGACGTAGTGACCGCCGTGGTTGTCCCCGCTGTGCACAAGCACGGCATGCAGGATGTAGTTGGCCGGGTCCTTGGAGTCCGTCTTCTGAAGGAACTCATCTAGAGGTAACTGATCCGGGAACTCAAACCTGC
Source organism: Anarrhichthys ocellatus (assembly GCF_004355925.1). Taxonomy (NCBI): domain Eukaryota; kingdom Metazoa; phylum Chordata; class Actinopteri; order Perciformes; family Anarhichadidae; genus Anarrhichthys; species Anarrhichthys ocellatus. The sequence goes on from NW_022280056.1 coordinate 3,041,231, forward strand.
AGAGGAAAGAGGAGGACGGACGACTAAGCCATTAACATTCGGAACAACAAATTTATGCAAGAAAAGAAAGCGAGAGTTGAAGCCGCCATCATTTAACTCCCGAGACTGCATAGCCACACACTCTGGATGTGTGTATATACTTATACAAAGCCCTCAGGGGGCCAGGTGCCCGTGGCAGTGTCACACGGATGACTCAGAGCTTCAGGGGGACATTAACTATTCTGGACGGCTGCGTGCGTGTTCACAAAGTGTCACATTATCCTGGTGGATTATTAAAACACCATTAGCTCCCGAAAAGCTTTACACAGAACGATACGGCCTGCAGGAAACACTCAGTGACTCACTTGTTTTAGTGCAGCAGGTCAGGGCGTGCTCTTTCAGAGATCACCGGCTCGAGGGCCGTTTCTGGAAATAGACTGCTCCTTTAACCTATGTGATTATGGACCAGACCATCTCTAAACCTGTGTCTAACCACCGGCCACCGACGCAGTGTGCGACAAGCAGAGATCTGATTCAAGCAGGGCAGTGTACAAGTAAACATTATGAAGTCTGGTGTTTTTGTTCTACCTGTCGTTAATCTTGATGTTTTGGTCGGTCTGCGGGTCATACATGAACCTCATCAGCTGCAGATGGAGGATTGGAGGGAAGGTCAGGAACTTCACCCCCTTCTCTGCTTCCTGTAATACAACAAATGTGTCATCCGGTCAGTACATCCCATTCATTCTCCTCAGTGGTTGCAGCATAAATACCATATAAGATATAGCAAAATAAATGAAACTAAATGTAAGCAAATAAACTCGAACAAAAAGACACAAATAATTTAGATTCTTACCTGCAGGCCGTGCTCTCCTGCGTCATATTTGTTGTCGCCATCCAACTGTTCAGTTGCAACATAATCTTTGAACGACTCGAAGACTGGAAATAAGCAGAAAGCAAAGATGAGATCAAGCAAAATGCCATATTGGTAAATTCAGAAACAGGTCTTGTATACTGCAGATGGGAGTTAACTGGAAATACAACATCTATTCATGGCAAAATGTCAGAGAAAAGGAATGTTTAAACCAATTCATTATATAAAAAACTGAATCTGCTGCAGCACCACTGATTCATTGTTGGAGAAAATGAAGTGGTGCTGATGTTGGTACTCACTGTTCTTCTTTCCTTTTATGCTTAGCTGGATGTCATAGTAGTCCTCTATCCGCTCTGACCGGTAGTCCACATGCTTACACTGGATATATGACTAGAGAGAAACACACACACTTCAGATTGTACGATAGAATTAGCAAGTCAAAAATGTCATTTCTAAACAGGGTCACAGCTTGATTTAACCTCGGTCTATTCTTAAACTGACCTTGTTCCAGGCTGCATCCTGTACTAAGTTAGACTACTTCACATCAACTAGATGTACAGCAATGTTTACATAATGCATGCTGCACTGGCTTTACCATGTACTCTGATAAATAAACAGTATCAGTCTCAATAAAAAGTTAACTCACGGTGGACTTTCACAACAACTACATAAAATGTGGCTGAAACCAGGAGGACAAGTCAGACAAGAAGAGCTGGAGACAAAGAAACATACCACCATCTTTCCTCTGAAGAGTTTGGGGATAGTTCCCTCAACACAGGTGCCTTTCATTTTGTTCTCCACATTGTCCAGGAGCTGAAAACACACAAACACACACACACAGTCAGTATCTATTCAGCATGCATACACACCCACATTCTGTAAGGGCATATGAGAGAACTCACCACTCTGCACAGCTCCTGTACATCATGTTGCATGAAGCTATCTAGTGTTTCCCATCTTCACATAAGGAAAAAGAAAACACAACAAGGTAGTTAGATACAATACTCACAGATCAGGAAAGATGTGAGGCTTGTAACCATTTAAAATTCTACTAAAAATAATATCCAACGCAGTCTTTAAGTGTGAAAAAGCATCTGGATTTCAACATTTTCAATGTTTAGAGCGTTTCAATGCCAACAAGAAAACACATATTACAGCATCGATCTGTGCCTCTGTAAAACAAAGGACAGGTGAGCTGCCTACAAAGAAAAGTCTACACTACCCAAAGGACTTGGTGAGTTTCTTGGTGCCGACGGGTTTGTCGCTGTGCTGCAGCTCGTAGAAAACCCTCTGCAGAGCCAGGGGAACGCTCTTGGAGGAGTCGTCTCCCTCTGTGGGCATCATGTACACCGCCTGGGGAGGAAGTCGAGAGGAGTCACACTTAGCTTCGGACAATAATACTCGGATGTGGAAGTTACTCATTTTCTATATTAAAATGTGTTATTTTCATGACAAGTACAATTCATTTCTAGAGCTCCTTCTGGAAAAAGCAATGCCACAGCAGTGACACTACGGTTTATTAAAGGGCTCCACAATGCAACCATTTGTTGCACAGTGCTCATAAATTCTAGAACTAGGAGACCAGTGCGCCCTGCAAATATGGCCCCCTTTTTTTTCAATTTTAATTATCGTATATATACACATCATGTGAACCACCTGGAGGGAACAAGTGTGTGTCCCGTCCAAACAACACTGGGGGTGTGGTTTGCGGTGGCATTAATTGCATACTCAAAAAGTAACAATTCTGATTCATCAACAGTGAGCAGATTGATGTGTGTGAAACTGAAAGTGGACACACACTGAACTAAAGCTGTAGTGCACATATTTACACATTAAATAAACATTATGTTCACTAAACTAACGTGTAAAATGCACAGAAACCGACACAGATGCAGAGAGCAAACCATACCCGTCGTAGCTGGTTGGTGAAGAACAGTGTCTGTAGCAGGCTGTTCATGTAGCAGGTAGCTCCCTGGTTCTTTAGTCCAACATAGCCTGTGTGTTTCTTTGAATCCCATCTGGTTACAGAGAAAAAGATGATGTTATATGTTAGAAAATGAAACCAGGGACCATTGTAAAAACCCCAACCCAGAGAGAATTAGGAGCTACGTACGCCACTCCATGTGGGGCATCTGCCTGGACATAGACTTCAAATGTGACTTTGTCATCATCGACAAAGCCCCTCTCTGGATCGGTCACATCCTGAAACACAACACCACCAAAACGGTTCATATCAATAGGAGATAGAAGAAAACGCATTTTCTTACTCTTATTTATGAATAAGAGGTCCAAATGGACAATGTGCAAATGCATTATGCTACAGCAAAGCCTCTTCTGTCAATCCATCAACAAATATATGTATATTGTGTTCCTGCCAGTGTCTATCAGCATCTTCAACAAACAAGCCAATATTTCTCAGTTTCTGGACTTACACTCCAGGACATGAAGTTGGAGAAGCCCCAATCATTCTCTTTGTGGAAGAACAGGTGACTGATCCTGCGGCTGAAGGACTTCTCGTCGTCTTTGTAGTTGATGATCTTCAGCATGGCCTGAGCGTGGCACGACCATGACCTAAAACAACAGAATCCAGAAATCTAATTACAAAACAACTATCATTTTTACTTCATGAATAAACAACTGATTGCATCATGTATCCCATGAATGTCGATGCAGATCTGGAGCTAGTTACAGATTTAACACATTCTGTTATTGAGGAATTCTGCAGCCATGTTGTGGGAATGAGCCGTCTGAGTGTTAACTAGTTAAGATTCTGTTGAGGTTCATGAAAAACTATAAAACATTAATAAAGATTTAATATTCCAAAAACAAAAGAACATGGAAGTGAACAGTGAGCTTCATTTATTGCATCTATGATGTAACACAAAACAAACAACCTGTGGTAAACAAAGTCAACAATTTAACACCGTCACCAATTCTATGATCAGAAAAGGTTTATAAATGAAGAAATGTGGTGATCGGGCCTCAACAGCTAACTTCTCTTCCTTTAACGTTTCTTGGTGGCAGCTCTGAAGAACACCTTTTGACTAAAAGTCCTTTGAGGCAAAGTACTTGTACTTGACTAGAAGATCAGGTCATCAGGACCGCTGTTGGAAATGAATAAATCGGCTCAATTTAGAAATGTCTGCACTGACTGAACACCAGTTTTGTAAAAGGTGTCCTCGTAAAAAACGATTTATAACTCTGGAAATAGTTCATTTAATGTTATCTAAAATAACGCTATTCGTGAACAAGTACCAGAGCAAGCGAGTTGAGTTGAGCGTAAAGTGGCAATTTAGTTTTATGGGCTTTTTTTAGGGTGACATAGGGTGGCCCCAATGTGTACCAAGAACCATCAAATGTTTCAAGTGTGCCCGTGCGTCTCTGCAATGTCCCCCAAATCCCTTGTCCCACCGAGACACCTACGTGGAGTCGGACTCTGCGTTACACTGCAGGAAGAAGCCCACGCTCTTCTGGTGTGGCCGGTCGGGATAGAAGCGCGGCATCACCATTATCTTCCACGGAAGGTTCCGGACGAAGCAGGACGGGCTGAGCACGGACTCACTCAGGCGGCTAAAGCGCTCGACTACGAAGCGGAAAGTCGCCTCTGACCGCCAACTGGTGTCTGTGGAAAGATGGAGTTTGACAGGTGGAACGGTGAGATGCCGAACAGATTTCCTCCAGCTTTCAAGACCAGGTGCAACCGGTCAGTGGATACAACTTAATGCGAGACCAACAAACCCACAGCCAATTAGCTGACCAGTAACTCATTGGATCATGTTAAACCTGGATCATTAAGAGACATTTACTTTCACAGCACAAGCGTTGAAACAATCTAAAGTGTGGACACCTCATTCTAGCCACGCCCAGAGGAAGACCCAGAGTGAGTCATTTTACTGTTTGTTTTTACTTTGATATGCACTAAACTCATTAAGGCATTTTAACTACAGCCTTAGTGTGAGCGTAACGGAAGTAAGCCCAGAGGCTTCCCTTTGTTCTAAAGTTGAGTAATATGACTCCAAGAGCACCTTGTATTCATCTGGAGTTTACCTAGTTCACAACCAAGAGCACCTGGTATTTCTCATTTCATGCAGAAGTGCTTGGAGTTTGTAATGGTGTTTGTTAGTGTAAGTGCACATCATCCTCACCATCCTCCATGTCCTCCTCTGTGTTGTTGTGTCCATCTGCCATGGCCACGTTACCATTGATCACTGGGTTGGCCGGGATTCTTGGAGGGTCGTCTGTGTCTCCAGCTGTACAAAGAGAGGAACACTCGAATAAGACTGGATGGTTCTAGCATAGATAGCAGGCTAGAGACCTTTCTTCAGTTGGAGGAAAGCTTGCCGATGCCTTTGACGAATGTGTGACTTCAGCAGGTCAGAAACAAAAACGGATTACCCGACCAAGGTCAATACAATATGGCATTAAAACCACCCACACACACACACAGTAATCCATGTTTATCAGTCAAAAGCAACAACCATTTAAAACTTAAAGTTGAGCTGGATTACTTTCTTACTACCATTGGAGCATTTTATTTCCAGAAAACATGAATATACAAATCAGAACTCATACATCCTACAATACCTTTGCTAATGCAGTTTTGTCCCCGATTGGAAATTATGGGAACATTTGGGATGAGATTAGACAAGAAAGCTTATTTTGCCAAGTTGCTGTGAATGTGTGCACCTTTTAAAAGAGCAGGACTTAAAATCTGATAATTACCATAATTTATTCCATAAATACAGCATCGACCAAGATCAGACTTTTTTTATATTAACTATTGTCTCCATATTTATCTACTGCATCTCCACATTTCATAGAGATCCTTCATGGCCCCTTTCATACATTTCACTGCTGAGACAGCATGGTCTTTCCCAGTCTGTGTGTCAGAGCGAGAATGTGTGTGTATGACAAAGACCATGGGACATTACAGTAGGCTGGGTAATTATGGACACAATGCAGGATTAGGCTGCCAGTCATCGCTCAAACAAAAACACACGCGCACAGAGGACAACAATGATCCTTCCGTATCATGAGTCGGCTCTATATAGTCTCATCTATGGAAACGGATTGATAACAGATGAGCTTGAAGTAGACTCCAAGGAGTGATTGAAATCTGCCTGCATCCTGTGATGACAATAATGCAACAGCAGCCAGACTTAACCAGAACAACAACATTGATATAACTCAGGCACATGTCTCCAAACATGTTGATGTGTCAATCTGCCGCTTACACTGTATTTCACGTGTATCTGGGATCCTTGTCTTCCTCCGAGCTGACGGCTGCAATGGTGTCAGTTGTGGGTGTGTGTCTCTCCAGGTAACGTTACTGGCCGAGTCCTCCAGGAGACTGACCTCGTTTCCTCAAGTGGATTACATGGTGCTAATGGGGTCTGTCAGTCAAATCCATGACAACTTCTTGCCCCGCCCATTGTGCCGGTCTATCCAGAAACCTCTGAGAAGTACTTCCTAATTCATCAGACCCCGCAATCTCCACAAGCTGAAGCTGGATATGGTTCCAATAATTTAATATATGACAAAAAACAACACACTCAAAACTACACAGGTGAAAGGTGGAAATCCGAAGCATCTCAACACATTGATTCATTTATAAATATTTCCAAGAAGCATCTCAGTATTTTAATACTTGCTACGACTTTCAATTTCAAGAGAGAAGTGCCAAGAAAGTATTCTAATCTTTCCTAATTTTTCATTAACGGTAATCATCATCAAGACAGATTTTCTCCTGAGACAACTGTATTCTGGGCAAACAGAAAAACTCCAGGTGTGCTTTTAACCTACAGCAACAAGGTTATAAGAGCACAGTCGATCCTGCTACACTTGCTTGGCACGAAGATGCTGAAATGCTGTTTGATGCATTAGACTAAGTAACTTATGTTTCTCCTGTGGACCAATGCAGTAAAGGTATGAAAACATCCCCTCAACAATCTCATGAAGAATCAATAACACTGAATGACTGTGAAGCAATTATCTACTTACATCTTAGTACTTAATTATGTCCTATTAGACAAACTGGATTTTATAGGAAAGATATATGTTTAGAAATTGTATTATGTTTGTTTTCTAATAATTTCCTACATGTTACGAGAGCCGTGGCAAACATTAACACTGATGGTGTGGCCGCATCAGCCTGGCCTCCTGGTAGGATTGCTGTGGTAAATGACGGAGATATGAAGAGCAGAAGATGGATTACACCGCAACTGTATGAAGCCTCATGCAGTAAAGGAAAGGTGTTATGTGTTTATTATGTCAACTTGTTTTCACTGCCCTTGTAAGGCTGCAGTGCACTGGGAGAGAATCCAACATGGGTAAACCAGCAATTAAGGGTGAGGAAGTCTGGTGAATGCACCTGCTGCTAGGAAGACAAATATTAAAATCAACGATTGAAACATATAAATGATGCCCGGTGCTGGTTCCACTTGCTCATTTCTGAAATTATATAAAATAAAATATAATTTGCATGCAGGAAAATAACAAAGTGTGTGCGAACAGATCATAAAATCACTGGGACCAAATGACGCAGTGATGCTGAAGGCTCCCTCAAGCCAATATCCTGTACAGAGTTGACATTTAACAAAAAAACAAACTTTATAAAATGGTGTTTAGGTCGGGTGTTCTGCGTGTAAAACGCTTACTAAAACGGTAACATAGGTGGCCCTGGCTACAAAAGCTTACTAACAATAACAGAGATCATTAAAAATGGCGAGCTCCATGCCGTCTGGTCGTCGTCCATACAATGAAGCAGCAAATCCCCGCGCTGTCTCTGTGCGGGCCTGGCTTACCGCAGCGGCGACTACCGTCACTAGCCACACGTTTCACTTAAAACACTGTCAAACATCAAAGTATAAACTAACTAAACATCAACATGATTTACATTTACGTCCGCCGGATTGTCATCTGCTCTGCTGACATAGCTAAACGTGTTATCCCCACAGTCAATTTAGCAAATCACGATCGACGCATCTGCGTTAGCGCTAGCTACCTAGCAAACACCAGCCATTTATTCATCTGCAGGCCGTTATTAGCCAACATTAGCTGGAATCATAAGAGCTAACTAGCTACCAGAAATGCTGAATAAAAAAGAAACACCCAACGTATGTACTTTAAAACGGTACACAGCCATTAGAGACAAGTGGAAAAACTCGATCGCGTGAGGCAAATATTCAAGGCCTAACATTTGAGCAACATCTGAATCGAACGTTGCAAAAATACAAGCCGCCATTTTGGAACGCCACACACCCCCTCCGTGAGTGTTAGCGGATCAGCTAACTAGCATGCTAGCCAGCGAATGAATGCAACGAGGTGGGCCTCGAAGCTAACGGACTGGCTTAAAAGTAGCTTGTCTCGCTAGCAATGTACATTTGCGTTTTACCAGCGTATTGAACACATAAGTGCAAGTAATACAGATACCCGGCAAACGTATTTACAACACAGATTATGCAATTAACGCATTTTTGCGGGCAAACTAACATAATTTACCTTGTAATGTTATTCACCCGGTGTCGTTAACGTACTCTGCAGGCCCACATTTGATGTACGAGCCATCAGACACGATGCTAACACACTATCTTTTGGCTTAACGTTGCATGCCCAACGTTAATTAACGGTCTATGTTTTCACGTCAATGAGTCAATGAAAAAAAAAAAAAAAATAAAATTAAAAACAAACAAAAAAAAAAAAAAAAAAAAAAAAAAAAAACTTACGTTAGAATTAGTTCGATCACATTAACGGCTACACTTTGACGAGGACCGCAGGTGCCGATAACTGTCAAGAATCAACCCACAGTGAAGTCAAAGCAGCAGGATTAATGTCCTTAGCGATGGTTCCACGTTAATTACAGGCTAACAGTCGCACTGTTTACAAACGTGTAACGTCAGGTTATCATCAGCCAGTGAGAGTTTCATGGACGTAATGTGGACTCACGATTGCGATGATTTGGTAAAACTGCATCTGAGAACCTTGAACAAAAACAGTATATTTATTAAAAACAGTGCTCGATACTAATGAATGATTAGTGTGGCTAATATCTGACAATGTGGATCAACAGCTCATTTGGGGTTATGTTACGGGGAATGTAATATTTGGAAGTATACGGAGAGAAATCCCAGCTCCAGTTCGCTTATAACGCAAAATGAGGTCAGATCCACACAAGTGTGCTGCAACGGACGCACAATCAGCAAAAAAAAAAAAAAATCGGCTATCCTGGCTAGCGTCGGGCCTTCGTGTTTACTGTAGAGTTGAGCATACAACTTAATGCATTTCTCGCGCCGCTGTTAAATTATGAAAAATAGGCTGTTACGTGTAAGTTCACCCTTCTTTGGACCATTTCTTACCTTCCATCTCCATGTCCTCTGGCTCGCTGAGCTGCTGCTCTCCGGCTTTCTGCTGCTGCTGCGTGTGGTGATGGTGGTGGTTCATGTCGGCAGCTGTTGTTGTTGTTGTTGTGGTGGTGATGCAGTGCTCCTTTCTCTTACTACCCTCGACCTTGTCCAGGGTGGGCTCGGCGGTGGACCTGGTTCTGGACTGCTGGTGAGGAGGTGTGGTGGTAGGATGCGGAGGAGGTGGGGTGCACAGGTCGAGCCTCGGCGGCCGGGCCTGCTCTGTCGCGACCTCGGCCTTGTCCGCTGTCAGCGCCGGGGAGCGAGGAGGGGAGGTCGGCGGGGGAGCGGGTAGAGAAACGCGGACGTATTTGCTCGCTATTCGCCCAATCTCGGCGCCTTTTGTGGGTGCGAGGAGTCGCTGGTTTTGACGGTGGGATGGATGGACCTGGGCCCACTGAAATTAGCTTTAATCAATCCGGCTTTTACCACCGGGAAATGTGGGGCAACAAGACAACGCACAACACGACTTTGCCCCTTTAAGGAACAAATACCCTGTTTATATAGCTAGCGTTTCGCTACCTGACAATAGGTAGCTAACTGGTGATATAGGTACAACAATGAAAACAACGGTTCCTTTGCTATATAGACACACATTCAACAACTTTGTCTGCGATATCCCCAGTCCGTGTGCTCCTCAGATTGTCCCTCGTCTGGGGAAGAGCGGAGGAAGAAGCTATCCATTCAAACCAGCTTCCACTACGGAATAGGACTAGTGTTGATTTGGAAGTTCGCGGAGACGAGAGTTGCAACGACCCGACCATAAAACCCAAATCACGCACAACGGCTCCTAACGCAATACACGACAAAACGCGGCACCTCTTTGCATTTGTAGCTCGCCCTCTTGTTTCTTGTGAGGAATGTGCCCGGTCATACAACGTTAACTGGCTCTCAAACCCCGCTCTCCCGTGGTTTGTGATGTGTGGAGTCTGAGGTAAATCTCAAAATGGCGGTCGCGCTCTTCTCTGAAATGTCACATCCGCATGGAGATCTAAACACTGGCCCATCCCCGGTTCACATCCATGTAAAAAGATCGGGATCGGGATCAGGCGTGTGCATCGGGCACGGGGGGAATAAAACATAAATACCAACAACAATTAGCAGATTAATGGAAATTATAGGAATGACAGGGCCTGGCATGCGTGTGAGTGCACGTTGGAACACCTTATTTTTCGCAACTAAACTGCAAACATTCTTAACTTTTTTACTGAGCAATGTTGAACAGCTGCAGTTATGCCTGCTAATTTAAATTTTGTATGCAAAACATGAGCAATTACGAGTTTTATGGGTAAAACAAACAATGGACCTGCAGCATATAAAACCAAATTAAAGTAAATGTAAAAGTAAACACAAATTTGACTGTAGGGTCATTCTTCAAGTAAAACACAAATGCAGGATTTTTACTCCAAAGCAATATTTTTACATTGTGCTGCAGAATGTCTATTAGCTACTTTCCTCTATAAGGCACCTGCACCTGATTGTGGTAGCACATTGCTGCTTTTTGGCATCTCTTATAGTTTTTTCATCTTAATTTGTTCTATTTACTTATTACTTTTACTTGTATTTACTTGCTTATTTATTTATTTACAAGTTGAGTTAATTTATATGATTTTATTAAGTGTTATACAGGCTGATCTTGTGATGTACTTTTAATTTCCAGGGGCCTGCTAACCCTAATTTGTGATATCACTGCAGAGCCTCTTTTGCTTCAAATACTGTATTAGGCAATTTGAGCAATATTGAGCATTTTATGATGGAAACAAGTTTGTACTCTCCCACAACAAAAATATTTTTGGTAAATAAGGTCAAAGAAGTGTCACCTGAAATCATCCGGTTAGGACCTTTTACTTTAATTTAAGCTGTGCCTTGTGTGATTCCCAAATTTAAACTATATTGTCCATCTGTTCTGGAAATGTATACATACCGTAAACTGTGGTAAGATATTTGTAAAATTATCTACAAACTCTAGAAAGTGTATTGTCTAATTAATCTCATGAAAGTTGTTGCAAAGGTTTACATTCATAATTTTAACTTTGCTAAAGTAAAACCTCACTTTAATCTTTTTAAGAAAAAAAGATGACAATCAAGACAGTAATACAAAATATAAAAATAGTGAATAGTGTAAAATAGTGTAAAAACTGTGAGACTGCTCCCAATTTAATGTTTTTAAGTCTGCTATCTATTTATTAATGTTGACCTCTGGCATGTGTTATGTTTTCTTTTGTTTATTTTTTTCTTCTTCACTTTTTTACATTGATTTTCTTTTATAGCCTATATATATTTACCTAATTATTTTCTTAATTTGAAAAAATGCTGCTAATTTGTATTATTGTATTGTTAACCGATTAAAAACAAAATTAAATGATGCCAAATTTGGACTTACAAAACTGTAATAATTTAGGCCAGGCACATCCACAATTCCTAAATTGTTTATCCTCCAAAATGCCCTCCAACCTTTCTCTAGTTGACCATTGTCATTATAATTCACAGAGGGACCCATGTGCCAATAAACAAACTAAATTGCAAAAATACAAGCTATCATGCAAATGAATAAGGCCATACATAAATCAAAGATGAACAAAAAAATCTAATTAAAACGAAGGTTTGCAATAAACACTTTACTCACTGGTGAAACATACCAACTCAACTCTTATATAATTGGGTAGTGCCACTGTGTAGGACAACCTACGTCCAATCAGGATTTTTCCCTTCACCAGAGCAGTGTTTACGCTCTAACACTGGTCTATATCTGCAGTGCTGAAACCAGACCCTGGCTGTAACAGACAAGCCTTCAGATTTGACTAAATGGCATCATTCAGTGGATAAAAACAGAACTACAGCAGGACTCGGCCTTGAGTACTGTAGCAGTTGGGTATTTTAAAAATGACTCACTCACTTATGTGTATTTCATCTCATTTTAGATTTCGGTTAGTGTTCTATATTAAATAATTGTTTGCTTGTTTTTTTTTTTTGGATTTCAATAATGGATGGCTGGCTGTTGTCGAAAGATAGAAGTTTATATGATTAATAAAGTCTGTTAGTCAGCTCACAGAAGATTATTATAATGACGATAAAACAAAACAAAATTATATTATATTATATTATATTATATTATATTATAGTTTTCACGACAAAACTTGCAATCTCTCGCAAGCTTGAGTAATGAGGAATTTTCACTGTGGTTCTTTTGTGTCAATGCTGTGACGTACGTATATGACAGCCAATTAAATCCCGAGTAAAGCTCTGAAGTCCAGCCTTCAATGATCATGTGGCCAATCATAGTTGACATCTGGTCTGGTAGGCGGGATGTAGCGCAGACCAAGCTAGGCTGCGTTATATATATTTCGACGTCGGCGTCTAGGAAAAATAGTTAGCTAAGCTTATCTTCACAGATGGTGGTAGAAATAGGGTCCAACGTTATACTGTAGTGCGAAATATTAAAAAAGAAAACATTATTCATGGATTTAATCACATCATTTTTTAATATAGTGTTCACATATTAACACCATTATAAGCGCATTTTACTTGAGTTTCGGGTGCATTAAATGGAGGAGAAGAAGGAAGACGGAGACTCGGAGATACAGGAACACGGACCCGAGCACTGGTTCTCAAAATGGGAGCGGCAGTGTTTGTCCGAAGCGGAGCAAAGGGAGCCGAGCGAGGAGGAGGCCGACAACGACCAGGATAAACTGTGGCACCTCTTCCAGAACTCCGCCACTGCCGTGGCACAATTATACAAAGGTTCAAGGCAGCTTGTTCGTCTAACTATAACGTTACTTACGTAGCCTGTAACGTAAAGTGTTTGGCTTACTGTAAACTAACGTTCGCGTCACTGTCGGTTCGCCCATGAGCTAGTTAGAATGCTAACTAGCTCGTGAGCGAACTCGCTGGCCAGTACCGGGTGTAACGTTTACAGCTGATTTAGCTAATGCTAAATTTAGCTAGCTGTGTTAGCCAGTTTAAAAAAAGAAATCCTGTGTTATAATACACCTGGTTCGATTGTTAAACAGCAACACATCTAGTTTCACCGACATAATTAAAGTAGCTTAAAGTTAACACGAATATATTTGTCAATGAGATGGGTGTTGACACACAAGTTAGAGAAGCTAACGTAACGTTAGCCCGGCTAGTTACAAAATGGCGACGGTAACAACAATCGTAGCTACGCGACATTCCCAGATGACAGTCTCTTGTATACTCAGTGTTACCATATGTTACGCACTGTTGAGATATGCTATAAAGTTAACAACACTGAACTTGTAATTTTAAACACCCCGTTTGCTGCTGAGTGAGCAGTTTGTCTAGCAACGCGTAGCTAGCGTTATAATCACAAAATGGCGAGGATAGTATTTGTTCGCTGTGGAAATAATGGTTTGTGTACAATAAGATACAACTGTCGTGCCTCAAGACCTGATACATTTGTGTCCACGCTGACGGAGCGCGACGTGTTAAGCTTATTCTTGGTCGACATGGCTTTGCAACTTTACTGCTGAGAGGGCAGATAAGTTGGTGTCGGTGCTGGCCATCTAGCGCTGGCTGACAGTTATTTTTATGCCAAACCCTGTCCCTGCAATTGTAGATGCAGAAGACAAAATGGCGAATGGAAATGATCTTCACTTCAACCACATAAATCGCCATGCTGTTTGTTCCTCCCAAATTGTTGATTGTTGTCCCTTTTGGTCACTTTAACTTTTTAATTCCAGCCACACTTATGGAATAGAAACCAAACATTGTTTCCCCTTCTCCTCCCACAGACAGAGTATGCCATCAGCAGGGTCTGTCATTGTGGGTGCCATTTCAGAACTCTGCAACAGCAGTGACCAACCTCTACAAAGGTATCTAACCACATCATCCTCCTCTCTAATTGTGTGCCTTTGAGCGGGGTGTATTGATCTGCAAACTACTACACCTACTGTTGTTGTGCTTCATTTTATCAGTACAGACTGTTGTTGTCTATCATTGTACTTGTGCTCATCCAACTAATCCATCAAATGTTAAACAGACCTAGTCCTCATTGTTATCAGCTCCATATTTAGCAGCTTGTCACAGGGCTTGTAGGGTTTTCTATGACAGTGAAAGATATGTTCACTGCTGGGTTAAAGAGAAACTATACTACACCAGGCCAAACAGAAACATTCTCAATAACAATGTCAGGAATTAACCAGTAAAACAGAGGTGGTTTGTTGTAGTAAGAATGAGATTGTACTAGACTTGACTCCTAATTTGTCAGTTTAACTCCCCAAAAACTGAAGTGCTAGTGAGTGGTGAGTAGTTGGCCCCCTTTGGAAGTAATGTGCTGCTGTTTCAAAGCAGCCGGTCTTTTTTTATTAAACATACAGAACCAAAGATGTATACATTAGAACCCATTATACTAAGATTTTCTGAGGATTTCTGTTCTTCGACTAAAACATTTACCCTGTTAAAAGTACCATGCATATTTACTTCCCTTTGGACTTCATGATCATAATGAATATTTTTTATGATGTCTTTCGCCTTCACAGAGAGTGCGGAAGCCCATCAGAGAAGCTTTGATCGGGGCATCCAGATAGGCCACCAGCGCCGTAATAAGGTGGGTCTTGTTCCTCTGTTACCCTTTTGTTAGGCACCTCCTCTCTCGTATCTGGACAAACTGTGATGTTACACCTCCCTGTCTTATTTGTCTGACATTTAGGAAACCAGTGCTTACAGCCTACATTAGGTTTACATAACAGGGATGTTGAAGGGGGGAAAAAACGCATTAGGATTGGTTGAGGAAACGCCGTGTTTAACTGACGGATTATAACACTTTTATTGGCTTGCAGGACATGTTGGCCTGGGTGAAAAAGCGCAGGAGAACCATCCGTCGGGAGGATCTTATCAGCTTTCTGTGCGGCAAAGCACCACCACACAGGAGTAGCAGGGCCAACCCCCGGCTGGCCATGATGGCTCCCAGCCGGGTGAATTCACCAGCTGAGACTGGCTCATCTGTGGAAACAGACCTCCAGCCCTTCAGGGAGGCCATAGCACTTCATGGTGAGTAAAGTGCATGCCCGGCTCTCGCCTTACACACCACAATCGGATATGTCACAACCCAGGAGGAAGCTACGTTGTTGGATAGAAAATCAGTGAGAGAGTTTGTATTTGAGGGAGCATGCTTGTCCTTCAGTCATGGTCCTCTGCTGCATGTGGCTCAGAGATAAGGGTGTGTTGTGCTTTTGACCAGTGGTGAGAGAGGGCCTCACCTTCGTGTGTGTGTGTGTGTGTGTGTGTGTTTTAAGAGGGAACATTTCACTTAATCAAAAGCAGAGTAGTCTGTCAATGACCCTGCTTTTCAGCAGCTGTTCCTGTTTGTTATTCAGTTTCATGACAGTTCGTTGGTGCTTCTGGTGAGCTGTCGGTGCAATTAGATATTTTAAACTTTATCTGACTGTCCCCACATTTTAAAGGGTATCTGAGGTTAGGCTGGAGGATGTTCAGCATTTGGTGGTTTAGGTTACAGAAACACAAGTTCGGACTGTGTCAGGAGGTTTCAGCACGTCTCCTTCCTCAGTTATCAGATCCAATTTGCATTTCACCACTTCTGTTTGAGTGTGTTGGGACAGACAGTCATTTTGATTTACATGGACGGATTCACACTTCTGTCAACTGCATTCTTTTGTAGATTGGTTCACCATGTTGGGTTTTGAAGTTCTACCGGTCACCTCTCTTGGCAACAGAAACCTCACTACAGCCTCGCATGTTTTTTTGATTGCTGTGGGAGTCGATTTGTTCAGCCTAAGTTTTGGCACCGAGTCGATGTCATTCTGAAGAGACTTGAACTTGACTCCCGTTATCTTCTGAAATCCAAAATGGAGACAGAAACACTGAAATAACAAATGATGAAGTCATGTCAAAGAGCTGGTTACTTGCTGTCACCTTCTGTCTCTGAGAGGAAGTGGTATGATCTTTACATCTTTAAATTAGATCTAAGATTAAAGGTGCTATTAATAACATTCAGAAACTACATGTTGCACTCTCCATCCCCCTTTTTCACTGCATTCACTTCACACCAAGTGGTTGCCAGTTTGTTTCACAACCTGCATATTGTGTGGTCGAGTTTAGTGAAACTCATCAAGTGATGAATCTTTCGTGTTGTCGTCATTTTTGCGACATGTAGCTGTAGCCCGACATTAGCTACAGATTTAGGTTACTTTGTGCTGTTTCAAGATTCATGTAACGTAGTCTTAGGCTATGGCTGTCTAGTTTTAGGTAACATTTAGCTCGTCATGTAAGCAGTGCTATATGCAGGTATGATGCGTATAACCACTTCTAAATCCTCTCTGATGGGCATCTTCAGTATTCATTGTTTAATGGAAGTATGACATTAAGGATCTTAACTGTAGCTCTTCAGGGATTGAAGCTTTTATTTCTCTCATTTTAATAATCTAACTGGCAACAACACATTAGTTAAGGTTGTAATGACTGTGGTTGTGAATAGTTGATTTTGTTTAAATATGTTGAATTATAAATGTATGGGTTATAATGGTCTGGTACTGATTTTTGGGCTAGTGGTAATCCTGTCATATCCGACCCCTTTTCACTTTATCTCCCCATAAAAGTTCTCTCTAGAACATGCAACGCTGTCAAGACAGAGAGACGGAGAGGAAAATAAATCATTCAACCGTTACTTTAACGTCTCCTCCAAATAATCCGTCCTCGTAACGATCCATTCATGAAATGAAACTGCACACTTTAGGGTCGTCCTTACCATTGGAATAGGCACATTACTGGTTTGTAAGAATGTAATTTAACAAAGTAATCCTGGCCAGACATGAGCCACATGACCTATGACATAGAACATATTCCAACGCTGTAATCCACCAAATCACACCTCGGTATATTCTCTTATTAATGAATAAATTCAGAGGATGATTCATCAGATTAAAAGTCTTTTTTTCTGATCCAAACTATCGTTCTTATATCGGCCTTTAAAGCCAAGTGTTGACCTTTAATACAGATGTTGACTGTTGGATTGATGCACCAATGATGTGCTTGCTTGGTTCGTCACTGTTGGTCCACTCAAAAGACCCCGTTGATGTACGTGTAGCCTTCGTTCTTGCCACATTGCAAAGTCGGTAAATAACGGAGACGGATGGTTGCAGCTGCTACCAGACTTGCTGTTGTTCATGTGATCAAGATTTTCATGCCTGCTTATATCTTAGTTCTCCATCTGATGCCCCTCTGTGTGTTTCTGCTCTCTCCTCCCGGTCCTGTCTCCTCCTCCTCCCCCCGCAGGTTTGAGTGGAGCCATGGCGAGTATCAGTGTGCGCTCTGGTGCTCCGGGGTCTCCCACACACGTGAGTGGGAGCAGCAGCAACGGAGGCGCTGCTGGCGTCGGCGGTTCTTCCGGCTCGGGGCCGGTGTGCCGCAGCCGGCGCAACGGCCTCCAAGACGTCGACCTGAACACTTTCATCTCGGAAGAGATGGCGCTGCATCTGGACTCTACAGGCTCCGCCTCTGCCGGAGGGGGAGGAACCAGGAAACGAAACTCCACCCAGTGTAGTGACGTCATCACAGACTCCCCTACGCACAAACGCAACAGGATGATCTGATCTGCTGCCTGCCTATATGTGTGTGTGTGAGGGGGTGGGGGGGGGGGGGAAACGCCTTCAAAGCCAAGGCGAGGAGAGAGAGGGGGATGGATGGGCTTATGTGGGACAGACGCACAGACATTCGGATGCCTGGCTGTGCAAAAGAAGCCGGGTTGAAAATGAAAACAAGGACTGAAGATCTCAGTTCGCTGTATTCAAATGTTGAATGAATTCTATTCCTTGTCTCCTTTCCCCTCACTATTACTACAAATCACTGATCTGCAATCAGAACACGAGAGTGTGTGTGTGTGTGTGTGTGAGAGAGACTGGGAGGTCTGGACGACATCACACGCTCCTCAGACATCGCCGCCCTGGACAGGAGACAACGAAGAAAGTCACCAACTGATTCTGGGGCTGCAGATGGTCCTCAGAAGGAATGGAAAAACGCACTGTGCCGCTCGACAAGCCACTTAACCCTTGACACGCGTGTGCCCCTCCCTTAACCTCACCCATCCTCACCCACCACCTTAATAAGGAAGTGAGGGCCATGATCAAACCGAGTTGCAATGCCAAATGGCGGACCCAACTCTTCGTCAGAGACTCAAAACAACCCACCCGCTCTTTCTGTTTCTTCATCATCGCAGCTCTCAGTGGACGTTGCCTGTCGGTGGAGTCGCCCGGTAGGAGCACATCTGTGGCTTCATCATCTGCCGCTCGTAGCCACTTACACTCTCTGGCTATTGGTGGCATGTAACTTTACTCTGCTTCATCAGTGGCTTACTTTAGTTCAGCCAGTCGCCCCTTTTTTAGTTTTGTAGTTCTTCAACCGCCAGTGTTACAACTCTAGGTTTGTTGCCACTGTTTGCAGCAGTGATAGCCAACTTGATTTTGCTTCTTTCTTCACCTTTGTTTTGTTTTTTTGAGGATAATGGAAAAGGAAATGAATTTTCTTTGTGTATACAGCTTGTCAGCTTGACACCCCTCGTCTTATTACGAAAGCAGCTGCTGTTTCATGTGATCTTGTGATTATTCTGATGAGTTGCAATAAGGCTTTTTGCACTTAGCGTTCACCTCCTAAACTCATACAAACAAATCGGCTCTTCCATCGTGTCCCAGTTGTAGCCTCGTCCAGCCCACACATTACTCACAGGTCGCTGCTTAGAGAAGGTAAACACTTGGTGTGACTAGAAGTGGAGAGCTCAACGCTCACCAACAACTCTTCAGAAGTATTTGATCTGCGTGTGAGCTCGGCTCGTATTCAAAGTCGTTCCTCGTCTGACGAATTATTTAATTTATCTGAAGATATTCGGTGCTGTAAACGAAGCATAAATCACAGAAATGTTTACATAAGTAGCGTTTCTCAACACCCCCACTACGCATGGCAGCCAGTGCACACGAGGCTCTGGGTTATCTGAGGGTGTAATTGGGTGTAAAGGTGTGTGCATTAAAGAAAACGTGGATGGGTTTGATTTTACTCAGTGCAGGATGATGCAACTCGGGGCTTGTTTCATTTTTGAAATGGTTGTTTGCTTTCCATCCTTCTGTAACAGAGAGGTGGAGGAGAAGACACTGACATCACACGAGTCAGACATTTGGGTACATTTAGCCGTTTGTAAAGTTGTATAAACCGGTGCTGCTCAGATTTATCGAGTCTTTAACAACGGATCTAAGCGTGTTTGTCGGTGTAATAAACTCAAATTGTTGGATTATGCTTTCATTTAGCATAGGAAGCTAACAAAGTGTAAATCATTAAATATTATTGAATCTTGAGCTGTCTGGTCATCAAACATGGATGCCCTGCCATAGTAGTGCTGCAGTAAGTTAATCGGGCTGTAAACCTGTGACAGCGGCTGTAGCTGACTCGTGAGATGTCTATGGATTCCTCGTTTCTATTTCCTCCTCTTTGTTGACTTCTTCACGTCCTCTCACCTTCATGACCTGGAAAGTGGGTTTTCTTTAGTTGTATAAAGCATGCCAGTTTTTAACTTCTGTTACATTTTGGTCACAGATTTCATTTTTGCGTTTCGAGGTTGGCTTTTTATATTCACACACGATTGCTGGCTTGTCGGTGAAAGAGGAGACCCGGGCTGAGATTCTGTTGCTTCTGTCAAAACGAAGAGTTTAAAAGTTTGTTCTTATATACAAGTGAAACCACTGAATTAGACCTTTTTATATTGGAAACGGGAGACTGGATTTGCTTACAGTGAGCCTCTGATGACACTGAAGGAGTTCACCGGGAGGATTCATGTCTCCTTTAAGTTGTGGGTAGCTTCATCTAGCGAATAATGTAACATAGGAAGGATCCATGTTTCTTTGAATAGGAACACCCCCCCCCCCCCCCCCCCCCCCCCCCCAACAAACACAAACAAGCCAGCCAAACAGAAAGAGCTGACACCCAGG
>NW_022280056.1:3061528-3074179 GCF_004355925.1 Anarrhichthys ocellatus
CCCCCCCCCCCCCCCCCCAAAAAAAAAGGTGACATTTAGAGTCCATCGGACCGTTGTAGACTCTGGGACTCTGCAGAGTGCTCATGGAGGAATATAATGGAGTGAATCCTGACAGCTTGGCACTTTAATCACTGTCGTGTGTCCAACACTCAACGTCCGGAGCACTCTTGACTGAAACCAAATGGCGCTTGTTACAAATTAGTAGTTCTAAAACCTCCCAGTGTTTCTGTTGCATGACAACTCGTCAGTTAAAGGGAAGATGTGAAAAATAGAGTAAAATTCAGACTATCAAAGGATCCACTGAAGAGTTGTGAGCAGGATCGAGCAGTCTCTCTGATCCCACTGTGACCTGCAGCGTTGACCCCCGATGGTTGGTTATAATTGGGGGGGGGGGGGGCACTTAGTGTTCTCTCTTTTCTTCCCCGGAGCCAATCACCGGCCTTCATCCACATTGTTTCAACAGGCTGACTCATGCCACGTGTCTCTGGAGCCAACACTATTATCAACAGTTTCTTGATACTTATTTGTTTAAAAAAATAATAAATGGCTAATCTATATACTTAACATTTAATTGTTGGTATGATATATGTGGTTCACATTGTAAAATAAATAAAACCATTCAGTTGAAATTGGACAGACTGTTTCATTTAGAAAGGAAAATGGGAATTTGTTTTTTTTTCAAAATTTGATTTGCTTAATGTTTAAATATTTAGGGTCCTCTATTAATAAACCGGGATTTATATCTGTTTCCTTGCAGCTCTTTAGCTTTGGATAAGTCACATTTCCTTAAATTATCAGATGAGAATTAAACAAAGCGAACATTTTCAGGCAAAGGAAGGAAGCTTAGTTCGAGGTTGTGGTGACTTTAGAAGTGATCATCTCCGCCCTGATTTGGCTGCTTTAGGCCACTGGGTGGCGCCAGAGGACCGCGTTAGAAAAACTTCTATTCGTCCTGAGTCTACGATGACATGAGGCTGCACACTTTGTTACCCTGTTTTTATGTAAACATTACTTATTTACAAGAACACGGCACAGGGCAGCTTTAAAGTGATGTCTGGCATATTGTTACATGTCTTTGCACATTACCACCAGTTAACGATAAGAACAATAGCATAGACAGATGTTAGGCGATTGTGTGCACGTGCACGTTACAAACATTGCCCCTCAAGCTACTTTACATGAATAAATCTATCATAGTAGGATGCAAGATAAATGCTCTGGAGCGGATATTATGGAGTAATAACTAGCACAGTAAGTGGAGGTAAAAAGTAGAAGATGAAGAGTTTTACAGTTTTGTATTGTTGAACACAAGACAGAGCCGAGTCCACATAAGTTTAAGCATTCGTATTTATTTAATTGCTGCACCGTTTTAGATGTTTGCTTTGGATATTGTATGCACACAGAAAAATGACACAGGGGTCAGTTGATCATTAGAAACATAACAAAATAAAAATCCACTGTATTAAATACGTTTTATGACAAATCTCATAAGCCAGTGAAGGAGAAAGCAAAAAAGTTCATCATTAGGAATAAAATGACAAACAATACATTTCACAAATCGCTGATTTAAGTGTGATGCTCTGTTTCCCAAATGAAATGTGGACATGAATGACTCACACGTACAGCCAACATCCTCAATCACAGCTGCTGTTGCTTTTGTTTTGGTCCACGGGTGTCATACAGTATATTACAAGCTGTGTTCATACACCTGCACACACTCCTTCCTTTCATAGCTCCTCCCCTTTCTCATCTTCACCTACAGCTGCTGTCAGAGAGCAAAGATTGTGATTACCTTTGATCCTCTGGATGGTAAACATGAGCGTGCTGTGTACAGTTTAGTAAAGACTTTTCAAGACTCATTGCAATCGCCTCCTGCAGCTATAAACTACTGTGAAATCATAGAAATGTTCTTAAAAGTACATGTTTGTCCTCCTTGGGGCAGAGAAAGTCGGGGCCTTTGTGAGGTGAAGGACAGAAGGTGAGCTCTCAGAGTCCATTTCTGGTGAGAGACCCCGACTGGCTGGAAAGGGTGTGGATCCTACCGACGGTTTGGAGGCAGGACTCAGATCTGGCTGAGAGGAAGGAACTTCTGGTAATAACTCTTGGTTACATCAATCATGAGGTCCTGCGTGCACTCTGGGAGCTCTCCCGAAAATAGACCTGAGAGAGAGAGCGAGACAAACTCGGGTAAAGGACATGATGGATGAACAGAAAGCGGAGGAGTCAGGTGCGTGTTTGGGTGCTGTAGCTGACCTGGGCATCCAGAGAAGACGGTAAAAGGCGGCACCACGGTCTCAGGAGGGAGCACGGTGTTGTCTAAGATCTTGCAGCAGTCCTTCAGCACACAGCGACGACCCTGAACACAACACCAGTAAACATCTGCTACTGAGTCCAATGCTTTAAGTGTTGTCTTCATTCTGCTTATTGCACCATGTGACTGTTTCCCCACAGGCCAGAGGAGACACTGCTTCTGTTTATGTCCTCTCGCTCTCACTGGGGCTTTGTCTCTGTCATGTTTCATATTTCTGCTCGGTTGTGTGTGTGCGCGCTTTCGTTCCACTCACTATGACACAGTTCTTGCCAATGTGGACGTAGGAACCTATCTGTGCCGCGTTGACCACACAGTCCTCCTCGATGAAGACGTGGTCTCCGATGTGCAGCGGGAAGAACGCCACCCTGGAGGAGAGATGGAGGTGTGGAGCCGAAAGAGGTGAAGTGCAGGTGTTTGTTTAATCGGCATGAAGCAACGAGAAATTGAGAACACAAAATAAATCTATTACACAAAGACAGTGCCCTGTTGTACACCAGCTGAAAGAAAATCAATCTGCTACATTTTGCCAGTAAAGAAGGATTCTTTACCCTTTGCTGAACTTTTTGAATGGTGGTCGAATGACGCTCCGGCTCTTCACCACACAGTGTCTGCCCACCCTGACGTTAGCCAGGTCTCCTCTGATGATGCAGTCATTCATGACAATAGTCTGGAGGAGAGAACACACACATACAATGTAAGCTATCCCACAGCCTAACAGAGTACATTGATAACAACATAATTCACTGTCAGTTAGATGTTTCCTTACCTTGCCATTGAGTACGATGTTTTGACTCCCACACAGCACTGACTGTCTGCTCACTTTGTTGCCAGAAGCCTAAAAAAACAACGACAGCGAGGGTTAATAATTGTATAAAAGTGTGCATCAGTCGTTTAACTTTAAGCACAAACACAATGACTTCAGTCATCCAAAGCCCAACGCCCTGTTTAGCTACAGTTAGCAAAATAGCAAGCGATTAGCTAGCTAACAAGGGATTAAAATCAAACACATTACCGTTTCAATGTACTCTGCTTTGTTGTAAAGTATTTCAGACAACTCCATGGCTGGCAATAAATACAAGATATACTAAAATATTGAAGACAGTTGTGATAATCCAGTACTTATAACCCTCTATCTGTTTTGCTCTCTGCTCTGCTGTCAGCTCTCTCTCAGCTTCTTCTTCTTCTTCGGTCGATTCTATGAATGTCATTTCAGACAGTATGAGCCGAGTGCCGAATCGTCGATGGAATTTAAGCCCAACAAATGGAAAAAGTCCACTGGTATAATTCTTATATTTTAGTTGTATCGTATGAGAGTTATACGCGTATATGAAGTGTTGAATTATTCTGCTAAATTAATTACCTAATTACCAACAACTAATCCGTAATGTGATTCGGTTATCGATTGGTCTCCTCTGGGCCGAATCCTCTTATTTCCTCTTCAATTTTCTATTTTACCTTTTATAAAGTCAATCTTAATATTTTTTTGATAGTCTGTTTACTAAATAACATTGACGACAGAGCAAATAAAATAAAAAGACTCCGGCTTGAGTTGCGCGCATGCGTACTGCGGAGCCCTTGACCCGTTTCTTCTTCGCTTTGCACGCTGGGAGCTCTTCCAGTCACTTCTTCTCCGTCATGGCGGCTCGTGTCCTGCAGCAGTGCGTCCGCACGCTCGCCCGGCCCTCGCTGAGGCTTTCCACCGGCAGCCTAGCGGTCAGAGCCGCTGTCGCTCCGTCAGCATTCGTCCACCGACCTCTCTCTTTCTCCGCCGACAGCCGGAGGACGCGGTGGCTCGTTCCTACCCGGGTAAGAGTCTGCGGTAACATTGAACAGTCGTGGCCTAGCGTTCGCTGCTGTGACCTACCGACGCCTTTCAAACCTGTCAGGCTAACCTAGCCCGGTTAAAGTTCACGGTAACATGCGAGTAGTTTATTTAACCGTGAGTTAAAGTCTGTTGGGGTGATATCCTGCCCGACGTGCACACAACCCTGTAACGTTGCATTTTTTTGATTACACAATAGCCATGTTTTGCTTGTTGGCTAGCTGGCTAGCTAGCTAGCTAGCAAACTTAGAGAGTTCACTGACCAACGCTTGTGTTGTTGTCCCTGTCTCACCTTCAGTCTAGAGCCATGTGGAGGAAACTTAAACCTAATCAACTTATAACACTAAAAGATCATTCTGGTGGAGCAATAGTTGCTGCTGTGGTGCTTATAATTTAATTGTTGTGTATGATTTTTAGCTAGTTGAATTACTGCTTTGTTAATTGTTATTGTTTATTCCAGGATACTTTAATTAATAACATGTGCTACTACACTGGTCAGTAGTTGTCTTGTGTAGGATGTGTGAGAGCATCATTACATCATTAGCAGTAAGCTAGCTAGCCAGCTTAGTTAAGATCGAGTTAGTTACTTATGTTAATTTCTCAGTATGTCATTAGTAATTTAACCCACGTTTCATCAGAGTCAAACAATGGTAAATTTATCGAGGAATTTCACTAAAAGTGAGTGAAATAGTACTTAAAACCGACTGCATAGCTGCTGATTTGACTGAGGTCAATAAAGTTACTACACAAAACAAGTATTTTCAAATGTAAACCAATGATCCATGTGAGCGTTCCTGTCACACATTACATTACAACTGCAGTCAGACCCTGAGAGCCATTGAGAGGCAATATAAATGCTCCTTTAGCCCCTTTTTAAATGGAGGCATAACAATAAAGAGAAGAATTAAAAATACAAATGCCCACCCACCTAAAGGGAGTGATACACTCCAGATTCACCCCAAAGACAGACACACACACAGTAACTGATATTAAGCTTTAGAAAATGGAAGTTTTTAGTTTGTTTGAATGTGGTCAGAGTTGAGACTGATCTCAGGAAGTTTGCGTCATAGAGGGGCAACCAAAGTAACATAAAGCACCCACAACACCACACGGATAGTCTGAGGGATTAATACTAGACTACCGTTGAGAAGGTGAGAAATGTATTGGAGAGTAAAACCAGATAAATGCTTTAAAGACTAAGTAGACGTTTGAAGTTGGTTTTGCTTTGCATAAGGGGCTAATAAAGTCATGTAAGCACTGGAGTAATGTATTCAGCTTTGCTTGTACACAAACGTCCCGTTGTTTGTCTGCTTAACCCAGGAAGCAGTGTTACTGCGGTGTAACCTGGTCCCATTCATGCAGGTGCATTGATCAATGAAAAGTGCAGAAGGAGTGAGTCCTAAAACCCAGAGTTGAGTCAGCATTTCTCACTTCCACTTCCTTCGTCTCCAAGTCAATACGTTTTCTGAATGGGTTTCTGTTGGATGTCTGAGGTTAATACATGCTTAAGATGTTTTAATGTTTTGTTCAATATTTAATACGTCGGTAAATATCCCACTCGTTAAAAAAGAGATGGAAAGTCAGCATAAATGGCTTCAAGCTAATTCAAGCGTTGTTATATTTCTCTGTGTGCGTTTCCATGACCTTCGTCATGCCTACTCCTGACTCCTCTCCTCTTCCTCCTCAGATCCCCTCAGTGGGAGTGTTGTGCCGACAGTATGGTGACCTGCCCCCCCTCACCTTAGAAACCATCAAAGAGCGCGTCATGTATGTCCTGAAGCTCTACGACAAGATCAACCCTGAGAAGGTGCGAGAGAGAGAGCGCCAACTGGCTGACAAACTGACAACTGTGAAATGTCAGTGGTTGTGAACGGTGTTGTAATGTTGGTGTTACTTCCTGCTCCACAGCTGGACACATGCTCCCACTTCATGAAAGACCTGGGTCTGGACAGTTTGGACCAGGTGGAGATCATCATGGCCATGGAGGATGAGTTTGGTGAGTCGGCATGTCGTGTAGCTGCAGGTCTGTCTGCACACTTCCCCCTGCAGTGTGTGCAGTTTTCTAGTTACACTTAAAACTGAAAAAGAAAAAATACGACATCAAGTCTGTTCTGTGAAAACCACGTTTCTCCCCAAAAAACACCACAGGACTGTGGTCAGCTTTGTGACGATGCGTTTTTCAGATAAGTGGTTTATTTTGCTTAAGAAGAATTAGAACAGCTCTGCAATGACAAGTTAATTAATCAATTAATCGACAAAAATAATCTGCAAAAATTCTGACGATGATAAATAGTTCAAGCCTTTTTTTTTTTTTTTTTAAAGAGTGCGAAAGATTCTGTAGTTGCATCTTCTCAAATGTGAGAAAAATAGTAATATTTTAATTGCAAACTGAATATATTTTTAGATTTGGGACTGTTAGTTAGACTCATCTAATGATGTCAACAAAGGGTTGAAAATGTGATTTTTATCTTTCAACATTTTATTGACATTTGAGGATAATCAATTCATAGAAAAAAGTCTGAACAGATTATTTAATTATGAAAATAATTAAGAGATGTCTGGTTTTCATTGAACAGAAAAAGGTACACGAGGAGACTTTATCATATTTCCGGTGGCATTGAACTGGTCGGTTTGTCTGTGTTTCTACTGTTTACAACATCACACAGGGAGGGACGATTGTGGCTAAGTGGCCACAATCGTGGCAGGGCCGTCTTTCAATCAGAGGGTCGGTGGTTCGATCCCCGGCTCCGGCTCTGCTAGTCGCATGTTGATGTGTCCTTGTGCAAGACACTTAACCCCAAAATTGCTCCCGTAGCTGTGCCTACGGTGTAGAAATGTGATAGACTCTGAATTGTAAGTCGCTTTGGATAAAAGCGTCTGCTAAATGACTGTAATGTAAATGTAACACAGACCTCTTAGTGCAGTCACAGAACATGTGTGCGTGTCAGCAGCCAGCTGGCTGATCTCTGTGTTGTGTTCAAGTGCATCTCTTAACAGAAAACCCTTTCCTGTTCCGTGTTCCTCCTGCAGGCTTTGAGATCCCTGACGCAGAGGCAGAGAAGTTGATGAGTCCTGAGGAGATTGTACAGTACATTGCAGACAAGAAGGACGTTTATGAATAATGTGTTGGTTCACTGCAGAGGCAAGTCTCTCTTATCAGCCCTGTTTTCTGCCTCTTCACCATCTCACACACACACACATGTGCATGCTGCTGTATGCTCACTCATCAGTATTGTGTGTTTCTTACAGAGAGGTTGACCCCAGCGTGACATCACAGGAAGTACATTTCCCACTTCCTCCCCGTCGGCGCTTCTGTCCACTGTGGCATCGTTGACGTCAAGCTACCGTGTCTCGTGTTTGACTGTATTTAAATGAACATGTTATTTCGGAGCTCGGAGATAAACAAAATATCAAAAATGGCTATAACACAGGTTTCACTTTTCTTTTTTTCTTTCCAGCTCCACAATGTGTTTCCGATGTATAATTTCTCACAAATAGATCAATAAATACACATGCTGTATAGTTCTGTATCTGCTGTGATGTTTATTCACGTATTACAGGAGAAGCACAAACATGTCGAGTTACGATTAATATCAAAATGCCAAGTTTAGAAATACTGTTTGACATGAGACATGTAGAAGAGTTAAAACAAAGTTTCAGTCTGAAGGTCTGAAAAGAGCATTTAGTGCTTTCAAGATGTGTCATGTTGTTGGCTGTGCTAATGAGACTTCTGGGATATGTAGTAAAACTGAGCACTAACACAAAATAAGAGCCACAATGGTTTAATAATGCATTTCATTTACCATAAACACTTTTTGATATCCGTTTTATCATGAAACTTAGTGTTCTGTAGAGAAAGT
The DNA here is from genome assembly GCF_004355925.1 of Anarrhichthys ocellatus. Lineage (NCBI taxonomy): Eukaryota > Metazoa > Chordata > Actinopteri > Perciformes > Anarhichadidae > Anarrhichthys > Anarrhichthys ocellatus. The sequence goes on from NW_022280056.1 coordinate 3,069,522, forward strand.
GTCAAATTGGCAGTTTAAAAAAATCAAACCACAGTAGCCACTGCACCGAGGGTTCCTGGAGATTATGTATTCTATCGGGACAAAAAAACTAATGACAAGCTGTAATACTATTTTAACAGGGTTAGCTGCACTATCATTATTTAAACAGGATAAACATGGAAGCTTATCCCTTCAGGTTTCATATTTACTTATTGCGACAAGCTATACAGAGTTATGATTTTTCAGCATGCTATGACTTTTTACGACACGCGATACTATGACTTTCAACAAACTACATACTAGGACTTTTGACATTTTACTTAAAGATGAGTTTACCTCAATACAATGCTTGGCTTTCCATATACCTTGTGATAATTCTGATTTTTATTCCACATACTATTTTATTTTTTTACAAGTCTGACTTTATGAAATACTATAAAATTAATTTTTTTACAACATTCTAACTACACTGACTTTTTATTACATACTTTCACTTTTAATAAAATTATACTGTAACTGACATGTTTTATGATACATGACCTTTTTGTGATTAAAATATATTTTAAAATGACTTATGACATTTGAAAGACATAATATACTAGTAATGAAGATCGTCAGTAATATTTCTTCGCAGTTTGTACACAGTATTGCTATAAGAAATAAGAAACACTCAAAGGGTTCAATTATTTATTGGGGTGGCTGTGGAGAAAGCAGGTCATCTTTGAATTGGAAGTTTGTAGGTTCAATCCCCAGCTCCTCCAGTCCATGTATACGTGTCCTTGGGCAAGACACTTTACCCCCATTTCAACCCGAGTGCTGTCCCTTCGTTGTATGAATGTGTGTGAACGATTTGTCCAGATTGGCAGGTGAGACGTTGCCATCAGTTAAAAAAATTCATAATATAGTATGTTGAAAAAGTCAAGTCATTGTATGTAGAAATATGTATGTAGTATAGTATGTCGGAAAAAATTATAAAAGTCATAGCATAGTATGCCGACCATACTGATAAAACGTGTCGGAAAATGTCGAAAAAAGTCATGGTATAGTACTTCGAAAACAAAGTAACAAACAAGTCATATTAAAAAAAACAAAAAAAAAACAAAATCATAAAAAGGTCAAATAAATATTTCTTCCTTTTACTTAAAATATCTAACTTGCTTTAAACATAAATCATTAGGTCACCCAAAAAAAAATGCAAGGAAATTGCACAGAAGCATTTAAATGTTTTTAATTAAATAGTTATGAAGGATTTCATTGGTTGGAGATTTCACGTCGTCTCAAATACCAGGAAGCGGACTCGGAGAAATAACGAGTCCAGGTGAAGCAGCCGAGTCATCGTTAGTCTTTTATTGAGGGTTGTACCCAAGTTTTACAGCTTTGTATGACGGCTGCAGGAGCCAGAGGGTTACAAACAGTAATCAGTATACGAGTACAGCCAACAGAAGACCTACTACTTACTACTCTACACCTTAGTACAGATTCTCTTAAGAGCACTAAAATCCAGAAACATAGGAGAGAGAAAATAATACAGAACAAACCAAGCAACAAAGGAAGGAGAATAAAACGGATTAAATGAAACCAAACAAAGACAGCATCAGAGGAGACATTCATTATTAGAGCACACTGGAGTTGGTTTTCTATACCTTGTAATATCAGGCGACTTCGTTTTTGTCAATTTTTATACCCATACAAATAAAGATTGTCCTTCAAAAAGTGCAGTTTCCCCAGAAAGTTTACGATAAAATCCTTTGATGACCCGAGGAAGACGTTTGAAAATAAAAAGGTACTTCCTGTTTTTGTTTGTAAGAGAGGAAGACGTCCCTCTCGTTGATTATAGACACTGTACGTTTATATTCTCATATATATCTATATATTATATATAGCTTCAACAGTCTCCCAAAGCAATGTGCATAATAGGTTTACAGGTGATCCAACTACACACTGTGGATTGATAGAATCTCTATAAAAAACATTGTAGTTGTGTAAAATTTGCAGTTTTCACCGGCCTCACTCCCCTCGGCCTGTCGAGGAGACAAGCTGTGAAAATAAAGAAATGGACTTTTGCAAATCTTAACCTGTCCTCTCCTGCTACAACTGGCCCGACGGTTGGTAGGTAATAAAGGTTGTTTTTTTTTTCTCAGTTATTATTAGTAGTAGTACGATTCAACGATGGCACGACATGTTTGAGGAATATTATTGGGAATCCCATCGAAACGCTGTTTTTAAAACATTTTTGGGACACTATTTTTTTCTCGTTTTTTATTTTTAAAGAAAGCAAAAAAAAAACCCAAGGTGGACATGGAAGCCTGGGTTCAAACACTCCACTGCATAGTCTCTCTGAGCGACACCCCCCCACCCCCCCCCTCTGTACTGTACCCCTCCCCCCACCCTGATAACACCCCACCCACCCACCCACCCACATCTTTGTGCTGGTTAGACTAAAGCTTTTCAGGGTTTTGTTTGTTGTGTATTCATTTAAAATGTAAAATGACAAAAAGATAGCAGATTCTCACAGTTTGTTTTTTTTCTTCTTTTGTGGTTTTTGTGTCAGATAAAGTAGATAAAGTAGCCTTATAGCGCTTTTGATCGACAGTAAGGAGCCGTTGGGTGTGTTATGATATAATATTATAGCATCTGCTCACAGGATAGTTAAGTCAAGAGAAAAAACAGCATCACATTATTTTACATTTAAAAGTAGTAGAGTATCACCAGCCAGCTTCCCTCCTCTCCTCCTTTCTTTCTTTCCTTCCTTCCTTCCCTCCCTCCCCTCTTCTGGCCCTGTCGGCTAGCTGCTTGGCAGCTCTGGGGATTGTACGTTGCTCGTGGTGGTTTTCACTTACTGAAAAGTTTTTCCTCACATCATCTTTTTGCAAATGACATTTTTTATTCAAGCATTTAACATTGTCCAGCTTTTTAAATACACACACCCCCACACACACACACACACACACACACACACACACACACACACACACACACACACACACACACACTAACAACACCCCGCCCCCCATCCCTTTCCTTCCCTCTCGCCCTCCCTCCTCAATTTGGCATGATAATGTGTTCAAGCATTCACACACTGTTTCTGTACGAGACTGGGTTTTTGCATCTTCACACACGCACTCTCACACACACACACCAACAGTAGAGCGAGATTAAGCTGGGAACCAAACAGTAACATCAACACAAATGAGAGCGTTTTACAGACGTGTCCCTTCTCTTACAGCGGAGCAACGCTGCCTCCCGAGCTGCCGATCGGGGGTCAGTTTTTTGTCCCACTAATTTGTGAATGTAAGGATACTGAGGGGCAAAAACTGCTCCCAGATCAGCGCTGGGAGAGAAGCATTGGCAAAAATCAGAATGAACGAAGTGTACAATAATTAAAGAGCGGAAGGGGAATACACACTATCCAGAGCTCACTTGCAGCCGGACTTCATGTCAGTTTTTGCGTTCTCCTCTCCTGTAGTTAAGCTTAGGAGTTGGAGAGGGAGAGCTGATCCTGGATGAGTCAGCAGAGAGGCAAGCGTAACCCGAGTCCCTGAAAAGCCAGAAGAAGAACCAGCCAATCACAAGTCACATCCCTGTGCCTGAGTCACGACAAGGCCAACGAGAAGCCCCGCCTCTTTTCAGTCTAGCTCGCTCGTGGTCAGACCAGTTGTCCAATACTGATTGGAATACATACAACGATGAGCGGCGGTCGCTGTATTTTATATATTTCCGAGTTTGAGGCTGATCAGCTGCCAGAGAAGGCAGATCGAGGCTCCGGCCGCCATTTTTATACTTTTGTTTTTTTTAACCGTTTTTTTTTAAGCTACATTCTGGCTCGGTTCAGGCGGCGTGGCGAGAAGGTCGCTGCTCTGAACCGGCCGGCCCAGTGAACAGAGAGGTAAACCTTCTCTCACTGGGGACAACAAAGCACCATCTTCTCTAGTCGCAGCGCGCACACGCGCGCACACACGACCCTGTCACTATACTCTCAGACGCACCACCTCCCTCAGACGGACCTGAACATCCAAACTACACGAGCTAAGCAGTCAGTCTTTCCGACCGTCCGTCCTCTAAATCCACCCAAGTGCAAAATCCAAGGCTCCTCAGTTCAACTCGTCAGATTAACTTAACTCAAAAATAAATGACAAGCATGGTTCAGATGTTCCACTCGATAACATTTGTTAAACAAGACAAATAAAGAGATATAGTTTCAGCAAAGAGATCTGGAATTAAGTAAACTAATATTTTGTGTATGATTGAATTATTTGGTACAGAGCAGTTCAATACTGGCACACACACCACTGTCAAGTCTGGCTAATACTCAAGGATTTCACTAGTATCGCTTTGAAGTTGTTAAATATTCACAACTAAACTTAAAAATACAACTTAAGCCAACGTACTTCTGAAATTAAAACTTATATTGGAGGGGAAACACACACACACACACACACACACACACACACACACACACACACACACAGAGAATAATTACGCGATGAAGAAAAGAAATTAAGGTCCATGGCTTCGCTAATGCTGACCTCTCGTTCGGGCACTCTGAAGCTTTTATTTCTCCCCGATAATTGTGCATCATAGTAACTAAACAATCACTGGTATGGATTTACATTCACGCTGTACACACACACACACACCATTCATCAGGTCAGGAACTTATAATGACTACGACCCCCCCC
>NW_022280056.1:3074279-3094327 GCF_004355925.1 Anarrhichthys ocellatus
CCCCCCCCCCCCCCCCCCCCCCCACTCAAAGGAAAACAACAGTACAACAATACAATCATATTCTATTTGTAAACAGGTAGAAGCCACTTGACTTGTTGCATCTTCGGACACAATTAGGATCAAGGCAATGAAATGTGGACGACTTTTGCACTGTTAAAATATTATCTTCAACCAAAACAAACAGCTTTTATGTTTAAGTTTTTCTTCTTTCCTTTTTTCAAAACACCTTTTGTGGCAATGAGAGCAATAAAAAAAAAAAAAAGCAAGTAATATTTCGCATTTGTGTTGTACTTAATGAAACATTTAAAACATTGTGTGAGACACGGGGAGAAAGAAAAGAAAAGCGCCTCTCAGTCGGCCGTGTGAGAGGCTACAGTATGCATAGATACAGAGTCGCCTTTCTCTTGGTTTAAGTCTGACCGTCTCACACTCGCACAACAAACACTCCCCACGTGTGATCCTTACATCAGTGGAGTGGAGGAAGAGGAGGAGAGAGGGCGCGTTGGGTTTTCCGTCCTCCACCCCCCCCCCCCTCCTCAAAGACAGCATATTGAAAGCAGTGTGTTGAGCTTCTCCAGCTTAAAGCAGTTATTTGGCAGAGAAAATAAAACTTACAGACCTATACATAGTTTTCAGTGCTAGAAGTTGGATTTTCCTTTCCTACAAGGAGTAGTAGTTTTTTTTTTAATTCACCTACACGGGGGGGAAAACTGGCTTGATTTCCTGAGAACCATTGCTGGTTATTTAGCAGACAAAGAGGAATAGTTCAAATAACCAACGCCATGGCCAAAAACACTGATCCGAATTCCCAGAGTTACAAAGCATCGTCTTCATCCTCAATAAGAGTTTACATTTTTGTAGTTTTTCTATTTCTTTTATACTTTTTTATTAAAAAGGTTTTTGTTTTTTTTAGTTTTTTTTATTGAGTATTTTCTATTTTTATTCTATCTTCTCTTTAAAATGAAGAATGAACACACATTCCGCCTCCTAAGTCTTGTAAACAAGAGGTTGCAGTGTGGCACCTCCAAACATTGAAAGCCTATTCTGAAAGTGCTGTTTCCCCCCTGCCCACTAGGGGGCTAGTGGGAGGGCTTGCTAGATAGACCCCGCCCCCTACCCTGGGGTGGGCGGGGCTTGCTAGTCCCAGCTGCGGCTACAGTCCTTTGCACTGCAGAGCTCAACGTTCTTTAGTTTTGAAACAAAATTGGTGCAATACTTTTTAATGTCACTTTTTCTATCACCAGATAATCCTCCAAAGTCAGCTTTTATTCTTCGTTAACTATCTGTTGATCTTGAACTCCACGACAACGCAGTAAGGTAGGCGTGCCAAGGCAGAGAGGAGCGCACACACACTCATCCACGCACGCAGTCTCACACACACAAAGCACTTCCACGCACATACGTGCATGTGCACGCGCATACACACATACGGTAAGGACCTCAATGAGTAAACAGCTACACTGGAAAAACTGGCTGCTCCCTCTATATTGCAGATTATATATACTGAGAAAAAACCACATTCAGTGCAAAGTTAAAAAAGCTCATACTCCAACATTGTCAGCAAACAAATGCAAAAAAACCAAAAAGAAAACGTTAAAAATGAAAAGAATTGGAATTCAAATAAACATGACGAATGAAACAAAAAAAAAATATATATATATAATAATGAGCTCGATTGAAGCTTTTTTCGGTCTGAAAGAGCACTACCTGGAAGCAAATATCCATCCGTTCACATTATAGAATTGGCCTGCATGATTCAAGTATTCCGACTGATATGTTTTTGGGCTAAAACAAAGTGGACATATGTGCAGAGAGAGAAACGTAACTTGTTTTCCACAGGGCGACCCCGTTTGTTGTACATCTTGTAAGTGAGAAAGAGTCCGACTAGTGCCATTGCGTTTTTTTTTTTTAAACTTTGTTTTCTTTTTTCATTTTCTTCTGCTGATTATTGATAATTCTCTACTGACCCTTCCTCGAGCCTGTTTGATTGGCAGGCGGTTCACATGGAGTCCCCGCCGCCCGTCAGGTGCTCCACCGGGAGGAAGGAGCTGATTGGAGAAGGGCTGCTGATCCTCCCCGCCTCAGTGCCACTGGGGTTCCCCCACAGGCTACTGGAATAGTTGGGCCCGCCCCAGAGGGAGGAGCTGTGGAGATCGCTGCTGTTCCACTGGTTGGGTTCAGGAGCGCGGCTGGGAAAGCTGTGGGACTGATCCATTCTGCTCTGAGAGGAGCCAACGGTCTGCCAGCTGGAGGAGGGAGTGGCCAATGACTGCCCTTGTGCAAAGAAACGGTTGATTTCCTCCTCGCTGGCAAACTCGGCCAGAATAGTAGTGTTCCCCAAAACACACCTGCAGAGAGACAACAGGTGAGATACACAGCGTGCGTTAGAACATCTAGTGGCTGAGACGTGTTCACATGCACTGTAGTAACCTGGTTAAAGTTAGTCTGTTTATATGCAGTAGGTCAATAATTCAATTCCTCCCACAACCCCGACCTTATTCTGGGAGCATTACTTATCAAAATAAACTTTTAAAGTGGTGCAATATGCTGCTACCTGTTTATATTAATGTATTTGTGCATGTCAGAGGATCAGTGAGAGGTTTTATTGAATAGAAAACTGACATATTTAGACTTATAGAGGTAACTTTTGAGAAAGAATTATTTAAAATAACGTGTCATGATTCCTCTGCTGTGCAGTCGCAGCGATATTCTCCCTTTATTAAGCGTTAACTTGCAAGAAATTTAAGAAATGAACTTGCCTGTAATAGCCAACTGTAGCACGGTTACCTTAGTGCATCTAAATGCACTGAATGTATCAGGAAGTGAGATTACGTGTGTGTGTGTGTGTGTGTGTGTGTGTGTGTGTGTGTGTGTGTGTGTGTGGTCCTTACATGTGCAGGCTCTTCTGGGCCTTTGCGGCCTCATCCTTGGAGCTGTAGCATACCACGGCGTTACCGTGCGGCAGGTTGAGGTGGAATGTGATCAGAGGGCCGTGCTGCATGCACAAGGTCCTCAGGGTAGAGCCGTCAATCTGTGAGGCAAACAGAACACACACACACACACACACACACACACACACACACACACACACACACACACACACACACACACACACACACACACACAAACGAAGCATGAAACTCTCCCGTTTCAATCACGAGTCCAAAACATTAACAGAACCCTGTCAGAAAATACAGGTTCTTTTTTCAAAGAAGGATTAAAGAATAAATTGAAATGATAAAATAAGAGTGGAACAACACCTCCAGATCAAATGACTCATCCCACTTTGCAACTCTATACAGAATGACAGAAACAAAATAAACACAAATTAACGGTTACATCTATGTACGTGCGAGTACCTGAGGTGTGAGATTTTTCAGAACAAGCCATTGGCTTCTCCCTGAGCTGCTGCTTTCGCCCCAACTGGAACCTGCCAATACAAGAGGAAGGGTAGCGGTTAGTGTCCGTTACAAATACAACATGTCTTACAGTACTTCATAGAGAATGTATTGTAATGTAATGTATTGTATGTTTGTTTTTAAGAGAGTTATTGACCAAAATGAGTTTCTCACACTGAATAGTTGACAGTGAGTTATTATTTGTGATGCATATTTCTCTTTTCTGCCACACAACCACTTATGTTAAAATAATAATGATAAAAACGTATCCTGGCTGCCGGACATGACTACAGGTAGTTTAGTACATGAGCTCTCACCAGGTGTGTATCTGGACTCAGTGGCGCCCCACCCTCCCAGCCTCAGGGCAGAGCCGTCCCAGCCGGAGGAGGCAGAGCTGGGCTTCTGGCTGGTGAGGCCGGGTGGTGGTCTGGAGGGGGCCGCCACAGAGAGAGCCTTGGGAGGCAGGGGGACCTTCCACAGCTCGTGGGCCAGGGAGGAGTTGGACACAGAACCGCCGCCGGGAGACCACTTTGACTCACTGGTTCTGGCTGCAAGGAGAGACAACAACGTGAACCTTTCTGTCCATTTTCACGCAGCTGCTAGCCGTCTTTGTCATATTATCCAACAGCAAAACTACGAGTCTAAAATCAAACAACGCAGCTTCCTAAAGGCTGAATTACCAACACGTATACAGACGCATACCTGAAGTGCTTTGTGCTGTACTGGTGAGGGAACCGCTGTGGCTGGAGGCACGAATGGATGACCAGGCACTGTTAGAAGGCATCGTGGTGTTCAGTGATGAGGATGGCCCTGAGAAGACAGAGAGGAGGGTTAGTGCCTGTGGAAGCGTTTGACCAAATCTGAATCTAGCATCATTTCACGGATGAAAAGCTGACAACCATAGGTGTGGCTTATTTGAGTTATACAATCTTAGTAAGCGCTAGTGATAAATCATATCTCTATTAAGCGTTTAATGAGGCTCACAAAAAGACCACTTCATGGCTTCTTTCTATGAGAAACCATCTTTGAATGTGGCCTACGATTGATCAAATCTGCCGCTGACAGCTGTCTTTAAAACCAGTAAAACAGACAGTTGTTGGCTTAAAACTAAGCAGATACTTCCTAAAACTTTAACACGTAGTTCATTGCTAATGAAAGAAAAAAAAAAAAAAAGACAGAAAAAAAATGTAAAATGGACCTCTATCAAAAATGAACCCTAGTTTGCGTTTGTGTGTGTGAGACCAACCGTTGTTCCTGTCCCTGAGGTGGTCTGTGTCACGGACGGTGTTGATGGAGAGGGAGTTGATGACACTGCCGGGGGTCATATAAGGGTCGGTCTCAGGGTCAATGTTGGGGTAACCTTTCCAGGGCTCCCCGGGCCGGAACTCTGCAGACACACACACAGACGGGGATTAGCAGTTTTTAACGCAAACATTTTGTGTTAGTTTGTTTTGTGCTCGTGAAAGCTTGCGCACCTGGAGGCCAGGTGACAGTGTTTCCATGGGGCAGGGGGGAGTTGGCACGGGGCGGCCAGCCATCGCCCACCGAGCCCATTGATTGGCCGGGAGGACTCAGGGGAGACGGGCCAGGAGACAGGAAGTCATAGAAGGGAGAGTCCTCCAGACGCAGCCCAGACGACATAGCACCTGCACGCAGAGAAACATTAGGACGCAATCGACTAAAACTCGTCTGTTTGACTTTACATCATGGAGCCATCAGAGCATTACACAATCTAATTGTAGCTCTTCTGTACCAGGTTTGCTGTTCTGCTCCAGAGGGTCAGTAGCCCAAAGCTTCTTCAGTCTGGACTGGGGTGGCTCTTTGTAGCTCACAGCTCCACCACCACCACCTATGTCCATGGGTACATTCAGGTTAGAGTTCAAGCCTGACGGAGGAAGAGACAAAACAGCAGGGAGAGAAGAAAGTTAGTCATTTTGAATCTAAACATATGAAGTAATTCAACAGAAATAGTCAAAACTAAAAGGTAATTTACATATTTTAATAGAATGACAAATATCTACACCTCTTTAAAATGTGGGGGAATGTACCGATTTTAAATAGCTAACTTACTTAAAGGGAAGTTGCTGAAGGATCCGAGAGAAGCAGCGTCCTTCTGCATCTCGGGGGTGTTGTGGGACATGTAGTTATCCAGGTACGGTTTGTGGGGCGGGGCCTGTTTCAGCAGGGAGGGGTGCGGCGGCTGCATCATCGATGGAGACGAACCAATAGGACGAGTCTAAGGGCCAGAGGTTAGAGAAACCAATCAACGAGGCAACATCACGGAGACACCTCTGCGTTATTAAATTGTGGGTGTGATGATGCAGGATTCAGATTGAGACACAAACACACACCTGTTCATTCGGCCGTCCCACAGGCATGGGTCTCTGGTTCTGAGCTTTCTGCTGTTGCTGCTGCTGGAAGAGAAGTCGCTGCAGACAGACAAGAAAAGTTTAAAATAAGTTTGCTGATGATTTGGCATCTCTGAGAATAAGTTTGGCGAGACATTTGCTGCATAGTACTGTATACTTTAAATACATTTGTAGACGGTTTGATGGAGTTACATTACGAAAGCCAGTCTGACTGGCTGCAGGGGAACATTATACAAGGCTCACATACAACATGTATGTGCATTGAATGTTTCATCACTCTACCTGTAACTGGTTGATCTGGTTGAGCTGTGACAGCTGGTTGAGCTGGGAGAGTTGGTTGAGCACAGCCACCTGCTGAGGGCCAAACAGAGGGTTCAGACCTCCGTTACCTCCCGGGTACTTCAACAGGGATGGAGGCAGCTGAACACAAACACAATTTGGGTTTTTAGTTTATTATAATGCCATTCACATTGTCCTGTGAATTAGATGTGAAACACAAATCAAACCATGGAGGGAAAAAACCCTCTTACAGGCATGAAAACATAAGCAGTCGATGCAAAAGCATCCGATTGAACATTGTTGGATGAGGGTTTTCTACCTGAGAGGGCAGGATGGGTGGAGGCACTTGGTTACGGAGGTTGGGTTGGGGGGGGACCTGGGACTGGGGGCCGCCTCGGCCCTGTGCTACGCCGCTGCCCATCATAGGGTTTACATTCTAAGCAGGGAAGACACAAACGCACATAATCAAACTTTGTCATTCATAATGTCATGCATAAAGACAGAAACTGTCAATCAAATGTTTGTGGCCAACCAGCAGCCACAAAAATGGTCCGCACCGGTCCACAATAAGGATATTCAATTATGAAACACTTGTCTTTCTCTGTATCCTTCGCTGCATTGTTGTTGCATATTTTTTTAAAGTATGCATATCTCTCTCCAAGATCATTTTGTATATTAGATCTAGATCCTTCCACACTCACCTGCCGAGCGCCCCCGGGACTAGAGTGAGCAGGAGACGGCCCAGAATCAAGACGAGGGACAGGCTGAGCAGAATTGGAAGGGGAAAAGCTCATGCTTTGATTGGAGGAGAGCTCATCAGAAGCTTGGTTATTGTAAGCAGAGGGGGAAACGGACAGCTGCAGAAGCAAGGCCAGGTGCACAGCAGACGGACGGCAAGCACAGAGGGACACAGGAAGCACATCAGCAGCCAGCGAAGTGCAGAGAGAGAAGGAGAGAAGAAGGAAAAGAGTTAATTTTGCAGAAGAAGAAGAGAGGGAGAAGGTGACGCGAGAGTGAGGACAGAGGAAACGACGGGTGGAAGAGTAAAAGAAATGGAACGAGGAGGAGAGAAGTAAGCGATGAGGAGGAAGGGAGTGGAGTTGAAAGAGAAGGTGGCACCAGAGGATTGGAGTCGGAAAGATAGAAACAAAGATGAGTCGAGCAGCTTAAAGTGAAGAAGGAAAGCAACTTCATACAGAACTACGAAAGGGAATGAATCATTATTGCATTATTACATAATTACAATAATGATTTTTATTACCACTAAGCATTCAAGTGTGCATATCTAATTTGGTTTTGTTGCTCATAAGTGAAAGAGCCTCACTAATAATTCATAATGATGAGATACAACATGCAAAAAGCAAGTATCAAATGAAACTTCCCTTTCGACAGTTCAGAAATCAAATGCAGTGTGTTAGAACCACCACTGTGGGGCACAATGGGTCTGAGAGAGCACTACAGACTCCACGCCTCCCTCATGATCACCACAACGGCAGAGAGCGTGCGGGACCAAACCTCTCTCCAGTTGTGTTGTTTTTACACAGCAGAGCTTATATATTACCGGCCCATTTAGTGCCGACGCAGCACAACAACACACCTGCTGTATTCTCAAGAAGGTAAACTTTGATGTTTGTGCATACCTTTTCATAGTAAGGGCTGCGATCCATGGCAGACTCCTTGTGGAGCTGGTGTCGAGACCCAGGGTTCTTCCCCATTGCTCCATTATAGTCGCCCATACTGCCCATGTCCATACGCTTGTCCTGCACCATCCCTGCTCCTGCCTTCATGGAGTCGTCGGGAGAGTCTCTCTGTAAGGGGGAAGTTAAGAAAACGATTAGAGAGACAGAAAAGCATAAATTGCATTAATTCAGTATTAATACATATACAAAAATAGAGAAAACGGGGATGAATCGCATCGCTGCACATGAAGAAAGTTGTTTACAGCCGCAGCTTTAAAATGTACAGGTGCTTCCTGCCACACAACTGTTTAAAGACACTAAAATTAAAGTGAAAGAGGGCAACAGCAAAACTCTGAGGAATGGTACTTACAGAGAAGCTCATGCTGTTGAACTGGTTGATGAAGGGTTTCATCCAGGGTTCCTCCTGTTTGTTGACTGGTTTGTTCATCTAAAAACATAGCAGACCAAATAATTATCAACTGGAGACACTTCAAGCATTAGCAGGGTCACCCTTTTAACCAACTGCCTTTTAAGTGTTTCTGTCGGAGAAAAAAACAACTCCAAACTTAAACCTCTGACGTGGTTCAATGTTGGGTGTTTGGTGAGAGCGGGGATCAATGTTTACCCAAAGACAAGGCGAACAAACCTTGTTGGCGCATTTATGCTTGTAGTTCCAGGCGTTTTGGTCATGAGACCTGTTGTCCTGTTGGCTGTTGCTCCACATGCCGATCTCCACCTCCTCTTCCTGGTCCCAGCTATTGCCCATGGCCGCCTCCTCTCCACCCCATGTCTCCATGGGCTTGGGTCCTGGAGCTACTAAGAAGGTAAGTAGAGAAGAAGAAACTGAATACCAACAAGTGATTGTATACACTTCTAATGCACATTTCATGCACTTACTACAGGGGAATTCTCTCTTGCCACTTTGTTCACGGTCAGCTAGGACTTCTTTTAGTTTTAACATGACCATACTCTTCAGATGCAGGTTTTTTTTGCTTAATATTCATGTTCATGTGTGCACCTACCAGGCTTATGCTGGCCGCTCCATCCAGGCCCAGGTCCAGCAGGCTCTCGGTTATCCCTGCCGGGTTCTTCCCAGGTGGAGCTGGTGTCCATGGGCTTCCCCCAGGCAGACGTCCCATTGTCCACTTTAACGGGCGGAGGGGGGGGAGGTTCCCACGTTGAGGACTCCTTCTGGGGGAAAGACTCACCCCAAGCTGCAGGAAAAGAGGGAGGTACCCATTAGAATGAGGACATACCTTCTGTGGTGTTGTCTTCAACCAATAGTGTTTTGAATTAATTCAATGTATCTTTATTTATATTATCATTATTATATTTAGACTTGAACAAATAGGAAGCTCAAATACACACAGAAAAGGAGAGCATTTCTTTATCAGCAGTCTCCGTTTCTCTACTCTATTCGTTGATGCTGCAGGTTCATGTTGTTTTTCTCTGCTGGAGTCAGAGAACAGAGCCAGGGGAGAGAGCCCTGCTCACGTCCCTGGGGAACCCCGCATCGACTTGCTTATGCAAGTGTTGTTTACTTTAACTCCTGTGGGTTTGTAGATGTGTGCCAATCTGCACTTTCAAAATGCGAGACTCCATGTGTTCAAGTCAATGCGCAAGTATGAGTTCAAAAGGCTCCCATTACAGCCGACTGCCCAGAGCCGCTGCTTTCTCCCTACACAGGAGGCGCTTGGGGAGATGCCAGGGATTCCTCCGCCGTAAAAATAGGACAGATCATCGGGTAGCCTCAGGCTCCAGTGTCCTCATGTGACTGGGCATGCTCACACACACACAAGCACATAACACAAGAGACACGCACACAGAGCCAGACGGACAAACTGGCACATACATGCATGTTACAAGGCAGATGTAAATGTTTGCTGTACACTCTCACACAAAACGGGTGCATTTAAAAACACACGTCAAATTGTAACCCTAGCCTGCATCTATTGATCCGTTTGTGTAGGTGCGTCAGTTGATACAATAAAAGGGGGAGGGGAAACAACGCGTATGTGTGTGTGTGTGTGTGCATGCTTATGTGTGTTTGACAAGTTGTAGATTTTAAGACAATTTTCAGTTTTGTTTTTACAATTCTTTCGTTACACATCTATTGTATTGACCTACTTTTACATTTTTTCTTCTTGCAATCGTTTTTTTTGCACTTCGGTGTCCACACAAATAAAACCACAATCATCTAAAATTAATGAAAACCTCATTACAGTAGCTGGCTGGTCTGCCCCACCCTACCCAGCCGTCCACTTTGCTGCTCCAGTTAGCTCGCTAGGCAGCAACCCTAAATAACAGCAACAATCCCCCCCCCCTCTCAGCCCACTTCCACAGAATAGCTTGTTATGTTTTCCCATCTTACATTGGAACCATTCCTATTACCAAGTCAACAGACATCCTCCTCCACCACTCACGGTCTCTCTCAAACCCAACAAAAGCCAGTGTTTCTGCAGCAGAATTGGCAGGTGAGAGAGAAAGGGAGGGGAAAAAGGCAAATGAGAGAAGAGGAAAAAAAAAAAAAGAAATCGATGCTCTTAGCATTCCAAAGGGATGACTCAACCGGCTTTACAAAAAGCCTTCAACATGGACAGCACCGTGGGGAGATGGGGGAGAACGGCTGTACGCGTTTGTTTTCTCTCCATGCTTCTGTACACATTGTGTATCCTTTTGAACACGTTTGTGAATGCGAATATGCAAACTTTTTGTGTTTGTACTGTGTAAATCCCTTTAAGACCTTATTTCAGCTATTTCTCAAAGAGTGTGGGCGGGACTTGAAGCTTTTTATCCATTCAAGGCTTACAGACTGAACCAGAAGCTCATTGTGCCACTTTAAATACTGGCTCATGTCCGAGCATTTTCAATATCAAACTGTACAAAAATAATGAATTGAACTGCATGTTAATCCACGCAAAGTCTACATGTTGTCAGAACTGTGCATTAGAAAATCTGCAGAACTCAGGAATCGACAGACACACTTTCATTCAAGAGTGTAACAATCAAAGTATCCCTGCAGGCTAAAACCTACTGCACATGTAAATAATGACAAGACCTGTGGTAACCTGGCTGCCACATCTATCGACACTACACTATAAAGGAAGCATCGTAGAGTATTGTCATCTTGTGTTACATGTATGCAAGAGTTAGAGGTGTGTGGGAATGTTCAATATTACTGTTTGAAGCTGTTTAGTGTATACATCATTTATTTAGTCTATGTATACCATAGGTTTCTAATGTACTTTAGAATAAAGAGTGATGATTTGGCTTTCTTTGCCTCTGTCTGAATTATGTGTGCATACATGTTACGTACTAGAACTGCAACTCTTGTCTTGGGCCACTGGCTGCATGGGCTGAGGAGGATGCATGGAGTTGCGTGCCGGGTGGTTCTGGTGATGAGTGGACGGGCCCACAGCCTCCTTGTCTGATTGGCCAGGCCTGTTCCACATGGTGGAAGCCCCAACGCTGTTTTTAGCTGGGAAGAAAGTTTAATTACACGTCGAGAAGCCTGGACTTTCATATGCTTTCGTCACGGTTTTGCACACTCTTTGAAGTGTTTACCAGGTTTTCCAGGTTCTCCCCAAGCTGCTGTGCCATCATCGATCTCATTCCTTCGACGAACAGACTCTGGAGACGCCTCTTCCCACCCAGTTGACACATCCTCCTTCGTACCTACTGCGGGTACGGGGCCCCCCAGCCAGCCTGATGGAAGAACGCAAGTGAGGTATAAATTGTATGTCCTCCGGCTTAACTATCTTAACTCTTCCTATCAGATAGAATTCAGTTTTTGGTGCCATAAAGCATTCCTTATTTAACACCTAAACATAGCCGTGTAACTAATAAAGACTTAAGAAAAGATTCTGATGGGATGAATAATCTTAACAGGTACCTGAGGGCTTGTTAGGGGCTGGATTGCCTCTAGACATGTTGGATTCAGGACCTTTCCCCCACTCGTTAGAGGGCTTGGGATTCGGCTCAGCCCAGTTCTGGGCTCCACGGTTGTTCTTCATTGGCTCGCCCCAGCCCTGGCTGTTACTCTGAGGATTGGGTTTGTGGACCGAGTCGCCCCAGTTGGAGCCTGGGTTCGGGGTGCTCTGGTCCGGGGTATTTGATCCTCCGCTCCCTACCCAGGTGTTGCCGCCGCCGCTGCTGCTGGTGTTGGTTCGGCTTGGCTCGCTCCAACATCCAGAGCCGGACCGGTCGCTGTCGCTCTCCCAGCTGGCACCTTTTTGAGGCTCCCAGTGGTTTTTGCCCCCTGCTCTGGCGCCATCTCCACCATTACCCCAGCGTTCACTGCCATTTCCACCTTTAGAATCCCAGCCCTGCTGAGGTTTGGGCGCATTAGTCCACGTATTGGACCTAAACAAAAACAACGAAGGTGATCAGTGAGGCATAACTACATCTAATAAAAATAGTTCTGCGATGGTATTTTCAGAATTTCTATAAAACACCCAAACATCAATTACCTGTCATCTTTGTTTATGTTATTGCTCCAGGTGTTACTGTTGCTGCCCCTATAGCTGGATCCATCGTTCCAGCTGCTCTGTCCACCTCCTCCACTCGCTGGGGCTTTGTTGTCCCACCCAGAAGACGGCCGCTCTCCCCAGCCAGAACCTCCTGGGCCTGAGCTGCCCGGCCCATTCCCCCAACCTGCGAATACATAAAAGGAAGATCAAGCTTTTGCCTACTTTTGTGTTCTAAAATGGAAATTTGTGCTCTAAATCTTAATATTTTTGTTCACTAGAATATATATTTTTTTCCAGTATCGGACATTAAAGTTCTACCTCCAGAGGTCTGGGAGGGAGCTGCCGGTGTCGCTGTGCCCCATCCGGAGCCTCCGCTGCTATGCTTTCTTTCGTCTCCTCTGGGTGCTTGGAGTCGTTTGTTAGCAGAAGAATTGACATCCCAGGAGGTGTTCTGCCGTACGGGCGTCTGTCCCCATCCAGTGTTGGACAGGACCCTCGGGTCCACGTCGGTCTGGGGAACCGCTGGCACAGCTGGTACTGCTGTTGCAGGACTGATAACTTTTCTGCGATTTCCTCCTTTTGGCTGGCTGCTGTCTCTGTCTGAGCTGGATCGGCCTCCGGAACTCTCTCCGCTTCCTTCACTTCCTCCAGTGCGACCCCAGCCTCCGGTGACACTCCCCAGGCCATGGCTTCCGCCCCCTCCACCACCTCCTCCTGCTCCTCCTGCTCCTCCTCCTCCTATGCCCATGGCGTCATCCTCCAGGCTCTTCCAGCCATTGTTGGCAGAGCTTCCTTTACGACTTCCAGGATCTAAATGGTTGTTACCGGGAGGTACTGATCCCCAGTCTCCATTTGACGTCTTGTTAGATGTGGAAGAGGACGATGATGACGAGGAAGAGGACGACGTGCTGCTCCCCCAAGGGCGAGGGATCCCTGCTGGAGGGCCCATCGGAGTCTGGCTCCCATTTCCTGGTGTTTGGCCTGCAGGGCCTGGGATTTGATTTGAGCCGATACCCCAGGACATGTTGCTCTGAGGCTGGTTTGGATTACTGGCGGGCCCCTGTTCCCAGCGTGGGGCCCCAGTATTATTGTGGTTATTATTACTCTTGTAAGCAGCAGTGGAGGATATTTTGGGGTTCCCAGCCTGCATTAAGGCAGGGTTTTGGGGGTTCACAGTGTCTGCATTTGGGGTGCCCTTGTCTCCAGGGTAGGTAGTTGCACCCCAAGGTGTACCGAAGGCCCCAGGACCGCCCAGCTCTCCTTGGGGGTGCTGGGGGGCTGATGAGGGGTTTCCATTGGCCAGCGGAACCCCATTCCCTCCTCCAACAGAGCCCCAGGAGCAATCCCCGCTGAGTTGGGGTGAGGCGGTAGAGTTTGGTGGACTAGAGGTCATTGTGGCGTTAGTAGTAGTAGTTGTAGTAGTATTCATCATAATAGTGTTATTTGGTCCATTGGATTCAGTGTTAAGGTTGGTAGGCTCGAGGCCACCATTTCCACTGTTGCTGCTTCCTAACACCTTGCTGCTTGCTGTACCATTATTCGCCTCAGTGTCTTCCATCATACTGCTGTTTGGAGCTGCCATGCCACCCCAGCCCAGTCCGTGGCCCTGTTGGGGAGCTATACCCAGTTTGGAACTCATCCCCTGAGCCTGTGGAGGCCGTTGGCCCTGGGACACTGGGCTTGGATTCTGCGGCCAGGCACCGTGGTTGGCATTTGGGTTTAAAGTGTTTGGATTTAACCCTCCATTGATGCAGGGGGTGCTTCCGCCTGTGGTGATCATGTTGGTGCCCCATACACCACTATTATTGACGGGCTTGTTGTTGTGGTTATTGCTGCCAATACTGCTGGATCCAGCCACAGAGTAGTGGGAGGACCCGGTGATGCTATTTCCATTATTTGCACCGCTGGTGGTTCCCATCCCTCCACCGATTACCTGACGACTGTTGCCGTTGCTGTCTCCATTTACTGAAATGCCGACCATCATGGCAGAAGTCACTATAGAAGAGGAGGGAGAAGAAGCCGTAGAAGACACAGAGGAAGAAGCATTTGCTGACATCATCACCGTTGTCACAGCGGCGAGGTTTTTCTCTGAGCCGATCGAGGAGTTAGAGTCTGCGTCCATGCATTCTGATGCCAACTCTGGGTCTGATCCTGACCCGCAGCCAGAAGAGGAAGACGACGAGGAGCAAGAGAATGAAGAAGAGGAGGGAGGCCAAACGGACGAGTTGGTTGAAGAAGGGTTGTTGGGTTTGTCGGCGCTGCCGTCCACTATGACTTTACTCCAGTTGCTGTTGCCGTCACCGCTGCAGGGTGAGCCAGAGGACCAGGGGGAAGGCTCATACTGCGAGTCCAAGCCAGGATGCTCCAGACCTGGAGAGAGGCAGGTGATAGTGTTGGATTTGAGATTTAAAAGAAAATATAAATATATATATATATATAGTAAATTTTAGAAAAGCCGCATTGATTTACCGAAGGTGCAGTTTTAACGTTGTGAAGAAATTATACGACAGTAAAATGTACTTTAGTAAATAAAACAGATGTGGTTTAAATTCCCTTCATTCACTGTCGCTGTGAGATTTTTCTATTCCGTCCAACCTTCAGCTGCCCAACGGTTGTTGATCAGTGCCAGGCCGAAGCCTGGACACAGCTGCCACCATTTTGTCACCACAGCAGGACTCAAAAGCATGCCAAAGCTATAAACTAGGAGGGCAGGGAGGCAGAGGACGACCATCAGCAGGAGGAAGGATGGAGGGCAATTGAGTGTGAGAAGAGGGAGGAGGATGTGCCGTCAGCCGAAAAGATTCAGACTAGGTTTAAACTTTGATATTTTTCTGAGATCATCCGCACTCAGAGCTGGCGTGTCTCTAACATTAGATACGGAGACCACACTCATTCAGTTTTAAGGGTGAGTGCTTCATCAGCCAGCAATGTTTGTCACTCAATCAGCATTACTGCAGTGGGAGCTCACATTCATTTGCAGTGGTCGTGAATTATTATAGTGTCAATACTAACGCTCAATGAAAGCATTTTAATTTGAAGGCAGTGAAGTAATTAACACGGTCAGCTAATGTGTTCATTACAATACACAGGTGATGGTTGGTGCTTTGAGACATTGCAAAGACAAAGAAGATTTTCTGGAAACATATGAAAGGTGAAGATCTATAAAAACAATTATATTTGACAATCCAGACTTCTTCGTCATCTTCCTTCAATCACAACATCCGCTTATTTCTTTTCCTGTTTTAATCGAGTCCTTCTCTTACTGTCTTTGTTTCACATAAACTTGTGTTTGTCTGCCAAGTCTCCTCACATCTCTAAACCCAATTTCTAACTCACTCTCTCACGTCTCCGTCTCCTCCTCTGGTACGCCGTGAATAAAACGCATCCGTCAAGGTCAGGTGAGACTGGGCGAAGCTAATCCGTCGATCACAAAGCAGAGAGCCAAAGTAGGACATTGGGAGGAAGAATGAAACACGAGAAGAACGGGGAAGGAAGAAGGCAATGTGTAGTCACCTGTTTGATTAGGGGAGTGGCTGACGGAATCCCGAATGGGAGCCATGCCTAGAAACAGAGAGAGAGAGGAAAGACTGTCAAACGGACTCAGAGGAAGTTAGCGATAGAGCCACAGTACAAACACAGTGGGGAGGTGTTAGAAAGAGCTGGGACAGATCGGACATTCAAAGCAAACAGAACGGAAAACAAACGAAAGTACGAAGGGCTTGCAAGTGATGAGCATTAGTGGACAGACCCTGCAAGTTAGTAATTACAACTGCTTATCCAAATTATAATGTAGAGGAATTAAGCAGGATGTAATAAGTTGGAATTCTCAGTGATTTGTCGGAGCTATTGGTGCTTTGTTAGTTTGTATTTCCCTGTTAGCACAACCTGCTTTAAATCCGCATGTTCTAGTTATTTTGATTAATATCGCGGTTAAATAAATTCAGAGAAAACAACACATTTCTACATATTTCAAAAAACCTCAGAAAACTAGAAAGTTTAATTTTTTCTAAGTCAATGATGCACAAAAGCAGCACATTAAAGACGCCATTTAGAGCAGCCAGTACAGAATTTAGAGCCGCTTTATGCAAATCTGTTACTATTCATGACTAGATAAGTTTGTTTCCAAATATTTCCAGGATAGAAGTACAAGCAGAAACTCATCAGAAGCTACGAGCAACAACACACCTACATTCTAACATTTAAATTTCTTGCTTATCCAAGAATATGATGAACAGACGGGAGTGCTTGTGTCGGCTAGTGTCTCTGTGTGTGTGTGTGTGTGTGTGTGTGTGTGTGTGTGTGTGTGTGTGTGCACCTCTGTTATGTTGCATTCTTTTCTTATTTCATAGTTTACCTGTGAGTGCGGTGAAAGGCTGCGGCTCCTGCAGGAGGCCGTCCCCGGGTTGAGCGGAGAAAAAGTGGCCTCTGGTTCCCAGGTCGGCGAAGGGAGGGGGAGGTGGGTATAAGGTCAAAGCTCGGAGGGCGCTGCCTCAAGGGTCCGAAGTGAAGAGGCGGGGCTTGTCAGAGCGGGCAGCAGGCTGTTCGGGCCCTCTTGGCATCGCTGAAGACTGAATGTGTGTGTGTGTGTGTGTGTGTGTGTGTGTACGTGAATATGTGGGGAGGGGGAAGGGGGGGATGTGGTTTAGATTGAGGACTCTGCTTTGACTTGGTATGATCCGGCACTGCAGAGAGAGACGAGAGGAGAGAGAGATGATTAGGTCAACATAGCGTCCGCATGCATTATAAAAACAATCATTTCAAACCACTCGGTCATAACATCCATCACCAGTCCACGGCAATGGATTTAACCCACAGCGAGTGTGTGTCACGCATGACCAAACAATCACACATTCATTTATGATAGAGCAACAACGGGAGGATTTGAAAACTGTTGTTCACTTATTAATAGCCAGATGAATTGTGGTTACAGTTGCCAGTGACCGCCACTTAAACTATACCAATACAATGATGTGAGGGATATATATTAGTTGCATTTTTGACAAAGGGAATGCAGCCTGATCCTCTCTCTGTTGTCCTGTTGATGACTAAGTATTCACATCTCTCCGGTACACTGGAGCAGAGGTCTGCAAGACGAGCCTCATTCAACTCTTCTCCTTCCATTGTGGTCATATGTACGCTTCTGTGTACACTGTATGAAATAGTTACATTGACTATACGTATAAAACATGTGCATTTTATTTACACGTGACTTTACACGCATCTTAGTAGCATGTTTTTTGCGTGCATCAGAGAGTGTGTGCAACAGAGAGCTTAAAGGGATTTGTTTTCGCGTCTGAACTGGAATGTGGGACAAGTATACGAGTCTGCCAGTATAGTCAGAAAGGTAATAGGAAGGATGAGTGACCACCAAGCACACCTTTTCTTCTTGAAGGATGAATGTGTATGGGTTGGACTAGATTAGGGTTATACAACAAGCTTAAAGCTGGCAGCCATAGCAGGCAAAACCTCTCATCTCAAACCAGAGAGTAAAAGAAGTAAAAGGGACAAAGACGGGAAAAGGAAAACTTAAAAACTAAAAGGAGGAAGAAGGCAGAAGCACAGAACACAGAGGACACACACATCCTTCAGTAAAAGTGGACCAGTGCATTTGACAGCAAGTAGTGCGTGTGTGTGTGCTGACCTTTTCCTAGTGCAGGTTAGGAAAGTGTGTGAGCTCTCTCTGCCTGCTGCAGCAGTACACAGGTCTATTTATAAACCTCCAGTTCAAATAGCAACCACTCTGTCCACTGGCCAATATGATAAAAGAACAAACAAACCCATGTGTGGACAATGAGCAACTTTGCCAATGCAATGACACATGAATGTGTTACAACTGTGGAGGGGCCTGTTTATTGAAATAAGAATAACCTTATTGCAAAAAAGACTAAATAATCCTACTACTGAAATTCATGTAGAGCAAAATGTTTCTTTCAGACACGTGAACCAACCACCGATGTTATAAACACTACACACTGAACGAACTCCACCTTCATTTACTCTCAGCTCTCTAAAACGTGGGCACACCGCCCGCATCTCAACATGTACGCTCTGCCAGAAGCCGTTTCTGGAACCAATCAAAAAACAATTATTACAAAATACTCCCCCAAAGAAAGTTGCTCAAAAGTATTATACTTGCTATACTAAGCAAACAGAGCATAAAGAGGTAGAGCATTGCCCTTTTCACTCCGGCAGCCGGAGCACTAAGAAGGGAGGAGGCTCATTCCTGCAAACTGAGTTGTTTACTTTCATGGATCTTGACTCAACCTTCCCACATGGAAAGACATTTGTCAACCCCGAAGCATCTGATTCAAAGAGGCTACCCTCTTCTCCTTATAAGGCAGTGCAAATCAAAATAATGTAGAAAGATGGCCAACACTTCACTTGAGGCGCTGCTCATCATGCACTTAGTCCCTATGGGTTAGTTATGAAGGATTTGGGGATTTTTCTGACCAGTCTTTCAACCTAATATGAAGTAACTGTTGTTTTTGTAAACGCCTAGCCTGCATTGGTTGCCTACATAATATTGTGTGTGTGTGTGTGTGATCAATCAATAAGTCAACAGAACAATATTCACCAACTATTTAGAAAATCAGTGAATTGTTTTCAGTCACGTTTCAAGCCAAGATGCCTCAGGATGTGGTTATTTTCTCTATGTTATATGATCGTAAACTCAAAGTACCTTTAACATGATGTTATTATAAAATAACTATCCGTTATTGTTTATTAGACAGCCTGTTTATTTGTTGAGCTAGTTACAAGCAAGCGAGCTCGTTTGTTTGCATTTTGCAACCCTGTGTTGTAGAACGACAGTAAATAAACCTCGACAACACGCAACGCCATTTTTATTGAATGTGAAATGTTTCACTTCTTAACCGCAGTGAGCACAAGCGTGTTCTTTGCCGCTGCTCAGCACAGAGTACAGTTTGTTCCCCGTTCTCCCGTATCAAAGCAGCTTTCATTAGGCCCCCGGAGTTGGCAGCAGCTCGACTGCTGCTGCTATCACCTTACAGACAGAGAGAGAGGAGGGGGTAGAGGGAATATAAGGACAACACAAACAGAGTGCTGCGGAGGGAGAGAGAGAGAGAGCGAGAGAAAAAACAAGATGTCAAGGTAAGGAGGAGGGAAGAAAGGGGACGGAGAGAGAAGTGGAATGTGAAAAAGGAGGGACAGAAGAAAAAGAGGCTGTCGCTGAGGTTGATGTGAGAGGAATGCAGCTGCAGCTTCCAACATGTATAAAAAGCAAAAAGGTCAACTTCCTAAAGTCGACAGTACATGAAACCAACATGTGCTCAGTTTAACTGAGCAAGAAGCAAAGAATCTGAAGAGGCAAAGTGGAAAAAGATCAATGGAACCGACTAAGAAAGTGTTGCGGCCCCGTTTATTTTACCTCGCCGGTTACATAATCTGACCTGGAGAGAAGGAGTAGAAGAGAGGTGGATCTAAACAAAGCTACATCATGAAAGAGTGATGACAAAACACACACATACAAACACAAAGGCAGAACCGGTGAGAAATAGACATACATTTGAAGATAAATGAGTACTTGAGAACTTTCTATACTGCTCAAACGAAGGTGGGCTGATACAAAAGGGCAAACATTGTTTTTTTTAGCTAAAAATGCACTTTTCACGTCCTGCTGTTGCTAAGAAGTCTATTTGAAGCACGTTGCCGACATATTCTGTCAAATCATTTGCATGCCAGTAAAAGACATCAGTACCTAAGCAACAGACCTCGGTGTGTAAAATGAAAGAGCTGGTAGCAGTCAGAGAGAGAGAGTGGGCGGTTTAAGAGGTATAAAGAGCACGAGCACGCGCACACACACACACACACACACACACACACACACACACACAC